>NC_044324.1:178783290-179081680 GCF_007399415.2 Gopherus evgoodei | reverse complement strand
AGTGCTATTAAAAATAGCCCAGATATCTGAAAAATCCATCCTCCTCTCACTGTCCCATCCTGGGTTCTAGACTCTGTATCATACCAAAACCAGAACAGGTTAAGGTAACACAAATCTTTAACTCAAGACTGGGAAAGGTTGTGAAAAATATTTTCAGGCACATTTTCAAGTATAGAGTTGTAATGTATACATTTATTCATAATTTAAGCAATAGTTATAGTACAGTCTGTTAATCATTGGGAATGCTAACCAGTGCTTTCTTTTAAGCTCAGTCATAAGGACAGCAGATTTAACACTTGCTCTCCATTTTTTAAACGTAACATATTTGGTCAAAGGGAGCACCTATCGGGTTTAGAAGATCCTTCCCATTCCCACTCAGTCCTCAACTGTTCATTTGAGAGGTAACATTTAGGTGTTGGACTGATGATCAGCTATCACCAAATATGCCATTGAACAGCCAACAAACAGAAAGGATCAATACCAAACTAGACTTAATTCGGTACAATCCAAATACCAAGAAATTGACAAATTACTCTACTTTTTCCACTTACTATATACTTAAGGAATAGGTTACATGTTGGGAAAAAACAGTATTTGTACATCTTAATTCCCCATATTTATGGACCAACAAAGACATTCAGCTTGCACCTCTGTCTCCATAACCACATTCTTTGGGGGTAAGGGAAATTAGTGTCATGCTATCTTCTATCTTAAATTTATCACCTGACTTTATATCACAGGGCGGCACACGAGCTGATTTCAGTGGCACTCACACTTCCCGGTTCCTGGCCACTGGTCCAGAGCCTCTGCATTTTAATTTAATTTTAAATGACGCTTCTTAAACATTTTAAAAACCTTATTTACTTAACATACAACAATAGTTTAGTTATATATTATAGACTTATAGAAAGAGACCTTCTAAAAACGTTAAAATGAATTACTGGCACGCGAAACCTTAAATTAGAGAGAATAAATGAAGAGTTGGCACCAAGGGCTCCAAGCAGGGCGGCATGCAGCGGGGGGCGCCCTGCCGGTCGCCGGGAGGGCGTCAGGCGGCTCCGGTGGACCTCCCGCAGGCGTGCCTGTGGAGGGTCCGCTGGTCCCGCGGCTTTGGTGGATCTTCCGCAGGCACGCCTACCGGAGGTCCACCGGAGCCACCTGACGCCCTCCCGGCGACCGGCAGAGCGACCCCTGTGGCATGCCACCCCAAGCACGCGCTTGGCATGCTGGGGCCTGGAGCCACCCCTGCTTGGCACACCACTTCTGAAAGGTTGCCCACCCCTGTTATATCGCTAGCTAAAGCAGGAAGTTAACAAGATCATAACTGTAACACCACCAAATTCTAACTGGTTTTCAACCTTTTTAATCTGTTTTATATTGGTCATAATAGCTCTATAGTACTCCAAATTAAAAAGGAAGTAAATTTATTACCAACATCAAGAGAGAAAAAAATGAGAATGAAATAACCTAGTTCCATTCTAGAAAGGAGTAGGCTTTTCTCAATAAAAACCTATAGACATCCAAGTTTCAGTATGAATCGAGCGTTTCAAGAGTAAACCTGGAAAGAAGAGTATGTGTAGAGAAAATACTAACCACCTCTGTAGAAAATGATTGATTAATGTGCTCACACAGCTAGGATGACACATCGCTATGGCAGACAGCTATCGTGGACAATTAGTGTAGACCATGTGTATCGTAAATCAAAAAGCAGTTTTCTATTAGAGAGTATGGGTAGAAAAGAAGCAGTGCTCATATCAGAACCATGCTAAAGGGAACGGTTGTAGGGCATTAACCCCAGATTGCCTTTGGGCCCATCTGCTACCTCAGTTTACCTTCAATCACATGTGGTGATTTTACAGTAGTGTTCTCTTCCAGGTTTGTTTATTAGCATAACACAACACTCAAACATATCCTTACTAGCCTCAATTATTCCTTTCTGCTTATAATGCCTCAAGTTTTTCCAGGTCTTGACCAGAGCATGCACATCCTTGTATTCCAACCCATCTCCTAACTGAGACTTCTGCATCCTGCAGGTCCATCAATGGAGGCTTATCCCTGCACAGTTTCCAGTTCCTTGTAAATCTCTTCCCCCAAAAGGCTTCTGTCTTGGAGTTCTGGAAAATTGTCACCTGTCCTCTTCACAGACTCTCTGCCTGGGCGCTAATGAGACAGAGTCTGTCTCTGAACTTTTGGGGTGGATGGGGGGGGTGTCTCTCTCTTGAATGACCACAGGCTGCCCTTTTACCTGCCAGCAGGCCTGGCTTAGATGCATACTTCTGTCACATAACCCTTGTATTTATTTCCATCATACAGGGAGATGGGCTAAACCTGACAAAAGGTGCAGCTGTGCCCCAATCTTTTAATGGACCAGCTCACCCTGTGACAGGAACATACCGCAGCTTGCTCTGACCTGTGATATATTTAGTTGCACTTAAATATTTGTCATATATAGATCGTCAAACACAATAAAGAGGACAGTTAAATTTTACATAAAATAAAAACTCAGCATCACCACTTCCATTTGAATAGTTCAGATATTAAAAATCTTGCTCTACAGGCAGAACTCGACAATCTTACTTTGTCGAGTTCTGCCTGTAGAGCATTATTGGCTTGCTGCAAGTCCTGGTTTATCTGTTCGCACTGCAGATCCTCTGTCAGTAAGTCATGCAGCTGACGAAACACTTCCTAGAAATGTAGAAGATTTGGGGGGAAGAGCAGGTAGGGGAGAGAAACACACTCCTGTTACATGTTTCTAGTCAAAGTTACTATAACTATTAAAACTGGAAAACGCTGGAGAGGGACTGTAAATCACCTCTGTAAATAGTTACTAATTACACTAAAGTGCTCTCTGACAGAAGCAAAAAGAGTTTAAAAACCATTTTTAAGTAAAGCATAAATTCTGTTATGGCCATTAATGGCCATGACTCACTTTGGCCAATCAGAGTAGCCTACTTCATCTGCTACGCCAATACAGGTGGATCAAAAAAATATTAGCAAATCATGGAATGAAGCTTCTATATCGATTCAAAAGTAGATCTCCATAACAACATTGAGCATTACAACTAAGCAACCAGACTAATCCCCAATAATCATGATCCTTTGGGGTGGGGGGAATTTTCTTCTTTGCTATGATGACATGTTTAACTTAGTGCTGTAAAAATGTTTTTCATGAGGAAAATGCCTTACTTATTTTCAATTTGACTTAACACAAGATTGAGCAGCAACAGAAGTTTGGTAGAGGGGCATTGACTCCTCCCACGTCAGGTCTTGGGGAGCAGAACTTCACTTATGCACATCTCCTAAGATCCTTAGGAATCTAGCCCATCTCCTGCAATCTTTAGGAGATGCAAAGTAGATATCCATCCAGGTATAATTAGTTTTTGAGGCTTCTTCCCAGCCCCACGGTCCTTATGGTTGGGGCTCTACATGAATTTGGGAGGGGATTTATATGGGGGAATAGGGCTATGAGGGGCATGGGACTTTTAGTAGGGAGTGTTGGGGTTGGTAAGGAAGAGAGAGGGCTAAGCAGGGGAGCAGAAAGCGGAGGAAGATAGGGAGGGAAAGCACCAGTGGCGTCTCCTGGCAACAAAGCTCTCTGCCAAACTTCTCTTGGCAACAGCTGCAGGACTCCCCTTTAACAAATCATAGCAGGTTTGTCAGCTGGAGAAGGTAGTGAAGTGCTAGTGCTTCCCCTCTGCTTTCTCCTAAGCACCCTCCTATCCTCCAGCAAGACACCTGCTCCATCCCATGTCCTCAAGTACCCCCATAGTCTGTTCCCACTCTCATTGCCAGCCATCCTATGAAGTCCCCAGCCCTCTTGGATCCCCGTTATCCATTTCCCCAAATCTTTATGTCTCCTCCCCTTATTATACCCAGCCTCTCTGCCCTTATATCCTTTCCAAAGACCCACTCCTATCCTGCGTTGGCCTGCCAGGAGCAGAAGAATGCAGGCGGGGAGAGTCAAACTCAGGAATAAGTGAGCAAATTATTAGCAAAATGTTCAAACTTTTTTCTGCTTTTATTTTTATCATCTAACTATAAATTAGAGGTGTCATAAACAGATAGTTAAGGGTTAATAGAACAGGAGTACTTCATGTCTCTTTTGACTGTAAAGGGTTAACAAGTTCAGTAAGCCTGGCAGTCACCTGACCAGAGGACCAATCAGGGGACAGGATACTTTCAAATCTTGGGGAAGTTTTTGGGTGTGCTGTTAGTGTTTGGTTGTTGTTCACTCTGGGGGCTCAGAGGGAGCAGACATGCAACCAGGTTTCTTGCCAATCTTTTTGATATAGTCTCTTATATGTCCAGAATAGTGAGTACTAGGTAGATAAGGCGAGTTGGGCTTATGTTTGTTTTCTTTATTTGCAAATGTATATTTGGCTGGAAGGAGTGCAAATGTGTATTTGGCTGGAAGGAGCTCAAATTTTTATTTTGCTGGAAGGGTTTTAATTTGTACTTGTATACTTAGGCTGGGAGGGTATTCCCAGTGTCTATAGCTGAAAGGCCCTGTAACATATTCCATCTTAAATTTACAAAGATAATTTTTACTATTTTTCTTTCTTTAATTAAAAGCTTTTCTTGTTTAGGAACCTGATTGCTTTTTTATTCTGTTGAGAGATCCCAGGGGACAGGGTCTGGATTCACCAGGGAATTGGTGGGGAGAAAGGAGGGAAAGGGGAGAGAAAGGTTAATTTCTCTCTGTGCTAGGATTACTTTCTCTCTCAAGGAGAGTCTGGGAGGGGGGGAGAGAAGGAGGGGGGAAGGTGGATTTTCTTCTCTGTTTTAAGATTCAAGGAGTTTGAATCTCAGTGATCTTCCAGGGTAACCCAGGAGGGGAAGCCTGGGAGAGGCAATGGAGAGGGAAAGGGTTTACTTTCCTTGTGTTAAGATCCAGAAGGACTGGGTCTTGGGGGTCCCCGGGCAAGGTTTTGGGGGGAGCAGAGAGTACCAGGCACTGGCATTCCTGGTTGGCGGCAGCACTACAAGTACTAAGCTGGTAATCAAGCCTAGGGGAATTCATGCTGGTTGGTACCCCATCTTTTGGACGCTAAGGTTCAGAGTGGGGAATTATACCATGACAAGAGGTGAACAAATTGGTAGCCTGCCTGCCCAGCCTACCTTGAACAAATACAGATTCACTTCCTCTTACCAAGTTATAACCACCAGACTACTATTATCAACAGCTAGGGAACATAGCTTTAGTCAACTTAATTCGTGGTAGGCCAGTAAATTGTTTTACTAACAAATGCAGATCCATTCAGCTGACAAACTAAAATAAAAGAAAAATCCAAATAAAAATAGCAAGGAAGAGAGTGACAAAGGAGAAAAAAAATGAAAGGGGGAAGGTCAAAGTGGAAATACTTAAAATATTTTCCCATTAACTTTCCCTCAATTTGCATACGAGCTACTAAAATTTGCCCCTTAGTAGCAAAATCAGAATATCATGTTACAAAAAAGTTATTTTCCTTACACTAACTGGTTTCTTTTGAGATGTTTTGTCTACATGGATCCTGCTCTAGGTGTGCATGTGCCCCATGTGCATGAGATTGGGTTCTTTTGGGTCGACAGTGCACAGGTGTAGCATCAGCAGGTATATTAATATGCACGCGCGCACACATGCCCCCCCACACACACACATAACACCTGCGGGCAAAGCAGGCCCAGCCACTTCTCAGTTTCTTTGCCAATACAGAATCCCAAAACTAATGGATTTCACAGTAGTAGAGAAAGAGGAGTGGTCAGGGGCTTCATGTGAGCAGAACAGACAGAAGAACCAGAATTACTGTAAGGTAAGTAACTGGGGGTTTGTCTCCCAATATCTGTTAACATGGATCTCACTTTAGGTGACTAGCAGTTATCTCCTTATGGAGGGGGATGTCAAGAGTCTAATTTACATGAAGACTGCAGGACTGCCTTGACAAACTTGGCGTCAGATCTAGTAGTTGCAACTACCGAGTAGTGCTGAATAAAAGTACGCAATGAGCTCCAAGTGGCTCCCTAGCATATTTCTGACATAGGAACATTCCTCAAGCCTGCCCGTGTCACTTGGGGAATAGTATAGTTTGCTTTAATATGAGAAGGTGGAGCTAATTTATTTAGTTCACAGAAGATCTTTAGGCAGTCAAATCTCCATTTCAAGAGTCCCTGGACTGAAACAACGAGCCCTCTAGACCTGTCTCAAATATTACAAAAAAAGTTCTAGGCCAGTTATGGAAAGGCTTTGTTCTATGGAGGTGGTAGAAAAGTGCCCTAAACACACCACTCATATGAAGTTTTGCCTCTCCAGGAGTCAAATGAGGTTTGGGGGAAAATACTGAGGGTGTATGCACTGATGCAAACAAAAGCATGAGACCACTCTGAATAAGAACCTAGGACAAGATCAAAGAAGAGTCATCTTGTCTTTGTAAAATAGAGTAAAATATAGTAAAAAAACAGCCACCAAAAATCCTATCTTGATAGAGAGGTGATAAAGGCTCTAACAATCCAATACTTTGGTCCCAGGAAGGTCCCTCACTTGGGGAAGTGTAGTTGCTGTAGCCAAGATGTTGAACAGGTGGTGTGGCCGCTGCCAGATGTGGCTCTTGGGGAAATCGAGCAGCCCTGTGCAGGTCTCGACTCGTGTGGGAACTGCCAGGTAGCTGTGCATGGTGCCGGAGAATGACCTTGTTCCAGCCGTGACTTCTTATGCCTCTTCTTAGGCATGGGAGAAGGGGAGCAGCACCAAGAAGATCCTGGTGTCGGAGGGGCACTCCGCACCGAAGCCGAGGTGCTCAATGCAGAGTCAGAGCGGCATGGTTACAATGTAGGGTGCAGGGCAGCCTCCATCAACACGGTTTTTAATTGGATATCCCTGTCTTTAAGAGTGTGAGGTCTGAAGTTGTTGCAGATTCTGCATTTCTCTTTAATATGAGCCTCTCTGAGGCACTTAAGGCAGCTCGTGTTCAGGTCACTAATAGGCATAGGTTTGCTGCACCCAGAACATGGCTTGAACCCCAGGGACTGGGGCATACCCCATCCTAGGGGCTATGTCTCTAATGGGACTCAACTCCTAAATACTAACACTACGAGTAACAGTAACGAGATACAAGAAAAACTCAGAGTCTAAAGCTAGAGAAACCACTGTCCGACTTGCGAAAACAAGGAGCGTTCCAACAACCATCACTGGTGGAAAGAAGGAACTGAGAGGGTGTGGGACCACCAGGGCCCAATGTACTGACGCATAAGCACAGGGCTCTGGAGGTTGCCAAAGCAGGCCCTAGGGATACCATTGGGGGAAAAAAATCTGACAGCGTGTACGTGGGCACACACACATCAAATATGGAATCGTCATGAGCAAGCACTCAAAGAAGAAGAATCCAATCTTGCGTGCCTGAAGCACATATGCACCTAGAGTGGGATCTACATGGACAAATACTAAATGAACAAGTTGTTCACTCTGGTAATAGCAGTCTGGAGGCAACTTTAAACTTGTGAAAAAATGGGTCTCGTCTTACCTTTTCCTTTTCTTTTATTTTCTGTTCTAAGGACAGACGATTCTTTTCGACAAATTGTCTCTGATGACTCAGTAGGGCATCCACTTTTCACTCCAACATTTCATACTATACAAAGTTTAATCATAAATCACAGTGATGCAAGGGGAATATTTATAATTTGTACTACAATAGCAATCCTGCCCTCACAATCAGGATTGAAATCCCACTTTAGTAGGCACTGTTAACAAACAAACAAACAAAAAAGACATACATACGAGGAAGTCATGGTCTCTGCCCCAAAACTGCTTACAGTGTTCCATGACTTAGTGAATACTCACACAGGTATCCCATACCAAACTGAGAACAGATTACACTTGGCTATAACTGATTGAACAGAAAAAAATTACTGAACTATTTTGAACGTATTTACTAATATAATTTGCCATCCAATCAGATTTCAAACTCATGTAAAGAAGCTAGATTATAATAAGAAAAGCTCTCAACAGTCACACCTAGAGGTTATGGTGACAGAGCTCTGCCAGTAACTCAGGTGATTTACAAGTAGCTTCATTGTGACATCAGAAGTAGCAACCAATCAATCTTTCCTCTGCACTTTGCTATCAGTCAGTGAAGTGGAGAGCACCTATTCACAGCTCAAAAGTTCTCATTGTTAAATTACTTGAACATCTGTATACAAACATGATAATAACCCTGGATTGACTCAATGTCCCTGACCTCAACCTACTCTCAGCCAAGACCTTCTCTCAATGGGGTCCTCACAGAGGTAGCAAAGAACCGCCATTACCCTACCTCTCCAGAGGCAAATTCTTAACCCCTGTTCATATGATGGTATAATCTTCAGCATCCTGTATGTAGGATGTAGGAAGCAGCAGAATTTTCTAACATTCTTAAGTAGGCAGCAGAATCTGCATACCAGCAAAGGGTAGATGACAACCATCACACCTATAGAAGACATATGTGGTGGTGCCTTTCCCCACGGCAACATAACTTCTTTAATCTAAGTGTGTATGGAGGGGCAGAAAGGGGATGGGAAAAGAGTTAAGCTAAAGATAAATATGAAGAATCGTGGAATCCATGACTTGCATGAGCTACAACGTTCTACCCAATGCACATGGAAACTGTGGAGCTGCAACAATTGGCAGAGGCCAAAACATTCAGCTGGACTATATTCCCCATGTTAAATATGGTGAAAAGTCAATGATTTTCAAAGGAGACAGTGGTGCTGTTAAAACGTCTTTTTATGACACTTTCAAATGGTTTTAGTATATATACAATATCTGTGTTTCTTAGATATTTGTTATCATTATTCACTCTACCACAATAACAATACTGCATTGCTGGCTGCCTCATTAGAGAGCTGGCCTGCTATTTGTTCAGTGTATCAGAGCAACTTATCCATAAAGGAAAAGTTCCCTTGTGCAGATCTTCCCCACAGCACACACCCACGTAACTGGTATTTTAAAAAAAAAATGATGGGGAAAAAAGGAACCAATCACTAATCCCAAAAGTCATAGAGCAGCAGATGATCCACTAGTTTCCATAGTTCTCCTGCTATGTTGTCCAGTATATCAGTGCAGTGGCTGACCCACTAAACCAAACAACCACGGCATGCAGTGGCAAGGAAGCTCCTGCAGAGAAAGGAAGTGCTGTGCAGGCTGCTGAAATCTTGCCCACCCTATCCCGTATAGCAAAATGTAGGTCCCTTCATGGGTATGGAAAGATGGGACCAACTAAGGATTTGCCTTTTAATGAAAGGTTGGGTTTGAATGGCTTTATTTCTTTACTCTTATCAGTGTATATCTGTTTGGCATCTGTTTTAGCTAGCCAAAAAAATCCATTTTATATGATTCACACACATTTGCTCCACTAATGCAAATTATTTCGACATTTCAATTATATCAGTACTATAGCCACAGAAATTTCTTGCCTTCCTTGCACTGAATACAAGAGGGCCTTTTCCCCCTTGATTCTTCTGCAGCAAAACAGAGAGGTCTTGGAAGGACTCAAGATCTTGCATTCTGAGCACTTTAAAACTCTTCAGTATAGTGTGTGAATTCTTTCCTGTCATGGGAGGGATCCAGAGCTACGACCAGAATTTAGAGGGTCCAAAGGATATAGAAAAATTCTGTCCTGCATCATGCAGGTCTGTGACTCTAAGTTTTCTTGTTTATATACCAGCCTCACAAACTGCAATACAGTTCTAATAATCACCTGTATTAACTTCTGCCTGTGCTGGTGCTGCATAAGCAAAAGCACGAGATGTTTTAGCTCATGTTAAGCTATTTAAATCTTTTAAAGGCACAGAGAAATGATGGATTTAAATATACAATAGAACCTCAGAGTTACGAACTCGGGAATGGACGTTGTTCGTAACTCTGAACAAAACATTATGGTTGTTCTTTCAAAAGTTTACAACTGAACATTGTCTTAATATAGCTCTCAAACTTAACTATGCAGAAGAAAAAATGCTGCTTTCCCTTCATTTTTTAATCATGTAACACAGTACAGTACTGTGTTTGCCTTTTTTTGCGTGCGGGTGGTGGTGGAAGGGATGTGTCTCTGCTGCTGCCTAATTATGTTCTTCCGGTTCCAAATGAGATTTGTGTAGTTGACTGATCAGTTTGTAACTCTGGTGTTTGTAACCCTGAAGCTCTACTGTAAATTATGGAGCCACCATTAGCAAGCACATACATAGTTAAGCTTTGTTGGAGAACTGTGTAATGAATTGTGTTAGTGAAATATGTACTAAGTAATGTTAGAGAAATTATTATACATAATTCTAGAAGAAAATAGGACTGTTTGCTTTTTGTATGTAGTTCTGCTGCTTTAGATCATCAGATTTTGCTGAAACAGTCTGTAAATCAGAAAACTGGCTTTTGTGTCTCATATATAAAGTTTTTGACCAAGCAGATAGCAGGGTAGAGAAGAGAGCCGTTAGCTTTCAGTAAGTCAAGTACAATCCCTCATCCCCCCACCATCCATTCAACAAGCTAACAAGTTTTTTTTTAAATCACAATATTAATAAAATTCACTGCTTGTTCTCTCACCTTATTCTTGGCTTTGATTATTTCAATGACAGAACACCCCAGACTCTTCATATATTCCATAGTTACTCATATAATTTGCAATTCAATGGGATTTCAAACGTATGTAAAGAAGCTAGAGTATAATAAGAAAAGCTCTCAACAGTCACCTCTAGAGCTTATGGTGACAGAGCTATACCAGTAACTCAGGTGATTTACAAGTAGCGTCATTGTGACATCAGAAGTACCAACCAATCAATCTTTCCTCTGCAATTTGCTCAGTAACTCAGGTGATTCATAAGTAGCATCATTGTGACATCAGAAGAACCAGCCAATCAATCTTTCCTCTGCACTTTGCTATCAGTCAGTGAAGTGGAGGGGGCCTATTCACAGTTCAAAAGTTCTCATTGTTAAATTACTTGAACATCTGTATACAAACTTGGTAATAACCCTGGATTGACTCATTGTCCCTGGCCTCAACCTACTCCCAGCCAAAACCTTCTCTCAATGGGGTCCTCACAGAGATGGCAAAGAACTGCTATTACCCTACCTCTCCAGAGGCAAATTCTTAACCCCTGTTCATAAGATGGCATAATCTTCAGCATCCTGTATATAGGTTGTAGGAAGCCGCAGAATTTTCTAACAAGCAGCAGAATTTTCTAACATTCTTAAGTAGGCAGCAGAATCTGCATGCATAGATAAAATCCCTGACAGCAAAGGGTAGGTGACAACCATCACACCTACAGAAGACATATGTGGTGGTGCCTTTCCCCATGGCAACATAACTTCTTTAATCTAAGTGTGTATGGAGGGGCAGAACGGGGATGAGAAAAGAGTTAAGCTAAAGATAAATATGAAGAATTGTGGACTCCATGATTTGCATGAGTTACAATGTTCTACCCAATGAACAGGAAAATTGTGGAGCTGCAGCAATTGGCAGAGGCCAAAGCATTCAGCTGGACTAACTTCCCCATGTTCTCAGGCATTCCTGTAGTCCCTCAGAGTTTCTCCACAAAACTCAACTCAGAGTGCCTGCAAAGTTCAGTAGCTCCACCAGAACCTCCAATCCTCCTGGTAACCACAGAACCTGAGGGACCCCTATCGTACTTCTAAGTACTACAATGTTCCCTGTTTCTTAGCTCCTCCATTGTTCTTTGCATAACACAGGGGGCTTCTGCCAGCTTTCTTTTTTTGCATAGGAAAGATTTCAAAATGTCTTAAAAAAATAATCAAGAAAATCCCTAGCCAGAAACCAAACAAAACAAATCATTAAACTCTGTGAGTAAAGTTGACAGTACATGTAAGTGTTGTTTTTTTAAAAAATTCATTATGCTGTAGTTATTAAAAACAAACAAAATGAAGCATTAGAAACCAATGTAATTCAGAGTTAAGATCAAAATAAAAGACAGCCTAACATTTGAAAAGTAGGCAAGATCAGGGCCTTCTCCAGGCACGAGGCTAGCAAGCAGGTGCCTGGGGCAGCCAGTGAAGAGAGCGGTGGCACATGCAGCAGTTCAGCGGCAATTCGACGGTGGGGCTGTCACTCCCTCTCGGAGCAAAGGACCTGCCGCAGAATTGCCACCTTAGAAGAAGCGGTGGTAGAGCTGCCACCAATCGCAAACGTGGCTTTTTTTATTATTATTTTTTGCTGCTTGGGGCTGCAAAAATGCTAGAGCCAGCCCTGCTTCAGATGCAAGTCTGTGACAACTGTCAGTAGGAACACAGGATGTGTCCAAAAGACACTTTGTCCGGACATAAGATAAGCAGAAGCATAAGTTGGGTCTGCATAAAAGCTTGGATTTCTCCATCCTTCTCTTTGAGGAGATCTTAGTCTGGGATCATCTCTGGACTCTTCCATGCCCTGTACCTTTTTCATAGAAAACTTCTTGTCCAACATGCCAGATTTTAAAACAGGATGTTGCTGATGAGGCCAAGGAAGTTAGGGACCCAGTACTAGCACTCTAAGGAGCAGAGAAGTCATTTACAGGATGATTATATGACCCAGGGCCTGAAGCTACTCTCATTGCTTTACCCATTAAGTACATCTGGAGCAGGGCTTCTCTAGATTTGCAGGTCCTGCAAGTGAGAGGACTTGCAAATAGGACATTTTCCAGGAACATTCCCCCAGACAAAATACATATTTTAAATGCCAGACATTACAGGGTATAGTGCCCTTGTTTGATGGGTAGTATGTTAATCCAGGGGATTTAAAAGAAGCCATTCTGACACCGGAAAGAAATAGGCTATTCTGGTTAAAAAACCAAAATGCCAATGGGCAACAACTAACTATCTCTATCTACACTCTGCACAGATTTGAAAAGAGCCAGGTATTTTGTTAGCACTGCTCACTGCCCATGTTCATCTCAAAGCCAGGAGGCACGAGAGGAACTGAGTGGTAGCTGGCCTGCTCCACACTTTTATGCCCTCGGTGCAGGATATAAGGACGCTCAAGGGGCATGAGACTGTGAACATGGGTGAGTGGGGTACATTGCACACCGTCAGCAAACTGTGCAAATGGATAACTACTCGAAGGGAAAAAAGTTACACAGGGATAGCAGTGGTTTGTTCATTAAACCAGTAATACACTGGCTTTTACAAATTGTCCTGGAGCCAGTACAAAAAGCCCTTGATCAAAACACCAGTTCTGTATGGAGACCTTATCTCACAAACTCTTATGTGAAGGACTTGAAAACAGCACATTTTCCAGAAAGAAAGATTAGAGGCTAGAGTCACTGAAGAGGCAGAGTTGAGGTTGTTTGAGGGCCTGAAATATACATTTCCAAACTTATAAATGTTGAGTTGCGATTTACGTTTAACTTAACTTTGAATTTCCCCTATTTTTAATACTTCTTTTTAATTACTACAAATTTATTGTAAGGCACTCTCATCCTTAACTCGAGTTTACCCAAGCATTTAGCCTGCGATAGTTTAGAATCCAAGTAACTTTCCCCTGAATTTATGGCAGTTTAGGCTGAAAATGTTAAACTATATGACAGGGTCTCTTTAAGGTCACAATTGGCCACCAGGTGTCAGTCTTGCTCTATATAATATTATTGGTAGGAACCTACAGTCCATTTTGGGCAATTTTACGGTCACAAGATTTTAAAAACCATAGATTTCATGATTTCAGCTATTTCAATCTGAAATGTCACAGTGTTGTAATTATAGGGGTCCTAATCCAAAAAGGTATTGTGTGTGTGTATTGGGAGGGGGATGTCACAATGTTATGGGGGTGGTTGCAGTGCTACTACCCTTCCCACTGTGCTGCTGCTGGTGGCGGCGCCACCTTCAAGCTGGGAGGCTGGAAAGTGGCAGCTGCTAGCTGGAAGCCCAGCTCTGAAGGCAGAGCTAGTGTCAGCAGCAGCACAGAAGGATGGCATAGTATGGTATTGTCACCCTTATTTCTGCGCTGCTGCAGGTGGGGCACTGCCTTCAGGACTGGGTGCCTGGCCAACAGGCACTGCTCTCCGGCTGCCCAGCTCTGAAGGCAGCACAGAAGGACCCTCAATTTGAGAAACCCTGGTCTCCCCCATGAAATCTGTATGGAATAGGGTAAAAGTACACAAAAGACCAGATTTCATGGTCCATTTGGAGAGAAGCCGCGGCCCCGCACCTGCTGGGGATAGAGAACTCCAGGGCTGGGGGCGCTGGTGCTCTCTGTCCCCGGCAGGCACGGGGCCGCAGCTTCTCTCCTCTGCTCAGGCACTAGGGGCACTAGGCGGCACACATCTATGCACCGCATTGGGGACCACTGACTTAAACTGACCGGCTTGAAACCCCGCTATATCGCGACCCCGCATTTATCACGATGGAATTTTTTGGACCCCAAACATCGTGTTATAATGGGGTTTCACTGTACTTACTGTATTAGTACTTTAAAGCAGCCTACACATTCTAATTAGACACTTGATAAGATGCAAATTAGAAAAAAAACTATTTAAAAACTGCTTATCAGGTTAAATATGTAGCAATATAAAACATTTTAAAAATCTATTATCAAATTAGGAAAATTGAAAGGCCTTTAAAAGTCTGGTTGGCACAATTTATATATTTTTTTGAGCTTGGATAGTGGCTGTAGATCAGTTTCACTTTGTTTTTTACTAGCTTCATTTTCTGATTCTTATGCATTGGCACAACACCACAGTGTTTAGGCCACAAATTTGGCAGAGGTTCTTTGTCAGGGGTTCTCAAACTAGGGGTTGCGACCCCTTAGGGGGTCCTGAGGCTATTATGTGGGGGAGTCTCAAGCTGTCAGCCTTCACCGTAAACCCTGCTTTGCCTCCAGCATTTATAATAGCGTTAAATATATTTAAAAGTGTTATTAATTTAACCGGGGGAGTGGGGGGCTTGCTATGTGAAAGGGGTCACCAGTACCAAAGTTTGAGAATCACTGCTCTTTGTTTATAAGAACTACCTCCACTGGAATTTTCCAAAACGTTATTGAAACATTTCTACTTGGTCTTCAGTTTTGAAAAAGCTGCTTCTGAAGAAAAACTATTAGAAACCTATATTTTGGGCCAAATTTAACCCAATAGTGTTCATTTAACTTATTCAATGCATGTCTCCCTTTTTGGAAGGGGCCTTTAGTAAATATCATATAGGGTCTTTTTTTTTTCACATCACTAAAACACTGCGATCTAAAAATCAAAACTGCTTTTCTCATGATACATGTGTGTGTATTTGGGGAGGCTCAGAATCTATAGTTTCTCTTCCACAGACTTCAATGGAATTTTGCACATGAAGAACAGTAATCATCAATTTCAGATTATTAGCATGTGAAATAAATGATCTGATCATTCTTTTATGAGGACCTATTCCACTGGTACTCTATCTGCGAACAAACAGATGGCAGCCTATGGCAGTTGAGAATTTTCCTTTTTTTGGTCACTGATCCTTCTCCCTGCCTCATCCCCTTCCTCCCCTCCCAAAACTAGTCACCCACCTGAGCGACATAACTTACACAGAGTTAAGCATCGGTGCGGACAGCACTGTATCGGCAGGAGACATAGCTGCCACCGCTTGCGGGGCCCGGAGTAATTAAGCCAGCGGGAGTCCTCTATCTCATCGGCTTAGAGTGGCTACACTAGAGAGCTTAAGCTCAGAAGACTTCTCAGTTGAAGAAGCTCCAGATGCTCATTCTACTATGGTTTTAGTTTAAGCAGGCAAGGATCGCCATGAAAAATGACATCTTGATAGAGCAGATTACTCTACAGAACCTTCCAAAGAATTAAATTCAAAACCACAATAAAACAAGTCAGTTTCTTAGCTCAGTTAATTTTTTCCTACTGGAAAAACTTTATAAACCAAGAAAATAATTAATAAACATGTATATAGTGTTTTTTACCCAGAGATCTCAAAAAGTCTTACACGTTGAGTAGGTATTTTACCTCCATTTTATATCTCAAATAGTCTTAAATGAAGTCCTTAAACACAGAGGGTTTTTATCTTTAAAAAAGAAAAATGTTCTTATTTACAAAATAGATTTAACGTCATAAAAGACGGTTACTCACCTTTGTAACTGTTGTTCTTCGAGATGTGTTGCTCATATCCATTCCAGTTAGGTGTCCGCGCGCCACGTGCACGTTCATCGGAAGACTTTTTACCCTAGCAACACTCGGTGGGTCGGCTGGGCACTCCCTGGAGTGGCACCGCCATGGCACCGGATATATACCCCAGCTGACTCAGCCGCCCTTCAGTTCCGTCTTGCCGGCTACTCAGACAGTGGGGAAGGAGGGTGGGTTTGGAATGGATATGAGCAACACATCTTGAAGAACAACAATTACAAAGGTGAGTAACCATCATTTCTTCTTCAAGTGATTGCTCATATCCATTCCAGTGAGGTGATTCCCAAGCCTTACCTAGGCGGAGGAGACGGAGCGAGATGTGGCAGAGTGCAAAACCGCTGAGCCAAAGGCTGCATCATCTCTACACTGTTGGACCAGAGTATAGTGCAAATCAAAGGTGTGGTCCGAGGACCAGGTAGCTGCATGACATATCTCCTGGATTGGGACATGGGCCAAGAAGGCAGCTGATGAAGCCTGAGCTCTGGTAGAATGTGCAGTGAAATGGCCCGAGGGAACATGAGCCAGGTCATAGCACGTGCTGATGCACGCCGTCACCCATGAGGAGATCCTCTGGGAGAAGACAGGCCTTTCATCTGGTCAGCCACAGCAACAAAGAGTTGGGGCGATTTCCGGAAGGGCTTCATCCGATCGATATAAAAAGCGAGCGCCCGACGGACATCTAAGGAGTGTAACTGCTGTTCCCGCCGAGATGAGTGAGGCTTCAGGAAGAAGACCGGAAGGAAGATGTCCTGTTGGTATGGAAGGCCGGCACCACCTTAGGGAGGAACGCCAGATGTGGTCGCAACTGTACCTTGTCCTTGTGAAAGGCAGTATACGGTGGGTCCACCGTTAGCGCTTGAAGCTCGGAGACTCGTCTGGCCAATGTAATGGCTACTAAGAAAACTGTCTTCCAGGACAGGTATAGCAGCAAGCAAGTTGCCAACGGCTCGGATGGTGGAAGCATAAGCCTGCTTAGGACTAGACTGAGGTCCCAGGTAGGGGCAGGGCGGCGTACTTGGGGGTAGAGGCACTCTAGGCCCTTGAGAAATCTAGTAACTAAAGGATGGGAAAACACGGAGTGTCCACTCTCCCCTGGATGGAACGTGGAGATGGCCACCAAGTGCACCCTCAGAGTCGATATGGCCAGGCCCTGCTGCTTAAGGGACCAGAGGTAGTCAAAGATAGTGGGGATCGAGACCTGAGAGGGAGTAGTATTCTGCGTTTCACACCAGCAGGAAAAACATTTCTACTTGGTCAGGTATGTTGACAGAATGGAAGGCTTTCTGCTGCTCAGGAGTATATGTTGTACCGGAGAGGAGCAGCGTAACTCTGACCTGTTTAGCCACGCAGGAGCCACGCCGTGAGGTGGAGGGCCTGCAGGTCCAGGTGGCGAAGATTGTCATGGTCCTGCGTTATGAGGTCCGAGTGGAGAGGCAGGGTAATTGGGCTGTCTATGGACAGGTTGAGCAGTGTGGTGTACCAGTGCTGTCTGGGCCACGCTGGCACGATCATGATTAGGTGCGCTCGCTCTGTCCCTGAGGAGTTTTATCAGGACCTTGTGAACCAGTGGGAACAGAAGAAAGGCACAGAGCAGCCGGTGCTTCCACGACATGAGGAATGCGTCTGAGATTAATCCCGGTGAAAGACCCTGGAAGGAGAAGAACGCTTGGCATTTCCTGTTCGTGCGAGAGGCGAACAGGTCTATGTGGGGAAAGCCTCACTTCTGGAAGACCAAATGAATAACATCTGGTCTTATCGACCTTTCGTGGCAGAGGAAGGATCTGCTCAGCTGATCCGCTAGAGTGTTCCGAACCCCTGGGAGAAAGGAAGCTACCAGGTCTATCGAGTAGGCTATGCAGAAGTCCCAGAGTCGGATGGTCTCCTGACAGAGGGGGGAAGATAGAGTCCCTCCCTGTTTGTTGATATAATACATGGCCGTTGTGTTGTCTGTAAACACTGAGACACAACGGCCCTGTAGATGCTGCTGGAATGTCTGGCACGCCAGGTGGACCACTCTCAGCTCTCGGACATTTATGTGAAGCGTCAGCTTCTGTGGTGACCAAAGGCCCTGGGTACGAAGGTGTCCGAGGTGAGCCCCCCATCCGAGAGATGACGCGTCCGTCGTCAGGGACAGTGAGGGTTGTGGCGGATGGAACGATAACCCTGCACATGCCAGGGAGGGTGTTAGCCACCAGTCAAGGGAGCGTAGGATGCTCGGGGGAATGGTGATTATTGTGTCTATCGGGTTCTTGCCTGGACAGTAGACCGAGTTGAGCCACATTTGGAGGGGTTGGAGGCGGAGACTGGCATATTTGGTCACATAAGTACAGGCAGCCATGTGACCTAGGAGACCGAGACAGGTGGGAGCCGAGGTCGTCGGGAAGTTCTGCAGACCTCGAATGATTGTTGCCATTGCCTGGAATCGCGGCTGGGGTAGGTAGGCCTTGGCTAGATTGGAGTCCAGGGTAGTTCCTATGAAGTCTAGCCTTTGTGTGGGGACCAGTGTGGATTTCTCCACATTGAGCATCAGGCCTAAGCGTGTGAATAGATCCCTGACAATGTCTATCTGCTGTCTGACCTGTGTCTCGGAGGTCCCTCTGATGAGCCAGTGGTCCAGATACGGGAATATGTGTATCCGACGTTGGCGGAGGTGTGCGGTGACTACGGCCATGCACTTTGTAAACACCCTTCGGGCCATGGAGAGGCCAAAGGGGAGGACTGTGAATTGGAAGTGCTGGTGGTTGGCTACAAAGCAAAGGTACCTCCCGTGTGGAGGAAAAATGGCGATGTGAAAGTACTCGTCCTTCATATCGAGGGCAGCATACCAGTCTCCAGGATCCAAGGATGGGATAATGCTCCCTAGGGAGACCATATGGAACTTCAACTTTATCATGAACTTGTTGAGGCCTCGCTGGTCTAGGATGGACCTGAGGCCTCCTTTTGACTCGGGGATCAGAAAGTACCAGGAGTAAAACCCTTTTCACTTCTTGTTTTGCGGCACCTCCTCTATTGCTCCTATTGCGAGGAGTGTCTGCACCTCTTGTAGGAGGAACTGCTCGTGAGAGGAGTCCCTGAAGAGGAACCGGGTGGGAGGGTGGGAAGGCGGGGATGAAACAAATTGGAGGTGGTATCCTTGTTTCACAGTGCATAGGACCCATAGGTCTGAGGTCAATTGGGACAACGCCGGGAGGAAGTAGGAGAGGCAGTTGGAGAAGGGAGGAAAAGGATCCTGTCCTGAAACTGGTACGCTGTCCTCGGGCATACCTTCAAAAGGCAGACTTAGGCCCTGCTGGTGGTTTTGAGGAGCCGCGGTTTTGGGCCCCTTGGGGTCCAGACTGGCATCTATGGCCACCCCGCCCGCGCCGTCTGCTCAAGTCTTGCCTGTGTCTGGGCACAAAGTACGCGCGGTGAGTCTGGGGACGGAAAGGTCTGCGTTGGGTCACAGGTGTATGCATGCCCAAGGAGGGCATGATGACCCTGTTGTCTTTCAAGCTTTGTAGCCTGGGGTCAGTCTTCTCCGAGAACAGACCCTTACTGTCAAAGGGTAAGTCCTGGATGGTATATTGTAATTCAGGCGGTAGGTTGGACACCTGTAGCCATGAGATGCGTCTCATGGTGATACCAGAGGCCAGAGTTCTGGCTGCTGAGTCGGCCGCATCTAGAGAAGCCTGGAGGGAGGTTCTGGCCACCTTTTTCCCCTCCTCTAGGAATGCAGCGAATTCCTGTCCTGTCGGGAGTCCGAGGGGAGTAGCTCTACCCACCTCTGCCCAGATGTTGTAGCTATAATGGCTCAGTAGAGCCTGCTGATTTGCCATCTGGAGCTGTAGGGCGCCTGCCGAATACAATTTGCAGCTGAGTAGGTCCATTCGCCTAGCCTCCTTTGACTTTGGGGCTGGTGCCGGTTGGCCATGGCGCTCCCTCTCGACCGATTGGACAACCAGTGAGGAGGGAGGAGGGTGGACATATAGATACTCGTACCTCCAAGAGGGTACTATGTATTTGTGCTCGACCCCCTTCACCGTAGGCGGGATGGAGGCTCGGGATTGCCATAAGGTGTCTGCATTAGCCTGGATGGTCCTGATAAAGGGCAAAGCCACCCTAGTGGGGGCATATGCCGACAGGATCCTCACTACAGGGTCCTCGACCTCCAGGACCTCCTCCACCTGGAGGTTCATGTTGAGCGCCACTCTCCTGAGAAGGTCCTGATGGGCTCTCAGGTCTATTGGAGGCGGCCCCAGGGAGGAAGTCCCTGCCACTGCCTCATCTGGAGAGGAAGAAGATGAAAAGCCGGGGACAAGCGGGTCCTGTATGGCCTCTTGCTCCTGCGCCGGTTCTTGCTCCAGTGGTACCAGGGAACCCGGTGGGTGGACTAGTGGCTCCTCTGTCCTGGGTGGAGGACAACGACTAACTGTGACCTTTGGTGCTCGGTGCTCTGATGAAGCGGAGCGGGCCAGAACTAGTGGAGCACCTTGGGCCTGGTGGTACAGCCAAGGTGTCCAAAAGGACCACAGGTGAAGTCCTGGGTCCTGAGACCAGGCTTCTTGAAACATTCTGGTGGCCACATCGGAATCGCGGTCTTGGCTATAGTAGCTGTCCGCGTGGGAGGACACCGACGTATGCCTGGATGGCCATGGAGGAGCAGAGAAGTCTTGTGCAGATGTTCCATCAGACCTGGCTCCCCTCGGTATCGGGGACCGGTGCTGGGATGCATATTGGTACCGGGATCGAGAGCGGGACCTGCGACCAGATTGGTACCAGGAGGTCAACCGAGATCTCGAATCCCGGCATCATGAATGGCTTCGGGAGGCACGGTGCCTGGAGTGGTGCCAAGTACTGGAGCGGTGCCACGGGTAATGAGCTGGTGAATGAGAGTCCAACCGGTGCCATGATTCTGACTGGTGCCGTGTAGTAGGACTGTGCCGGGACTGCGAACTGCGTCGAGAGCGGGAGTGCCGTCTGGACCTGGAGCGTCTGCGGGAGCGCGATTGTGAGTGGTGCCTGTCAACTGCGCTGACAGAGGGTGGTCTAATCAAGGTCAGCTTGCCTATGGATTGGATTACACTCACTGGCGGTGCCAGGGGTAGAGGCAGTGCCGAGTCCATCAGAGCGATCAGGTCCCTCACCACTGAGAATGCCTCTGGCATGGACGGCATGGTGAGCTCTACCGTGGCACGCGCCAGGGAGCTAACAGGTGCCGGACTCGATGGCCTTTGTGGGACCAGAATTGACGGTGCCGATTTAGTCAGAGCCACAGCGGGTGTCGGCGCCGGGTGATCCGACTTAGGCATACTTTCTGGCTGCGGTGCAGTCGGTGCCGAAGCAGCAGGAGTCTTGGCCTTCCTCAACCTCGGGGAGCGGGAGCGTCGTTGAGCTGACTTCGGTGCCGGCAACGTCTGGTGCCATGAGTCCTTAGGCATACTGGTGCAGTCCGGTGCCACGGAGGCGCTTCTGCTCACTGACTGACCAGCGCTCGGTGCCGAAAGTGGAGGAGTGAGGGCCGCCTCCATGAGGAGCTGTTTAAGCCTGATGTCCCTCTCCTTTTTTGTTCTCAGCTTGAAAGCCTTGCAAATGGGGCACTTAGCTGTCAAGTGTGATTCCCCGAGGCACTTCAAACAGGAGTCCTGCCGATCTCCTGTCGGCGTCGGCTTGTGGCAGGCCGAGCATGGTTTGAAACCCGGCGAGCCGGGCATGGGCTCTGGCACTGGGTGCGGGGAAGGGGCTACTCCCCGAACTCTGCTAACTATTACTAAACTAACTATTCTAGTAAAGAAAAAAGTATAACTATATATATATATATATATATATATTTATATAGAAAAGGATTATAATATATAACTATATACACGATAACGAACGAGAACTATGAGAAGCTACAGGAATGGAGGTCAGCTAAGCCGCGCTCCACTGTTCCAACGACCGACACGGGCGGTAAGAAGGAACTGAAGGGTGGTTGGGTCAGCTGGGGTATATATCCGGTGCCATAGCGGTGCCACTCCAGGCGGTGCCCAGCCGACCCACCAAGTGTTGCTAGGGTAAAAAGTCTTCCGACGAACGTGCACGCGGCACGCGCACACCTAACTGGAATGGATATGAGCAATCACTCGAAGAACAACTATACTTGCAAGATACCTTGGTTCTGTGTTTTTAACTGTTCGATGACAGAAGAATTACTACAATTTTCAGGGAATTTATTGTTGAAATCTGTCTTCTTTGATCTTAAGCCACTGTGACTAGGAATTGCCTCTTGTCCCCATGGAAAATGGGATGAAGTATATATCTAAGCTGGCCAGCATCTCAATGACAAGAAGTTTGACCTGTGGTTCCTTATATTTAGTATATCGAGTTTTTTGTTTTGTTTTTTAAGAGAGGCATCCTATCAATTAACATTGAGGTACCTTCCCTGCACATTCCTCACAATCAGATCAGTTTTCTAAAGCTAGCTGTTGACATGCATAATATTCATTTTTGTATTTCGTTCTAGACTTACTGTACATTAGAACTGTTCCTCATTTGTGTTCTGTGGACAAATATAGCTACATTTTAGACTGTGGGCTCTAGTCATCTCCAAATGTGTGGTGATCCCATTAGCAAGAATTCTACATGTAAATCATTCCACACACAAGAGAGAGAGACTCATTTATTTGCACTTACTTTTACAAAATCCCTGGACTCAGAAAACATGCTTTGGCTCTAATATCACATATTTTTCTTCCCTAAACCTCTGACTGCCAGAAGCCGGGACTGGATGACAGGGGAGGGATCACTCAATAAATAAATTGCCTTGTTCTGTTCATTCCCTCTTAAGCATCTGGCACCATCCAGAAGCCAGGATAATGGGGCTAGATAGACCATTGGCCCTGCTGGGTCAGACCACTCTTATGTTCTAAAAATACAAGAAAGCTGCTATTGGTACTTACTGAACTTGGTTTTCCAATATGTCTAACATTTGAATGGGGTTTTTGACTAAAGCACTAAGGGCCCCAATACTGCTCCCCAAGATTAACAAGAATGTAATCCCTGACATCAGTGGGAACATGTAGTGGAGCAGCTCCCTCACTCAGGTAAAGCAGGGCTTAAAAACAGCCAAGCTAAGCTGACTGGGGAAGCAGCCACAGCTGGCCCTAATAAGACAGCTGTGAGCCAGCACCTGAAGAAGTCTCTCTTCAACCCTGGAGGGAGAAGGGTGAGCTATCTGCAAGCAAGGTACCCGAAGCTGAGCAGAGCTGAGGGAAAGGGCAAGGGGAGCAGGAGAGCTCTAGCTTGGCAACTCCCCAGGCTGCAGGTCTTGATGGAGGCCTATTGAGGTACTAGTGCTGCAAAGAGGCAGCCCAGGAATAGACAGAGGCAGCTGGCCCTAGCCCCTTGCCAACAATGAGTGGTCATTACAGACTGCAGTCTGCCTTAGTGAGCGGGGGCAAGATGATGACTGGCAGTAGCCACTGAGGCAAGGTGGTTTTAGAGGGTTGGGGGCTCCCCTGGGAGGGGAGACCCAGAGAGAGTGGGGGTATTGCTGGGGCAGAACCCTGAGGAAAAGGGCACCGGGGACTGGGAGGGACACAGGGCCTGAGGCTGGCAAGACATCTGCTGGTAGAGAGTGCTCCAAAGGCTGGGAAGAGCTAATTCCCAAGACGAACAGCAAGAGGTGCCACGGCGGTGAGTCTTCGCCTCGCTACAGAGCGCTATCAGTCTTTAAAAGTGCTACAAAGGAAGCACCAACTGAAAAACAGTAATGGGAATATTCCTGGATATTTACACTGAGTTTATTGTGTCAATAAACTTCTAAATTTACTAGAAAGTGATTGTACATGTATTTGATTAATTTTGTTTCTAGGTTTTCAGTACACATTTCCTAAAAAGAGGATTTAAGCATGTTGAAGTAGTATAAATATTCTTAAGGTGGTAAAACAAATGTGCCCAACTTGAGTAGGTTAGGGGTTTTTGTTTGTTTTGTTTTTAAAATAGAAAACATAAGTGGTCATTTTCAGATTTTAAATGCAAAAAATATATACATTCCGCATAAATTCTATCCCTCTTTATAACTGTAAGTATTGAGAAATTATCAGGCGCGTGATTATTTACGTGAAAACAATATGTTTAAAAAGTCCTTTTTGTGTATTCTAATTAGTATTAACTTTTCAAAATGCTGTCAGGAAATTAACCACACCCATTGCTTACTCTTCTTAAATCTACACTTTAATCTCAATGGTATGAACAATGAGCAAATTTAATTTAACCACTTTCCCTGAAAAATTCTATGGCTAATTTTTAAGAACTGCACCTTTCTCCATTTCACACATTAAATGAGATTCTAATGCTGAGATACTCTAGCCCCATACTTTAATCTGGATATTGCTCAGCTTTTTTCTTTCTTCAACTTCTTTATTGTATTTTTCTTGGAGTTCTTCAAACTTAAAATCTACAAATTGACAGTGAATATTTACTAATAATCTGGCTCATTTCATACATAATCTTCCCATTCCATTTCTTAGGCCTAATATTAGACAAGGGTGATAAAAGCAACAGCCCTCATAAATCTCTACTGATATATTAAGACGATAACTCAACGGGAGTTCTTCTAAAACCGAACAGTTCAGGAACTGAAAACTGAGATCTGGAACTCAGTGCCACAATGAAATTGCAACCACTAGACCGGGGTACCAGGGGTACAATACCAGGGGTACAATACTGGGGTACAAATGTATATTGTAATATCACCTGAATGAAGAATTTTTTCCCATCGCTCCCCTGGCATTAACATTCATTTGTAGCATGATTAAAAAATCAAGCATTAACTTTCAAAGGAGCTTCAAAAGAAAAATCAGTGGGAGTTGGATATCTAACTTCTTGCTAATGGGACTCACCACACATTTGAAAATCTCAGCCTAAAGTCACATCTTGCTTCTCTCCACTTTAATTCCTTCACAACTGTAGCAGCCACTTTCTCAAGGAACACTATAATCAGAATGCTCTGCCTCTTTCAAAAGCATCTGAAATCTCAGCTTTCAAATGAGAACAAGGACTGGGGATCTCCAACTCCAGTTAGTCAGGTAGCCAAATGCAAGTTTTTGGCAGTACCTTCTTTTGGTGTCCATGAAATCTGTGTGTTTTGTTTTGTATTGTAGAGTCTGAATTTCACAACCCTAAACTCAAGCAAATTGTGTGATGGTACATTGCCACTGGTAAGCATTTTGAACTCTGAGCGCTTACTACTAAATCCCTCAAGCCCCCAATTCTCCAGCCAGCAAAACTGAATTTCAGTTATTTTGAATGAAAACTTCACCTGAAAAGACGGTTACTCACCTTTGTAACTGTTGTTCTTCGAGATGTGTTGCTCATATCCATTCCAGTTAGGTGTACGCGCTGCGCGTGCACATTCGTTGGAAAACTTTTACCCTAGCAACTCAGTGGGCCGGCAGGTCGCCCCCTAGAGTGGCGCCACCATGGCGCTCCATATATACTCCTGCCGGCCCACCCGCTCCTCAGTTCCTTCTTGCCGGCTACTCCGACAGTGGGGAAGGAGGGCGGGTGCGGAATGGATATGAGCAACACATCTCGAAGAACAACAGTTACAAAGGTGAGTAACCGTCTTTTCTTCTTCGAGTGATTGCTCATATCCATTCCAGTTAGGTGAATCCCAAGCCTTACAAAGGCGGTGGGGTCGGAGTGAAATGTGGCAGAATAAAACTGCCGAGCCAGAGGCTACAGCCTCTCTTGACTGCTGAACCAGGGCATACTGCGAAGCAAAGGTAAGGACCGAGGACCAATGGAGCTTCGCGACAGGTCTCGTGGGTAGAAACACGAGCCAGCAAGGCGGCAGATGAAGCCTGAGCCCTGGTAGAATGCACGGTGATGTGGCTTGGGGAACTATGAGCCAAATCATAACAAGTGGGGATGTCCGCCATCACCCAAGATGAGATCCTCTGAGAGGAAAACAAGCAAGCCCTCCCTTTGGCCCGCTACCGGGGCAGAGCTGGGGCGCCTTAGGCAATGATTCTGTCAGCACAATATAATGCGAGCACTCCACAGATGTCCAAGGAGTGCAACGGTTATGCCCATTGCGTTGAGCTGTGGGTAACATGAAAGGCCAAAACACTTTAGGGAGGAAAGCCGGGTGCGGTCATAACTGCACCTTGTCTTTGTGGAACCTTCGTAAGAGCTCTGATCTCAGAGACCCGTCTGGCCAAGACTAGGTTGAGGTCCCAGGGCGGGGCTGGGCGGCGCACCCGAGGGTGCAAGCGCTCCAAGCCCTTGAGGGACCTCGAACCCATAGAGCGTGGGACACTGAACGTCCATCATAGCCTGCTGGAAGGTAGGGATGGCTGCTGAGAGTATCCTCAGCGATGATACCGCCAGATCCTGCCGCTGAAGGCCAGAGGCAGGCCAAATAGAGGGGATCGAGACCTCAGCAGGAGCAAGATCGAGCGTACTGCAGCTGTAAAGGAAACGCTTCCACCTGGCTCGGTACGTTGACCAGGTGGAAGGCTGCCTGTCACCCCGACTCAGGTACGCAGGAGCCACCGTGAGGCGAAGAGGCTGCAGGTCCGAGTGACGAAGCCTGTCATTGCCCTGAGTGATGAGGTCTGGGCTGACAGGCCGAGCAACGTGGTATGTCAGTGCTGCCTGGACCACTCTGGAGTGATCATGATGATGCACGCTCTGCCCCTGCGGAGTTTGAGCAGGACGTAACGAACCAGTGGGAACAGTGGGAAGGCATAATGCAGTTGGCCGTTCCACGGCATCAGGAATGCGTCCAAGATCGATTCCGAGGAGAGACCTTGGAAGGAGCAGAACACCTGGCATTTCCTGCTCTCGCGGTGAGCGAACAGGTCTGTGTGAGGAACCATCTCCACTTCCGGAAAGCGGGACGCCTCACATGGGGCAGAGTGATCACTCGTAAGACAGGAAAAACCTGCTGAGTCAAAGAGTTAAGACGTTCCGAACGCCTGGGAGAAAGGACGTCGCCAGCTCCATCGAGTGGGCCATGCAAAAGACCCGGAAATGGATGGCCTCCTGACAAAAAAGGGGGGAAGGACTATGTCCCCCCTGAATACTTATGAAGCACCTGGCCATTGTGTTGGCTGTAAACACCGAGATACAACGGCCTCGCAGCTGCCGCTGGAACCCCTGGCATGCCAGGCGGACTACTCTCATTTTTGGGGCATTAATGAGGAATGCCAGCTCCCTAGAAGACCGAAGGCCTTAAGCTCGGAGGTGACCATGAGCACTCGAGCAGAGAGATGATGCGTCCGCCGTCAGGGGCAGTGAGGGCTGGGGCGGATGAAACCGCATCCCTGTCCACACCAAGGAGGGAGTTAGCCACCACTCTAGGGAGCCTAAGGCGTTTGAGGGAACGGTGACTACCATGACCACTGGCTCCCTGTCCAAGCGGTACGCCGAGGTGGGCCGGACTTGGAGAGGACGGAGGCGGAGCTTGGCGTGTTTGGTTACAAACTTGCAGGCAACCATGGACCCAGGAGACTGAGACAAGAACGAGCTGAGGTCGTTGGGAAAGCCTTCAGACCTCAGATGATTGTTGCCATCGCCTAAAACCGCAGTTGTGATAAGCAGGCTCCGGCTAGGTAGGAGACCAAGATCGCCCCTAGGAAGCCCAACCTCTGCGTGGGAACCAGAGTGGATTGCTCTATAGTAATCATCAGGCCTTGATCTGTGAATAAGACCGTGACGATGCCCACGGGCTGAGTGGTTTGTGTCTCAGAGTCTCCTCGGATAAGCGAATCGTCCCAATACGGAAAAACGCATATCCGACATAGCTACGGTAGGCGGCGACTATGGCCGTAAACCGGGAGTATTCACCGCTGGCTATAAAGCGGAGGCATCTCCCGTGCAGAGGGAAGATGGCATTGCGAAAGTACGCGTCCTTCCTATCCAGGGCGGCATAGTAGCCCCCAGGAGGCAAGGATGGAATAATGGTTCCCAGGGATACCATGCAGAACTTCAACCTTATCCCAAACCGGTTGAGTCCATGCAGGACCAGGGAGGTCTGAGACCTGTGTTCGAGTGGGGGACTAGGGCATAACGGGAGTAAAACCCCTAGCCCCTTTCGTCCGCTGAAGGGGGACAGGGCTGGAGCAATTTAAAGGTGGTATCTATGCTCCCTCGTGCGCCGGACCCAGCGATCTGAAAGTAACTGGGGCCATGCCAGGAGAAAGCGGGATCAGGATCCCGTCCTGCGACTGGTACACCGCCCTCCGGCGAACCCTGGAAGGTCCGTCTTTTGTCCCAGTGGTAATTGCGAGGGACCTTGACTTTGGCTTTTTAGGGGGCCTGACTTTTGTCTGCGACCACCTTGGCCTTGCCGTTCTCCAGAGTTCTGCCTCTGGCTAGGCACAGAGTATGGCGGCTGGGGCCATAAAGGCCTGCGTTTGGTCGCTGGCGTATACATGCTGAGACGCATTAGGACCCTATTGTCCAGCAGGCTTCGCAGTCTGGGGCTGTCTCTGCCGCGAAGATGCCTTTACCAACAAAGGGTAAATTCTTTCCCCCGTCCTCCAAGACGGCAGCGAACTCCAGGTGGGAGGTTCGAGGGAGAAACTCCTCCACCCAGGTGCTATAATTATCGCAGCTAAGCAAGGCTTGTTGCTTTGCTACCCAGAGGTGCAGGGCCCCTGCAGAGTACACCTTGCATTCGCCAAGGCTCTTTCTGCTTCGGGGCTGGCGCCCGCTGGCCATCATATCAGGATCGTGGTCCTGAGCATAAAATCTGCGCATATGAGATGACACGGATGCGTGTCCGGACGGCCATGGAGGTACGAAAGAAGGCCCGGGCCGAGTCTCTGACTCACTCGGACCTTGCCCAACTCGGCACCGGGGACCGGCATCGGGAGGCGTATCGGTACCTGGAACGAGATCCAGACCCGCAACCAGAACGGTGTCGGGAGGTCGACCGAGATCTCGAGGCTCGGAGAAGAGCTACAGGAGTCAAGGTACCTGCCCCGGTGCCAGATGTCGGAACGGTGCCGATAGCGGGTCGGCGAACGGGATACCGACCGGTGCAGCGAGTGTGACCAGTACCGAGGAAAACAGCACCGGGACTGCCAGTGGTGTCCGGCGTGCCGACAGGACCTGGAGTGTCTGCGGGACCGTGATCATGAACGGTGCCGCTCTGCTGTACTGACAGGGGACAGTCCCTTGAAGAGACTGTATTACCCGTACCGGCGGTGCCCGGGTCAGGCAGCACTGACTCTGTCATGGCACTGAGAGCCCTCGCCGTTGGTAACATCTCCGGCGTGCAGGGAACAGCAGGCTCAACCACAGAGCGTACTGGGGAGCTGTCAGGCACCGGATTCGACGGCCCTCATGGGGCCGGGATCCACGGTACCGAGGTCATCAGAGCTTCGGTAGGTGCCGGTGCCGGGCGAACCGAGCTAGATAAGCTGTCTGGCTGCGGTGCCGTCAGCACTGAAGCAGCGGGAGTAATACGCTCAACCACGGCGCGTGCCGGGGAGCCATCGGGCACCGGATTCGATAGCCCTTGTGGGACTGGAATCGACGGTGCCGATGTTGTCGGTGCCTCAGAGGCTTCGGTTGGCATGGAAGCAGCCGGAGCAGGAGCTCAACCACGGCGCGTGCCGGGGAGCCGTCAGGCACCGGATTCTACGGCCCTTGCGGGACCGGGATCGACGGTGCCGACGTCATCGGTGCCGTAGCAGGTGTCGGTGCCAGGCGATCCGACTTAGACCAGCCCTCTGGCCGCGGTGCCGTTGGCACGGAAGCAGCCGGAGCATTAGCTCGACCACGGCGTGTGCCGGGCAGCCGTCAGGCACCGGACACTACGGCCCTTGTGGGACCGGGATCGACGGTGCCGACGTCATCGGTGCCGCAGCAGGTGTCGGTGCCGAGTGATCCGACGTAGATGAGCTCTCTGGCTGCGGTGCCGTTGGCACGGAAGCAGCAGGAGCAATACGCTCAACCACGGCGCGTGCCGGGGAGCCGTCAGGCACCGGATTCTACGGCCCTTGTGGGACCGGGATCGACGGTGCCGACGCCGTCGGTGCCGCAGCAGGTGTCGGTGCCGGGTGATCCGACGTAGACGAGGCCTCTGGCTGCGGTGCCGCTGGCACGGAGCAGCAGGAGCAATACGCTCAACCACGGCGCGTGCCGGGGAGCCGTCAGGCACCGGATTCTACGGCCCTTGTGGGACCGGGATCGACGGTGCCGACGACATCGGTGCCGCAGCAGGTGTCGGTGCCGGGCGATCCGACGTAGACGAGCCCTCTGGCTGCGGTGCCGCTGGCACGGAAGCAGCAGGAGCAATACGCTCAACCACGGCGCGTGCCGGGGAGCCGTCAGGCACCGGATTCTACGGCCCTTGTGGGACCGGGATCAACGGTGACGACGTCATCGGTGCCGTAGCAGGTGTCGGCGCCGGGCGATCCGACTTAGACGAGCTCTCTGGCTGCGGTGCCGCTGGCACGGAAGCAGCAGGAGCAATACGCTCAACCACGGCGCGTGCCGGGGAGCCGTCAGGCACCGGATTCTACGGCCCTCGTGGGACCGGGATCGACGGTGCCGACGTCGTCGGTGCCGGGCGAGCCATCTTAGACGAGCTGTCTAGCTGTGGTGCAGCTGGCACAGAAGCAGCAGGAGCAGTAAGCTCTACCACGGCGCGAGCCGGGGAGCTGCCAGGCACCGGATTCCATGGTCCTGGGGGACTGGAATCGACGGAGCCGAAGTCATCGGTGCCTCTGCAGGTGACGGTGCCGGATAACGCAACTTAGGCGAGCTCTCTGGCTGCGATGCAGGTGGCACGGAAGCAGCGGGAGCAGGGGGCTCAACCACGGCGCGTGCCGGGGAGCCGCCAGGCACCAGCAGGAATCGTAGACTCTCTCGACCTCGAAAGAAGGGAGCGGTGCCGAGTCGACATCGGTGCCGGCGACGGTCGGTGCCGAAAGGCCTTGGTGGTACCGGCGGGGTCCGGTGCCGAGGAGGCGCTTCTGCCCGCCGCTTGAACATCGCTCGGCGCCCAAGGTGGAGGGGTAAGTGAAAGTCCCGCACCTTTTGTTCTCGGCTTAAAAGCCTTGCAAATGGGGCACTTATCTGTCAAGTGTGATTCCCTGAGGCACTTCAAACAGGAGTCATGTAGATCTCTCTTCGGCCGCGGCTTCTGGCAAGCCGGGCCCCTTTTAAAACCCGGTGAGCCATGCATGGCTCCGGCACTGGGCTCATGGAAGGGGCTACTTCCTGAACCCCGCTAACTAAACTAACCATGTTAGCAAAGAAAACACGTATAACCATACAAATATATATATAAAAGTGTTATAACTGCATAATTATATACGAGAAAACGAGTAGCTAGGGAAGTGGAGGTCAGCTAAGCCGCGCTCCACTGTTCCAACGACCGACACGGGCGGTAAGAAGGAACTGAGGAGCGGGTGGGCCGGCAGGAGTATATATGGAGCGCCATGGTGGCGCCACTCTAGGGGGCGACCTGCCGGCCCACTGAGTTGCTAGGGTAAAAGTTTTCCGACGAATGTGCACGCGCGGCGCGTACACCTAACTGGAATGGATATGAGCAATCACTCGAAGAAGAACCTTGTTTTAGGCACCCAGGTTTGAAAATTTTGGCCACAAACTCAAATGTCTATTTAAATATGGAGTATGGTTAAAGTAAGATTAAGTGGACAAAGACAGTAATTCGAGAGTCATTTACATGTCTAAGCAAAATAATACTTATATGGGATAACAGCCACACTTAAGTTAAAGCAGAACAGTACAGTCTCACCTTTTAAGTTTCCGTTCTAGTCTTTCAATTTGTTTCTTGCTTGAAGTTAGTTGTCCTGCTTGATAATTAACTTATGATTCTTTTACTTGAAGATCATGTAAAATTTTCTGCTTCGTTTTCTCAACATTATCACACAATTCCACCAAGCTCTGGTTTTCTCTTTTTAGTGTTGCTCCTTCATTTTTTTCATTTTCAACCTAATTTGATTTTATTGGTTATGAAAAGCACCTATCCAGACCAGTAAAGTGCTTACAGCCCTTGCACATCATCAGAAGAGCTAAACTTAAAAGCCATATGACTCTGATCATCATCTTGCTCCTCTCCCTTCAAACCTGTCAGTGTTAGCAACCAGTATTTCCTGAATGACTAGTGTTACAGATCAATGCTCAAGTTGTGTTTCCTCAAGATAGTAGCTGGAACAGCCATGTCTGATTTGAAGTAGGGATGCAGGATAGGATCTCATGATCTGTGTTGCGTTATGTAGCATTGGACTTTGCAAGGTATATGGCATACATTCCTATCCCTGATAGTTTATCAGATATTGGACTTAGAATGGTCCCAGAAAAGTGCTACCAGAGCAAGAGGCCAGTGACAGTTTAAGACTGAATACATAGCAAGGCCTGGGTAGTGGGCTAGTGTAATTTTCCTTCACTACTTTACACAGGTGTCAATCACAGCTCACAGAGTGAGTATTAGCACCAAAAAACTGTTAGTGAGTAGTCTACATTTTACTGGCATGTCATTTGTTTGAAGGCAGCAATGATGTTATGCAGATATTAATCTTATCAGCTATAAACCTAAGCGTTATGGCTTTTTTGTGACTAAAGCCCTGATTAAATTGGAGGCTCTGTACCGAAGAGTTAAATCCTTTTAGCTCAAGCGATAGCCATCTGTGCGACAATGACGACGGTTTGGGGTTCAGACTATGCTGATGATGCATAAGTGGGGAATTATTATTGTTGTACAGAATATTTTTATATCTGTAAGTCAAGATTTCTCTAAAAGATCTGCTCTAGGAATTACTTCTGGGAGGTTCTGTGACTTGTATAAAAGATCAGAACAGATGATCACAGTGGTCCCTTCTGGCCTAAGAATCTATGAAAATAAAAGCAGCAATTTTTAATAGGCCATTACAAAAGAGTGTATTCCAGTATTTTAAAACCACCACGTTCATATAGACAAGTTGGTGTAAATTCTGTACAAGCCTGTTGTTGGATACAAAAAAAAGTTGAGCTAATCCTTCACAAAATACCAATGAGTAGCTGATATGAGAAACTGGGTGCAAATTATCAACATGACAATTTCAGTATGTTTATAAAAATTATATTTTATGTGAAGTGATGAGTGTTCACAGATATCCATTCGTAGAAATAATTTGTTTTACAAAGCACCCTGTACAATCAATTTATCAAAACAATTTACATAAAGATATTTTTTAAATGTGTTACTTTTTCCACTGTGCCTCATAAGTTTAACGTTTGCACAGCATTCTAGACACATAGTATAGGTGACTGTTTGCTATTACCGTAGCACCTAGGAGCCCTCATCATGGACTAGCACCCCACTGTGTTAGGCGCTGTAGAAATAGAGTAAAAAGATGATCCCTACCCCAAAGAGCTTACAATTTATGTACAAGACAATGAAAAAAGGGAGAGTACAAGGAAACAATGAGACAACATTGGTCACTAGGATAGGCAGCTTGTGTATTGAGACCACTGCTTAACTGTTGTCAAGTTTTTTGTAGGCATCACAGCAAAGGAGAGTTGTAAGGAGGGCTTTGAAAGAAGATGAGGGGACTTTGCAGATGGTTATGGGGGACTCTTCCCAAGCATAAGTCGACGATCAGCATGGGAGAAAACACAAAGGTGCTTGTTTAAAAATTTAACAAATGGATGTGTTATGGGCCAATCAGAGGCTGGAGTTGACATTTCAATAGTGAATGAAAAAAAGGATACCTAGGTTGGGGTAGGCCATGAAGGAGCTAGGACGTGAAGACAAGCAGCTTGTTTGTTGCACTAGAGAATGGAGGGGCGCCGAGAGAAGTGACATGGTCAAAGTGGCAGGCAGGGGAATCTTTGCAGCAGCACTCTGAATGGATATGAGCAGAACAAAATTGTATTAAAAGTTACGTGGTGCATTAAAGACTATTACCTTCTGCTTCTGCTTTTGCAAAGCTACCTCCAGCAATTCAAGCTGAAACTGTCTTTGCTGTCATTCTTTTTTAAGCTTGCCTAGTTGACTTTGAAACTCTTGAATCTTCTGAAGGCCCTTGTGGAAAGGCCTTCTTTCCATTCTTCCACAACCCAGCTCATTTTATATCTGCTTTTTTCCTTGATACAAAGTGTATATCACTGAACCTGAAACACAAGGGAACATTACTACAACTGATTTTTAAAAGGCTTAGGATTCAAAATTTTGATTTTTATTAGTTGAATGCAATAAAGACTATGCATTTAAAAATTACTCCTCACTTTCATAATAATTCAGACAGGGCTAGAAAGAATTTTACTCTATGAAACTGTTACAATGTTGAATCACATTCAGGTCTCTGGAACCATGATTAGCAATTTCTATCTGGAGCATAAAAGATGGTTACTCATCTTTGTAACTGTTGTTCTTCGAGATGTGTTGCTCATATCCATTCCAAGTAGGTGTGTGCGCGCCATGTGCATGTCCGTCGGAAGATTTTTACCCTAGCAACACTCGGTGAGTCGGCTGGGCGCCCCCTGGCGTGGCGCCGATATGGCACCGAATATATACCCCTGCTGACCCGTCCACTCCTCAGTTCCTTCTTGCCGGCTACTCCAACAGTGAGGAAGGAGGGTGGGTTTGGAATGGATATGAGCAACACATCTCGAAGAACAACAGTTACAAAGGTGAGTAACCGTCTTTTCTTCTTCGAGTGATTGCTCATATCCATTCCAGTTAGGTGAATCCCAAGCCTTACCTAGGTGGTGGGGTCGGAGTGAGATACTGCAGCATGTAGAACAGCAGAGCCGAAGGCTGCGTCCTCTCTGGATTTTTGCACCAAGGCATAATGGGAAGTGAAGGCATGTACTGAAGACCACGTAGCTGCTCAACATATCTCCTGGATGGGAACTCGAGCTAGGAAGGAGGCCGAAGAGGCCTGAGCCCTGGTGGAATGGGCAGCAATATGCCTTGGAGAGGCATGAGATAGGTCATAGCAAGTACGGATGCACGCCGTTACCCATGATGAAATTCTCTGAGAAGAGACAGATAGGCCTTTCATCTGATCTGCCACTGCCACAAAAAGTTGGGGCATTTTGCAGAAGCGTCTCGTCCAGTCAATGTAGAAGGCGAGAGCCCTATGGATGTTGAGGGAATGCAACTGCTGTTCTCTACAAGATGTATGCAGTTTGGGAAAGAAGACCGGGAGGAATATGTCCTGGTTGAGATGGAAGGCCGAGACTACTTTAGGGAGGAACACCGGATGTGGACGTAACTGCACCTTGTCTTTGTGCAACACCGTGTATGGCGGGTCCACCATCAGAGCCTGAAGCTCAGAGACTCTCCTAGCCGATGTGATGGCTACAAAGAAGGCTGTTTTCCACGACAAATACAGGAGCGAGCAGGTCACCAGTGGCTCGAATGGAGGAGTCATAAGTCTTGTCAGGACCAAGTTGAGGTCCCAGGAAGGGGCGGGGCATAGTACTAGGGGGTATAGATGCTCCAAACCTTTGAGGAACCTCGAGACCATAGGGTGGGAGAAGGCAGAGTAAGTACCTTCTCCGGGATGGAAAGTAGAGATAGCGACCAAGTGCACTCGCAATGATGAGATAGCGAGGCCTTGTTGTTTAAGGTACCAGAGGTAGTCCAATATAGTGGGAATGGGAACCTCCGTGGGTGATGTATTTTGTGCTTGACACTAGCAAGAAAAATGCTTCCACTTGGCCAAGTACATAGATCGGGTGGAAAGTTTCCTGCTGCCCAGGAGTACTTCTTGCACTGGGGCAGAGCAATGTAACTCCGGCTGGGTTAACCATGCAGAAGCCATGCTGTGAGATGGAGGGATTGCAGGACTGGGTGGTGAAGCCTGCCGTGGTCCTGCATTATAAGATCCTGATGCGGGGGCAGAGGGATCAGGTTGGCTATCAAGTGGTCCAGCAATGTGGTGTACCAGTGCTGTAGGGGCCATGCAGGGGCGATCAGGATCAGGCGAGCCCTGTCCCTGCGGAGTTTTAAGAGAACCTTGTACACCAGTGGGAAGGGTGGAAAGGCGTACAGCAGCTGGTCCTTCCATGAGATTAGGAAGGAGTCCGATATCGAGCCCGGGGCTAGACCTTGGAAGGAGCAGAACTTCTGGCACTTCCTGTTGTCGCGGAAAGCAAAGAAGTCTATATGAGGAAAGCCCAACTTCTGGAAGATGGAATATAGGACGTCTGGGCGAAGCGACTACTCATGAGACCGAAAGGATCTGCTGAGATGGTCTGCCAGGGTGTTCCGAACTCCTGGGAGGAATGATGCTACAAGGTCTATCGAGTGGGCTATGCAAAATTCCCACACTTGGATCTCCTCCTGACAAAGAGGGGAGGATCGAGTCCCACCCTGCATGTTGATGTAGTGCATGGCCGTTGTGTTGTCGGTAAGCACCGAAACACAATGACCTTGCAGGTGTTGTAGGAATGTTTGGCACGCCAGGCGGACTGCTCTCAGCTCCCGGATGTTTATGTGCAACGCTAGCTCTTGAGGTGACCAGAGGCCTTGCGTGCGACGATGGTCTAGATGAGCCCCCCAGCCGAGAGACGACGCGTCCATCGTTAGGGACACCGAAGGCTGCCTCGGATGGAACGGCAGTCCTGCACAAACCAGGGAGGGTGTTAGCCCCCAGTTGAGGGAGTCTAAGATGCTCTGAGGAATGGTGACCACCATGTCTATGGTATCTCTGGCTGGACGGTACACTGAGGTGAGCCAGGTTTGAAGGGGACGCATGCGTAGTTTTGCGTGCTTGGTTACAAAGATACATGCGGCCACATGATCAAGGAGGCTCAGACAGGTGCGAGCCGAGGTCGTCGGAAAGGTTTGGAGGGTTTTTATAACGGAGACTAGTGCTTGAAACCGGGGCGGTGGCAGGCAGGCTCTTGCGAGTTTGGAGTCCAGAATGGCCCCAATGAATTCTATTCTTTGAATGGGTATGAGAGTGGACTTCTCTCGACTGATCATCAGGCCCAGTCTCTCGAATAGGTCCATGATGAGGGCTACGTGCTGGGTGACCTGGGTCTCAGAGGTCCTTCAAATAAGCCAGTCATCTAGGTAAGGAAACACATGTATTCGCCGACGACGGAGGAAGGCGGCCACTACCGCCATGCACTTTGTAAGGACATGAGGGGCCATGGAGAGGCCAAACGGAAGGACCGCAAACTGGAAATGTTGGCGGTGCACCCTAAACCGTAGGTACCGTCTGTGCGGGGGGTAAATAGCGATATGGAAATATGCGTCCTTCATGTCAAGAGCAGCGTACCAGTCTCCGGGAGCCAAGGAAGGGATAATGGTCCCCAGGGATACCATGCGGAACTTCAACTTCTTCAGAAACATGTTGAGTCCTCGCAGGTCCAGGATGGGTCGAAGACGTCCCTTTTCTTTGGGGATTAGGAAATATCGGGAGTAAAATCCCCTGCCCCTTAATTCCTCCGGTACCTCCTCTATAGCTCCAATTGAGAGAAGCGTGCGAACCTCTTGCCAGAGGAATTGCTCGTGAGAGGGGTCCCTGAAGAGGGAAGGGGGAGGGGTGAGAGGGAGGGGGCGAAATAAATTGGAGGTGGTATCCAAATTCCACCGTGCGTAGGACCCAGCGATCCGAGGTTAACTGGGACCATGCAGGGAGGAAGGAGGAAAGGCGGTTGGAAAACTGAAGGGGATCCTGGGAAAGGACTGGTGCTCTGCTCTCGGGCGCACCTTCAAAAGTTCGCTTTTGGGCCCGGCGCTGGTTTGGCGGGACCGGTATTGTGTCCGCCTTGGGACCCAGATTGTTGCCTGCGATTTCCGCGACCGCGCCTCCTGCCAAAGTCTTGACGCGGTCTGGGCGGAGGGTAAGGGTGCTGGGGTTGGCTCTGGAAGGACCTGCGTTGGGTCTGTGGGGTGTGCATCCCGAGGGAACGCATGATCACCCGATTGTCTTTAAGACGCTGTAGCCTAGGGTCTGTCTTCTGGGAGAAAAGGTCCTGGCCTTCAAACGGCAGGTCCTGGAAGGTGTGTTGCAGTTCAGGAGGTAGACCTGACACTTGCAGCCACGAGATCCTCCTCATAGTAATTCCTGAGGCCACGGTTCTGGCTGCCAAATCCACAGCGTCGAGGGAGGCCTGCAGGGACGTCCGCGCCACCTTCTTTCCTTCCTCAAAAAGGACTTGGAATTCCTGGCGGGAGTCTAGTGGGACCAGCTCACTGAACTTACCCACCGACTGCCAGGTGTTATAGTTATATCTGCTGAGCAGGGCCTGTTGGTTCTCCATCCTGAGTTGGAGGCCCCCTGCAGAGTAGACTTTACGTCCCAACAGGTCCATCTGCCTAGCCTCCCATGATTTTGGGGCGGGGGCTTGCTGGCCATGGCGTTCTCGCTCATTGACGGATTGAACCACTAGGGAGCATGGAGGAGGATGGGTATATAGGTATTCATACCCTTGGAGGGTACCATATACTTTCTTTCCACCCCTATGGCCGTAGGAGGGATAGCTGCCGGGGATTGCCAGATTGTGTCTGCTTTGGCTTGGATAGAGCGTATAAACAGCAAACTACGCGGGTTGGGGCATCCGCCGACAGTATGTCTATCACCAGGTCCTCAACCTCAGAGACCTCCTCTACCTGGAGATTGATATTTAAGGCGACTCGCCTCAAAAGATCCTGGTGAGCTCAGAGGTCGATAGGGGGCGGGCCCGAGGAGGATGTACTGGCCACTGCCTCGTCGGGTGAAGAGGAGGACGACAGACCCGGTACCAGTGGTTCCTGGAGGGACTCTTGGTCCGGAGGTACGTCAGGGTCCGGGAGGGCCTGAGGGTCCGGTACCTGAAGGAAGTGATCTGTACCTGCTGGAGGGGGGTGGCTAACAGTGGCCTCTGGTGTGCGATGTTCCAACATGGCGGAACGTGATGGTACCGTGGGCTTGCCTTGGGCCTGGTGATATGCCCAAGGCGTCCAAAAGGACCACTGATGAGGATCTTGGTCTGGACCTTGAGCCTCATGGAGAACCCGGCTGTGCGCCTCTGAATCAGGATAGGCAGCACTATCCGAGTGCAATGACTCAGATGCGTGCCTCGATGGCCATGGCGGAGCGGAGGCTGTTTGAGGGTAAGCCCTGTCTCTAGGGTACCGTATGTCGTGCCGCACCGGGGAGCGGTACCGGGATCCATATCAGTACCGAGAGTGTGATCGGGACCTGCGACCGGCGCAGTGCCGGAAGGTCGACTGGGATCTGGATGCTCTGAGATGAGAGCGGCTGCAGTGCGAACAGTGCCAGGAGCTGGACCAGTACCTGGAATATCAGTCCGGAGAGTGGGACCTCGAATGGTGCCGCAAGTGTGACCAGTGCCGGGCAGGAGATCGGTACCGGGACTGCAAACGGCGCCTGGATCTGTAGCGATGGCGAGATCGAGAGCGCTGACAGGATCTCGATCTTGAGTGCTGTCTGCCTGAGGTGCCGATGGAAAAGACGGTTACTCACCTTTGTAACTGTTGTTCTTCGAGATGTGTTGCTCACATCCATTCCAGTTAGGTGCGCGCGCCGCGCGTGCACGTTCGTCGGAAACTTTTTTACCCTAGCAACTCCAGTGGGCCGGCAGGTCGCCCCCTAGAGTGGCGCCGCCATGGCGCTCTATATATACCCCTGCCGGCCCGCCCGCTCCTCAGTTCCTTCTTGCCGGCTACTCCGACAGTGGGGAAGGAGGGCGGGTGCGGAATGGATGTGAGCAACACATCTCGAAGAACAACAGTTACAAAGGTGAGTAACCGTCTTTTCTTCTTCGAGTGATTGCTCACATCCATTCCAGTTAGGTGACTCCCAAGCCATACCTAGGCGGTGGGGTCGGAGTGAGAAGTCGCGGCCCGGAGCACCGCAGTTCCGAAGGCCGCATCCTCCCTCGACTGCTGGACCAGGGCGTAGTGGGAAGCAAAAGTGTGGACCGATGACCAGGTCGCTGCCCGACAGATTTCCTGGATGGGCACACGGGCGAGGAAAGCTAGCGACGACGCCTGCGCCCTGGTAGAATGCGCAGTCACACGGCCCGTAGGGACATGGGCCAAGTCATAACAAGTCCTGATACAGGACGTAACCCAAGAGGATATCCTCTGGGAGGAGATAGGAAGACCTTTCATACGATCTGCTACCGCCACGAAAAGCTGGGGGGATTTTCGGAAGGGCTTAGTCCTGTCTATGTAGAACGCGAGAGCCCTACGGACATCCAGCGAGTGGAGCTGCTGCTCCCTGCCTGAGGAGTGAGGTTTTGGGAAAAAAACCGGAAGGAAAATCTCTTGGTTGACATGGAAGGCTGAGACCACCTTGGGCAGAAAAGCAGGGTGTGGTCTCAGCTGCACCTTGTCCTTGTGGAAGACCGTATATGGGGGGTCTACCACAAGAGCTCGGAGCTCCGACACCCGTCTAGCTGAGGTGACAGCCACTAGAAAGGCAGTTTTCCAAGAGAGGTAGAGCAGGGAGCAAGTAGCTAACGGCTCAAAGGGGGGCCCCATGAGTCGGGACAACACCAGGTTAAGATCCCAGGTGGGAGCAGGGGGACGGACGTTAGGGAATAAACGTTCCAGCCCTTTAAGGAATCTCGACACCGTCGGGTGGGAAAAAACGGAGCGACCGTCCGCACCCGGGTGAAAGGTGGAGATAGCAGCTAGGTGGACTCGCAACGACGATAAGGCCAGACCTTGCCCCTTGAGGGACAAAACGTAGTCTAATATTTCGGAAACCGAAACCTCCATAGGGCGGAGATTTCTCTCTACGCACCAACAGGAGAAGCGCTTCCATTTCGCTGAATACGTGGCTCTTGTGGACGGTTTCCTGCTGCTCAAGAGCACCTCTCTCACAGGCGTGGAGCATCGCAGCTCTGGGCCAGTCAGCCACGCAGGAGCCACGCTGCTAGGTGCAGCGACTGCAGGTCTGGGTGACAAAGGGTCCCGTGGTCCTGGGTAATCAGGTCCGGATGAAGGGGCAGGGGAACTGGGTCGGCTATGGCCAAGTCCAGCAGCATGGTGTACCAGTGCTGCCTGGGCCACGCCGGGGCTACCATGATCACGAGCGCCTTGTCCCTGCGCACCTTCAGGAGGACCTTGTGGACTAGAGGGAACGGGGGAAATGCATAGTACAGGTGGGTCGACCACCGGATGAGGAAGGCGTCCCCTATCGACCCCGGTTCCCTGCCCTGAAAGGAGCAGAATGCTGGGCACTTCCTGTTCCCCCTGGACGCAAAGAGGTCCACCCGGGGATAACCCCACCTCCGGAAAATGGAGAGAGCGACATCTGGGCGAAGGGACCACTCGTGCGACAGGAAGGATCTGCTCAGTCGATCTGCCAGAGTGTTCCGTACTCCAGGGAGGAAGGAAGCCCTGAGGTGAACGGAGCGGGCTACGCAAAAGTCCCAGAGACGTATCGCCTCGTGGCACAGGGAGGAGGACCTGGTGCCGCCCTGCTTGTTGATATAGTACATCGTCGTCGTGTTGTCCGTAAACACGGCGACACAACGACCCTGAAGTTGATGACAAAACGCTTGACAAGCAAGGCGGACCGCTCTCAACTCCCGTATGTTGATGTGGAGCCCCACCTCCTCCTGGGACCACAGGCCCTGTGTCCGCAGGGTCCCCAGGTGGGCCCCCCAGCCCAGATCTGAGGCATCCGTTGTCAGGGATACCGATGGCTGAGAGGGGTGAAAGGGAAGACCCGCACATAACACGGACTGGTCCAACCACCAGCCGAGAGAGTCCAAGACCTTCTGGGGGATTGTGACTAACATGTCTAAAGGTTGCCTTTGCGGCCTGTAACGGCTGATAAGCCACAGCTGGAGAGGCCTCATGTGGAGCCGAGCGTAGCCGGTCACAAAAGTGCACGCTGCCATGTGGCCTAACAGGGTTAGACATGTCCTTACTGACGTCAACGGGGCTGACCGCAAACGCTGAACGATCGCCGCCATGGTCTGGAACCGTTGCAGAGGCAGCGAGGCCCTGCCCATCGTGGCGTCCAAGACCGCCCCGATAAATTCCACCTTTTGCGTGGGCCTCAGAGTGGATTTGTCTGTGTTTATCAAGAGGCCCAGACTTGCAAATACGGCGGTGATCAGGCGGACATGGCTGCTGACCTGCTGCTCCGACGTGCCCCGAATCAACCAGTCGTCCAGATAAGGGAACACGTGGACACGGTTGCGTCGAAGATGCGCCACGACAACTGCCATGCATTTTGTAAACACCCTTGGGGCCGTGGACAGGCCGAAAGGGAGGACTGCAAACTGATAATGAAGAGCCCCCACAACGAAGCGGAGAAAGCGTCTGTGGCGCGGCCAAATGGCAATATGAAAATACGCGTCCTGCATGTCGAGGGCGGCGTACCAGTCTCCCGGATCCAGGGATGGAATAATGGTCCCCAGGGATACCATGCGGAACTTCAACTTCACGAGGTATTTGTTGAGTTCTCGCAGGTCGAGGATAGGCCTGAGGCCCCCCTTGGCCTTGGGGATCAGAAAGTAGCGGGAATAAAACCCCTTGCCTTTCTCGTTTTCCGGAACCGCCTCTATGGCTCCTTTGCTGAGGAGCGTCTGCACCTCCTGTCGAAGGAATTGCTCGTGAGAGGGGTCCCTGAAGAGGGACGAGGAAGGAGGGCGGGAAGGAGGAAACGAAACAAACTGCAGGCGGTATCCCGTCTGCACCAGGTTTAAGACCCAGCGGTCCGATGTTATTTGGGACCACGCCGGGAGGAAAAACGAAAGGCGGTTTGAAAACGGGGGGAAAGGATCCATAGGGGAAACTGCTACAGCGCCCTCGGGCGCACCTTCAAAATGAAGGCTTAGGACCAGGCGGGGGTTTCGAGGAGCCTTGGTTCTGCCCCCCTTGGTTCCCAGACTGCCTGCGCCTGCCGTTCCTGCCGCGGCGCCTGTAAGGGTCCTGCCGCTGGCGGAACTGGGAAAACGGCCTACGGTACGGCTGCTGCTGTGGCCTAAAGGGTCTACGCTGCGTCACGGGGGTGTGCATCCCGAGGGACCGCGCAATGACCCGGTTGTCCTTCAGACTCTTGAGTCTGGGGTCTGTCTTTTCCGAAAACAGGCCCTGGCCTTCGAAAGGAAGGTCCTGTATCGTGTGCTGGAGCTCTGGCGGAAGGCCGGAAACTTGCAGCCAGGAGATGCGACGCATCGTAACTCCCGACGCGAGGGTACGGGCAGCCGAGTCCGCAGCGTCCAAGGATGCTTGTAAGGCCGTGCGCGCGACCTTTTTGCCCTCGTCCAGGATGGCCGTAAACTCCTGGCGAGCATCCTGTGGCAGCAGCTCTTTAAATTTGTCCACTGCCACCCAGGAGTTAAAAGCGTACCTGCTCAGCAGGGCCTGCTGATTAGAGACCCTGAGCTGCAGGGCCCCAGCCGAATATACCTTACGGCCAAGGAGGTCCATCCGCCTGGCCTCTCTGGATTTGGGGGCCGGAGCCTCCTGGCCGTGACGCTCCCTATCGTTCACCGACTGCACCACCAGTGAACCGGGAGTCGGGTGAACGTGCAAGTATTCATACCCCTTGGAAGGGGCCATGTACTTTCTCTCGACTCCTTTCGCTGTCGGAGGGATGGAGGCCGGGGACTGCCAGATAGTATTGGCATTGGCCTGAATGGTCCGTATAAAGGGCAGGGCGACCCTGGTGGGAGCATCCGAAGAGAGGATGGTAACAATCGGGTCCTCTATCTCCGAGACCTCCTCTGCCTGCAGACTCAGGTTTTGGGCCAACCGCCTGAGGAGGTCCTGGTGCGCCCTGAGATCCAGCGGGGGGGGACTGTTGGAGGAGGTACCCGCCACCGCCTCATCCGGGGAGGAGGATGAGGAGACCCCAGGCACGATAGTGTCCAACTGAGGGTCTTCCTCAGCCCTCGCCTCTACCTCCGGAGCCACAGCGGAGTCCTGCTGTTTGGACCCTTCCTCCGCCTCCGGGGAGGGAGGGGGGCGAGACAAGGAGGCTTCAGGGGCCCTACGCTCCGCATTCGCCGGTGTGGGAGGGAGCTGCTGGGGGCCCTGGGCCTGATGGTATGCCCAGGGTGTCCAGAATCCCCACTGTGGTGGGCCTTGGTCTTCCAGCGGCGGATCCCCGAAGAGCGCCGCCTGCCGGTCGGTGCCGAGCGCATACGCACTGTCCGCCTGCGAAGATACGGACGGCTGTCTCGAGGGCCACAGCGGGGCCGACCCCGGATGGTACGGGCCGGCGCGGGCCGGCACGGAGGATCGTCTCGGTGCCGGGGACCGGTGCCGGGAGTCGTATCGGTGCCGGGATCGGGACCGGGACCTGGATCTGTCACGGTGCCGGGATCCTGATCGGTACCGGGTGTCGCTTCGGTAGCGGGACCTGCCACCGGCTCGGTGCCGGGAGGTCGACCGGGACCTACTACCGGCTCGGCGCCGGGAGGTCGACCGAGACCGGGACCTGCCACCATCTCGGTGCCGGGAGGTCGACCGGGACCTACCACCGGCTCGGCGCCGGGAGGTCGACCGAGACCGGGACCTGCCACCAGCTCGGTGCCGGGAGGTCGACCGGTGCGGCGAGTAGCGATGGGACCTGCTCCTGGAGTCGCGGTGCCGGTGACGCCGACTGGAGCTTGACCGCGACCGTCTGGAGGTCGACCGTTGCCGCGAGTGCGACCGGTGCCGCTGAGGGGAGCGGTGCCGGGACTGCGAGCGGCGTCGGGATCTGGAGCGCCCAAGACGTCGGGACCTAGATGGCGAAGGACTGTCTCTGGGCGGCGCCGACATCATGGGCTTGCCCCTGGACACGACCCGCACCGGAGGTACCAGGGGTGGCAGCCGAGTGGGCTCCGTCAGGGCAATAAGGTCCCGAGCCGAGGCGAAGGTCTCCGGTGTTGACGGGACCACTATCTCAACCCCAGATCTCATGGGGGAGCTCGGCGGCACCGGACTCAACGGACCCGCCGGGCCCGGAGTCAACGGTGCTGACGGTGCCGGCGGTGCCGCGGCCGATGTCGAGGCCGGGCGCTCAAGCCGGGTCTGCCTGGCCGGAGTAGCAGACTTCGACGGCCTAGGCTGTGATTCCGGTGCCGGAGAAGGTCGGTGCCGAGGAGTCTTCTCGGTGCCGGAGCGATCCGGTGCCGGTGCCGAGACCACGGTCCGCGAAGTCGACGGGTCAAGTGCCGCCTCCATTAGGAGAGTTCGGAGCCTCTGATCTCTCTCCTTTTTTGTCCTCGGCTTGAAAGCCTTACAGATGCGGCACTTGTCAGACCTGTGCGATTCCCCGAGGCACTTCAGGCACGCTTCGTGGGGATCGCTGGTGGGCATGGGCTTCTTGCAGGCCGCACACTGCTTGAAGCCCGGCGAGACAGGCATGAGCCTGGCGCCGGGTGCCGGGAAGGGCTAAGCCCCCGGCCAAGAACTATTTAACAACTATTGACTAAACTACTTACTTAACAACACTAATTAACAACTATATAGAACTAGAGATAAGCGATTGAAAACTAGGAGAGCTAGGGACGTGGAGGACAGCTATGCCACGCTCCACAGTTCCAACGACCGACACGGCGGTAAGAAGGAACTGAGGAGCGGGCGGGCCGGCAGGGGTATATATAGAGCGCCATGGCGGCGCCACTCTAGGGGGCGACCTGCCGGCCCACTGGAGTTGCTAGGGTAAAAAAGTTTCCGACGAACGTGCACGCGCGGCGCGCGCACCTAACTGGAATGGATGTGAGCAATCACTCGAAGAAGAAGGTGGTCTTACCATGGCCAGCTTGCCTATCGATTGAATAACCCGCACCGGCGGTACTGGGGGTTGAGGCAGAGCGGGCTCCATTAAGGCAATAGGTTCCCTCGCCATAGCAAATGTCTCTGGCGTAGTGGGAACGAGAAGCTCTACCAAGGCATGTGCCGGGGAGCTGTCACGCACCGGACTCGACGGCTCTTGCACTGCTGGAATCAACGGTGTGGAGGTTGTCGGTGCCACGGCAGTTGGTGGTGCCGGGCAGCTCGACTTAGATTGTTGCTCGGACTGCGGTGCAGATAGTGAGGCCGCAGGAGCTTTAAGCTTCTTGGCACGTGGGGAGAGGGAGCGGTGCCGGGCCGGTTTCTGTGACGGCTGGTGCTGAGCTGTCTTCGCGGTGCCGGCGCTCTCCGGTGCCGATGAGGCACTTCTCCCCAGCGCGGACTGTCTGGCAGGCGGTGCCGAAGGTGGAGGAGTGAGGGCTGCCTCCATTAAAAGCTGTTTAAGGCAAAAGTCTTGCTCCTTTTTCATCCGCGGCTTGAACGATTTGCAGATCTGGCACTTGGCTGCAAGGTGGGATTCCCCCAAGCACTTGAGGCAAGAGTCGTGGGGGTCTCCCATGGGCATCGGCCGACAGCAGACCAAGCACAGTTTGAAACCCGGTGAGCCAGGCATGGGCCTGGGCAGCGGGAGAGGGAAAGGGCTAATCCCCGACCCTCTGAACTATATACACTAACTACGTTTACAAAAATCTATTAACTAGAACTACAGAAAATAAACTATATACACAGTAAGTATTAGAACGAGCGAAAAGCTAGGGAGGTGGAGATCAGCTAAGCTATACTCCACTGTTCCAATGACCGACACGGGCGGTAAGAAAGAACTGAGGAGCGGACGGGTCAGAAGGGGTATATATTCGGTGCCATAGCGGCGCCATGCCAGGGGACGCCCAGCCAAACCACCAAGTGTTGCTAGGGTAAAAATCTTCTGACGGACGTGCACGCGGCGCGCACACACCTACTTGGAATGGATATGAGCAAGCACTCAAAGAAGAACTTCTAATTTGACATTCTGATTCTTTAAGCTGTGTCTGTCTACACCAGAGACCTTACAGCAGCACAGCTGTACCACTGCAGAGCAATCCACATCGGCAGTTTTGTCAGCAAAACTTATATTGGTCAGGGGTGTGTTTTCCCTCACACCCATGACCAACAGAAATTTTACTGACAAAAGTGCTAGTGTAGACATAGGCAAGTGACTTCCATCTCCTACAGGAATAATTTTTACCCTACTGTTCCCACACTTGAGATGCATTTCAGAAAGATGCCTCTTACTATGTTATTTTTATGATCATGCAAAAACAATTTGTTAAAGATCTTTCCATTGATGTGTTGCTATGCATGCAAAACATTAACACGTGTTCGCTCTGAAAGCCTCACTTTCTCTGCTGAGAAAAATTATACCTTCATTTTAGGTGTCTGCTGTGCTTTTCTCTTTACAAGTTTTACAGTTTTCGGAAAGCAAAATAGCTGAGTGTGTAAGCACTGTTTCTGCCAGCATGGGCAAGCACTCAAATGTAAACATGAATTCAACTGCTGTGCATATTGACACAACTGTAGGATGACTTGTTTCTTCAAGCAGAACTATATTTAGATGTAATGGCAAATAAAGTAATCGGATTTTTGAGATTATTAAGAGAGAAAAAGTGTATTAGTTATGAAGCACTGCAAATAATTGCCAGGAAATCAGATATAGATTTTTCTTTGTTGAGAAGCTATTGTACTACCAAATGAAAATAAGCGCTTAGGTCTGGCATACACTAAAAAGTTAGGCTGATGTAAGCTGTCTTGTGTTGACCTAGTTGTCCATGTGTTTACACTACATGTCTCTCCCACTGATGTAAGCGCCGCATTACAGCAACACAGTAACACCACCTCCCCAAGCGGCGTTGAACAATGGTCAATGTACCCAGGTCAATGCTGCACAAGTATAGATGCTGCGTTACCTTTGTCAACCCTAACAATCCTCCAGCAGCTGTCCCACAGTGCCTGACACTGACTGCTCTAGTCACAACTGCAAATTCCATCGTCCAGGGACCACTAAGACCAGAACGCCCCCTTCCCCATTAAAGTCCCACAACTTTTTGAAATGCCTCTTTCTTGACTGTCTCCCTAGCATTTCTCCATTCCTGTGTGCAACTGCCCAGCCGAACGTGCTGGTCAGATGTGCTCCAGCTTGGAGTAAACTGGAGATAATGAATCTCCTAGGCCTCTGGGAAGAAGAGGCTGTGCAAGCACAGCTATGGACCAGCCACAGAAACGTGGACACCTCTGAGCAGATTGCCTGGAGGATGCAGAAGAAGAGGGGTGACAGGAACTAGCAGCAGTGCCATGTGAAAGCAAAGAAACTCAGAAGGCCAGAGAGGCGAACAGTCAATCTGCCATGACAACCCTACACCCCACTGTGGATAACTCAGAGGAGCCCAAGCCACAGGTCCCTGGTGTGAACAGTGAGGACGAGGAGGTGGAGGGGAAGTGAAAGATGAAGAACATGCAACCGGGGGATCCAGCTATGCCCATGAACCAAGACCGGTTTGAGATTCCACCGCAGCCCAGTCAGTTCCAGCAGTTGAGCACAGGCAAGCCTGATGCAGGGTAAGGAACCTTAGGTAAGTGTTTGTTTTTCCTATTACAATGGTGTACTTATGGTGCCCCCAATTTAACAGGGCACAGCTATCAACTTTTCATTAATTCACTTATATTGGAAAAGTATGCGGTACAACCAAGAGGTAGCATTATCTGCTTTTCATTCCCCTTGTAGAATTAGGCAAGAAGGGCTAGGTGGAGCAGTTTGTTTATGTACACAGGGATGGTTCCATATCCTCCTGAGACAGTGCAATGAAAGTTTTAATCCTCTGCCGAAGGTTTGGGATGGAAGCCTTATTTCTTCCTCCGTAGTAGGATGCTTTCTCATACCAGTCAGCAATAACTTTGTCAGACATCATTGCAGTATCCAGGCTAGCAACACATTGGCAGCTTCAGAACGCCAGCAGCAGCTGTGCTCTCTATACCTTTGTTACCCTCAGGAGTGAGATATCACCGAAAAATCATCACCACCACCTGTAGAAAACGGTGCCAGTATTCAGTAGCATCACCATTAACTCAGTTTCATGCAACCGAGCAATTCCCTCACCCCTAGCAGGCTATACTCACCATGGCTGTTGCTCTGAGTGATGCTGTGCACAAGCATGCTGAAGAAGAGTCAGTAAGTACATCATGTTTAAACCTTTAGGGGAGCAAGGGAAGGGATTTCTGAATTTTAACTTGCACTTTCCAATGTGACTACAGTAAAACCTCAGCGTTATGAGCACCTTGGGAATGGAGGTTGTTCATAACTCCAAAATGTTTGTAACTCTGAACAAAACATTACGGTTCTTTCAAAAGTTTACAGCTGAACATTGACTTAATACAGCTTTGGAACTTCACTATGTGGAAGAAAAAGTGCTGCTTTCCCTTTTTGGGGGGGAGGGAGTTAAATAGTTTATGTTTATCACACTACTGTACTGTATTTGCCTTTTTTTTTTGGTCTCTGCTGCTGCTGGATTGTGTACTTCGAGTTGCCTGGTCAGTTCATAACTCTGGTGTTCATAACTCTGAGGTTCTAGTGTATATCAACCATGGTAACTGTCTGTTTTAGCTGAATCTGCTGCTGTTGCAGCACCCATAGAACACCTGAGTTTTTACCTATTTGTTACTGTACAGCCTGACAACTAATAGGATTGGTGACTGTGTAGTATTTCTAGATGTACACCAAGCACCACACAATTCCCAACAGGCCGCAGAACAGCAGCACCAGGTAGAGCACAGTACACAATGTATTACTGTGGCTCACTGTTAAAGTGATCTTTCAAAGCCTCCCTGTACAGCTCTGGGGCCAGAAGCGGGGACGGGGCAGAGGCAGGGGACGGGAAAGGAGCCACAGCCGAGCTGCGGTGGGGGCTGGCAGCCGAGCCCAAAGGACTCATACCCTTGAGGTAAGAAGCCACTCCAAGCAGCAAGCAACAGAGAGAAGTCTTAAGCCACACCTCAGGGCTGGGATTACATGTGTTATAAAACCCTAGTGAAGACAAGCCCTAGATTAGCTGTCTCCTCAGCTCTACCAGTGAGTCTTATCCCAGAACATCTAGACATTCTCGAAGGGTTTCCATGAAGATCTAAAGTGAAATCCTCAACAATTTAATAAACAGCACCCTGACCCTAATCATACAAACTTGTAAAGACTCTGGACAAGTCATCCAAGGTGGCACCAGAAAAAGAGGTAACATCCTATCAGCAGGACAAATTGCTCGCCATTTGCTACAAAGAAAGAAATTTTCTTACAACAGTTGACAGCAGACACAAGAAAAACAGTGCAACAGGAGTCAGAAGATGCTAAACGAAGAGATCTGCACACAAACAAACAGTTTTTCAAGGGGGAGTGTACATAAGGGGGCTTGAGAAATAGTGACCTGCTGGCACTTACTATGGAGCGTCTGCTGCAAATCAGCTTCCACTGTCCAGTGCCCTGTCCGGGGTGGCCCAGCATAGCACACTCCCTGTGAGCACAGGTGGCTTGCTATGGGCCAGGCTTATAAACGCAGCTGAAGCGAGGGCTGCAGCAGGTGGCTCAGGGAGGCTGAGCTCTACCAGGATTGGGCAAACTACAGCCTGCAGCCACATCCAGCCCACAAGACCGTCCTGTCCTACTCGCCTGGGATCCCGGCTGGGAAGGTGAGCCCCAGCCGTTTCCCTGCTCCCCCTCCCCTGACTGCTCTCCCCCTGAGTCTCCGCCCCATCCAACTCTTCCCTGACTGTCCCCCGCCCTGCCGTTCACCACACCCGGTCGCAATACTCCAACACTCCCTGGCAGGAGCAGCAGGTTTAAGCGCTAGCAGCATGGCTGCAGGGGAAGGTAGATAGCGGAGGAGGGGCCTGGGCTCGCCTCCCCGGCCAGAAGCTCACACAGGCCAGATAGGACATGGGCAAACTATGGCCCATGGGATCGTCCTGTCTAATCCTCCCCCACCGCCCACCTGTCTACCCTCTCTGGCCCCCTGGAGTATTCACATAAATTAATCAGAACTGAAGAAGAAATGCTATGTAAAAATTGTATTAAGAATCAGACACACTCAGAACAGCCAGGTTATTTTCTTCAGTAGTTTACTATCTGTTCAAAACTGCCATCTTGATAGCGGTGGGGTACGAAGTCTTTCATTTATCCTAACAAGATGCATAGCATTATCTGCCCACGAGTTTTAGGCCAAACATACCTGAGCTGTGTTCTGGAAGGACTATCTCTAGCTATGAGTGACAGTTCAGCACCAAGACACTTCACAACAAGAGCTTGCTCTAAAGTTAAAAAATATTGTAGGGTGCAGAGAGAAAGGAATAGCTTCAATAACTTTAAAAGGTCACCATTTTTGGAACCCAACTTGACTAAAAAATAAAATTCCTAAACTATAAGAACTTTCCATGTTTTACCAATTGAACTTAAAAAAATAACACTCTGAAAACAACTTTGGTAAATCAGACTCCGCCTTAAAGATTTGCAGAAAAACAAGTGTCTCATAGACTTTAAAGCCAAAAGAGATCATCATGATCATCTAGTCTGACCTCCAGTACATCACAGGTCACAAAATCTCACCCACCTGCTCCTCCAATGAACCCATAAACTTTGGCTGAGTTACTGAATGAAGTCTTGAAATCATGATCTAAAGACTTCTTGTTACAGAGAATCCATCATTTATTCTAGTTTGAATCAGCAGATGAACCAGGCCCCATGCTGCAGAGGAAGGGAAAAAAAAAAAACCCAGGGGCTCTGCCAATCTGATACAGGGGATAATTCCTTTCCAAGCCCAAATACAGTGATTGGTTAGGCCCTGAGCATGTGGACAAGACTTATCAGCTAGACCGGGGGTGGGCAAACTATGGCCCATGGGACCATCCTGTCCAATCCCTGCTCCCCTCCCCCAAAGCCACGTCCCTAGCGCTCTGGCCCGCTGCTCCTGTTGGGGAGCATTGCAGCAGCGTGACTGGCTGTGGCAAGCCGGGGGGCATGGTATTGGATAAGGGGCAGGGGGTCAGGGGGGGCAGTCAGGGAGCAGAGGGAGTTAGATGGGTGAAGACGTCAGGAGAAATGGGGGGCAGTTGGGGCAAGGGTGTTGTCGTGGTATAACTCCCACTCTGAATCTTAGCGTCCAAAAGATGCGGTACTAGCATGAATTCCTCTAAGCTTAATTACCAGCTTAGATCTTGTAGTGCTGCCACCAACCAGGACTTGCAGTGCCTGGTACACTCTGGTCCCCCCAAAACCTTCTCTGGGGACCCCAAACTCCTTGGGTCTCACAACAAAGGGAAATAAAAAATTCCCCCTCCCTTACTTTCTTCCTCCCAGATCCTCCCCTCCCTGGGTACACTAGGAGATCACTGTGATTCAAACTCCTTGAATCTTAAAACAGAGAGGAATGTCATCTTCCCTCCTCCTCTTTTCCCCTCACCAAGAGGTAATACAGATTCAAGCCCCGTGAATCTAAAACACAGAGGAATTCCACCTTACCCTCTCCCTTCCCTCCTTTCTCCCACCAATTCCCTGGTGAGTACAGACTCAATTCCCTTGAGCCTTAACAAGGGGAAAAATCAATCAGGTCTTTTAAAAAAGAAAAGCTTTTAATAAAAGAAAGAAAAAATAAAAATTTTCTCCGTAAAATCAAGTTGGAAAATGTTACAGGGTCTTTCAGCTTACAGGCACTAGAGAGAAGCCTCCCCCCAGCACAATACAAATTAAAATCCTTCCAGCAAAATACACATTTGCAAACAAAGGAAACAATCAAAAGACTAAAACTGCCTTATCTACTTAGTACTTACTATTCTGAACATATAAGAGACTGTATCAGAGAGATTGGAAGGAAACCTGGTTGCACGTCTGGTCACTCTCAGAACCCAGAGAGAACAAAGCAAACCCCCCCCCAAAAAACAAACAAAGGCTTCCCTCCACCAAGATTTGAAAGTATTTTGTCTCCTGATTGGTCCTCTGTTCCAGGTTCACTGTTTCTTAACCCTTTACAAGTGAAAGAGACATTAACCCTTAACTATCTGTTTATGACAGGTGTGGACGTGGGTCAGGGCAGTCAGAGGACCGGGAGTGATTGGATAGGGCGTGGGCATCCGGGGGGCCTGTCAGGGGGCAGGGGTGTGGATAGGGGGCAGGGGAGAGGGAGTAGGGGAGGTTAGAAAGGCGATGGAGTCCTGGGGGGGCAGTTGGGGGGGTCACTAGAGATGGAGGTCAGGGGACAAGGAGCCGGGGGCAGTAGATGGGGGGTCCTGGGTGGTTGGGATGGGGAATCTCTGAAGCGGGAGGTTGGGGGACTAGGAGTGGGGGGGTGGTGGATGGGTCAGGGATTCTGAGGGGGGTAGGCAGGGGGTGGGATGTGGGAGGGGGTGGATAGGGGCAGAGGCCATGCTATTTGGGGAGGCACAACCTTCCCTACCCAGCCCTCCATACAATTTTGAACCCCGACGTGGCCCTTGGCCCAAAAAGTTTGCCCACCCCTGAGCTAGACACCTGGGAAAGAATTCTCTGTAGTTACTCATAGCCCTCCCCATCTAGTGGTGTTGGAGATATTTCCTAATAGCCATTGCGGATGGGCCATATGCCATTGTAGGCAATCGCATCATACCATCTCCTCCATGAATTCAGCAAGCTCAGTCTTGAAACAAATTAGGATTTTTGTCCCCCCTACTCCCCTTAGAAAGATGTTCCAAAACTTCACTCATCTCATGTAAAGCCCTATGTGGGACTATTTGTTTAATCCCACTCCCATTCTGCCCTGCAATATCTACTCCCATCTGCTCCTGCATTGTTCCTTTTATATTTATCCCACTCCCATCTGCAAAAAATGTAGATTCTGCATATCCCACATAAGAGACAGATTCCCTCGGGCTATCAGAAAAAAACAACCCTGCACAGTTGGTTAATATGTTATATATATGAATGGAATTCAGACACAATTTTTACCACTCAAAGAATAAAACAAATCTTGCTTTAACTATGTAAAAAAACCTTTTTAACTCCTCTTATAATAGACATTAATCTCTTTCAAGCCCTACGGGATCCCAGTCCCACTGCAGGGCTCTACTTTGATGGTTAGAAACCTTCATCTAATTTCAAACCTAAACTTATTGATGGCCAGTTTATACTTATTTGTTCTTGTGCCAATATTGCCCTTAACTTAAATAACGGCTCTCCCTCCCGGGTGTTTATCCCCTCATTTATTAATAGAGAGCAGTTGGATCTCCCCTCGGTCTTCATTTGGTTAGGTTACACAAGCCAAGCTCCTTAAGTCTCTTCTTGTAAGGTAGCTTCTCCAGGCTTCTGGTCATCCTAGTAACTCTTCTCTGCACCTATGCCACTTTGATTTCATCTTTCTTAAACATGGGAGACTAAAACTGCACATAGGATTCCAGATGTGGTCTCATCAGTGCCTTGTATAATAGAAAAAACGGTTACCCACCTTTTAGTAACTGTTGTTCTTCGAGATGTGTTGTTCATGTCCATTCAAAGTAGTTGTGCGCGCGCCGCGTGCACGCCAGCTGGAAGATTTTCCCCTAGTAGTGCCCGTATAAAGGGGCCCGCTGACCCTCCACCCTCTCAGTTTCTTCTTGCCGGCACTCCGACAGAGGGGCAGGAGGGTGGGTATTGGAATGAGCATGAACAACACATCTCGAAGAACAAAGCTATTAAAAGGTGGGTAACCATTTTTTCTTCTTCGAGTGGTTGTTCATGTCCATTCAAATTGGGTGACTCACAAGCGTAACCTTAGGTGGTGGGTTGGAGGTCGCTGCTGACTGGAGTACTGCACTACCGAAGGTGGCATCATCCCTAGCCTGGTGCGTGATGGCATAGTGCGACGTGAACGTGTGGATGGAGGACCACGTGGCAGCTCTACAAATCTCCTGAGTTGGGATCTGAGCCAGGAACGCCATGGAGGAGGCCTGTGCCCTGGTAGAGTGGGCCGAAACCGGAGGAATAGGGGGTTTGGCTATACGATAGCATTTCTGTATGCAGGCCGCAACACACGAAGAGATCCTCTGAGAGTAGACTGGGAGCCCCTTCATTCTATCTGCCACCGCGATGAAGAGCTAGGTCGACCGTCTAAAGGGCATTGTCTGTTCAACATAAAAGGCTAGGGCCCTGCGGACATCCAGGGAATGCAGCCTCCGCTCCTTACCGGAAGAGTGTGGCATTGGATAAAACACCAGTAGGAAGATATCTTGTCCTATGTGGAATTGGGAGATGACCTTGGGAAGGAAAGCCGGGTGAGGTCTAAGTTTGACCTTGTCCTTACAGAAGACAGTGTATGGGGGTTCGGATGTCAGTTCTCTGATACCCTCTATGCTGAGGTGATCGCTACAAGAAAAGCGACCTCGTATGACAGGTACAGCAGAGAGCATGAAGCCAGGGGCTTGAAAGGAGGACCCGTGAGGGCAGAGAAGACCAGGTTCAGATCCCAGGTAGGAGTTGGTTGGCGGACATGTGGTAATAGCCTGTCCATGCCCTTAAGGAAACGACCAACCAATGGGTTTCCAAACACCGAGGTACTCCCTTCTCCCGGGTGGAAAGTTGAGATGGCCACTAAGTGAACTCAAACCGAGGAGAGGGAAAGACCCAACTGTCTCAGGTGGAGCAGATAGTCCAAGATAATGGGAATCGGGGCCCGCAACGGTTCCTGCCCTCGCTGACTGGACCAGATGGAGAAGCATTTCCATTTGGCCAGGTAGGTGGCCCTGGTGGAGGGTTTTCTGTTACTGAGCAGCTCTTGTTGACCTGTTGGGAGCATTGCATCTCCACCGGGTTCAACCATGGAGCAACCAGGCTGTGAGGTGGAGAGATTGCAAGTTCGGGTGGCGAAGGCAGCCCTGGTCCTGCGTGATCAGGTCTGGCAGCAGGGGCAGCGTCAGGAGCGCTCAAGCGGACATGTGCAGGAGCAACGTGTACCAATGTTGGCACGGCCACAACAGTGCTGTCAGGATTACATGGGCGTGATCCCTGCGGATCTTGAGAATTACCCTGTGTATCAAGGGAAATGGAGGAAAAGCGTAGAGCAGCCCTTCCTTCCATGACAGGAGGAAGGCGTCCGACCGAGACCCTGGCAAAACCACCGTCACTTCCTGTTTTCCTTTCAAGCAAACAGGTCTAACTGGGGACGACCCCAGAGCCAGAAGATTGAGTGCACTACGTCCCGATGAAGGGACCACTCGTGGCCCCGGAAAGGGCGGCTGAGGGCATCCGCCAGGCTGTTCTGTTCCCCCGGGAGGTAGAATGCCATCAGGCTGGTAGCATTCTGAACACAGAAGTCCCAAAGCGCAAGGGCTTCCCTGCACAGGGGAGAGGAGCATGCAGCCCCGTTTGTTGATATAGAAGACCGCTGACGTGTTGTCCATGAGGACTGAGACACATCTGCTGGCCAGGTGGCATTGGAAGTTAAGACAAGCCAGGTGAACAGCTCTCAGCTCCCTGACATTGATATGTAACTTGAGGTCCTCCTGCGACCACAAGCCCTGTGTCCTGAGCTCCCCCAAGTGCGCTCCCCATCCCCGACCCGTCACCAAGGAGAGGGAGGGTTGAGGGTGGCGAAGGGAACACCCAAGCACACCTTCTGTGGGTCAAGCCACCATTGGAGAGAGCTCAGCACCACCTAGGGAAGAGTCACCACTGAGTCCAGGGGATCCCTGGCTGGGTGGTATACCGTTGCTAGCCAGGATTGTAGTGGGCGGAGCTGGAGTCTGGCATGGCTCAACATATAGGTGCACGCCGCCATGTGGCCCAACAGCTTGAGATAGTTTCTTGCCGTGGTGGTCGGGGCGCGGTGCAGACCAAGAATGATTTCAGACATGGACCAGAACCTGGACTCTGGAAGATACACTCTGGCGTGTGTTGAGTCCAGAACCGCCCCATAAATTCTATCCTTTGGGTAGGAGATAGGGTGGACTTGGCCTCGTTTAAAAGGAGGCTGAGCTTGAGGAAGGTCCGCCTGATGAAAAGCACCTGAGCTTCCACCTGCTCCTTAGAGTGGAGCCAATCGTCCAAGTAGAGGAATACCTGGATACCCCGCTTGCATAGAAAGGATGCCATGACTGCCATGCACTTCCTGAAGACCCTTGGTGCCACCGATAGGCCAAACGGGAGCACTGTGAACTGCAGATGGGCGTCGGCCATGACAAACTTGAGGTACCGACAGTGTCGGGGGATTATGGCAACAGGGAAATATGCTTCCTTTAAGTCAAAGGCGGCATACCAATCTCCTGGAACCAAGGAGAGAATGATCGAAGACAGGGAGACTATGCGAAACCTGAGCTTTTTCATGAACTTGTTCAGCCGCCGCAAGTCCAGTATGGGTCTGAGGCCCCCTTTTGCCTTCGGTATTAGAAAATACCAAGAGTAGACGCCTCTGTCCCTGAGCTCCTGAGGAACTTCCTCCACCGCCACCGCTGTGAGGAGGAACTGCACTTCCTGAATTAGAAGTTGCTCGTGAGAGGGGTCCCTGAACAGGGATAGGAAGGGGGGCTGGTGGGGCGAGAGGGAGGAGAACTAGATAGAATATCCCCTCTGTACCATGTGAAGCACCCAATTGTCCGACGTGATTCGGGACCAGGCATAGCAGAAGGGGGACAGACATGACTCAAAGGTAGGGAAAGAAGGATCCGGAGCCCTGATCGATAGGCCGTCCTCGACCGTACCATCAAATTGGCAGCCTAGGCCCCAATAACGGTCTCGGTTGGCTGGATGCCTGGCCGAAGGGGTGATGCTGGTGGTGCCTCTGCCTGTTCCTGCCCCATCTGAGCCCAACCTCTTGACGATTCTGAGGCTGGTAAGGGCGCGGGGCCGCTTGCGGCCTAAACTGCCTACCTTGGGTTGCGAGCAAAGAGTAGCCCTTGGGTCCTTTAGACTATGCAGACGTTTATCCGTTTTGTCTGAAAACGGCATCTGCCCTTCAAAAGGGAGGTCCTGGATAGTCTGCTGGACCTCAGAGGGGAGGCCCGAGACCTGTAGCCAGGCTCCCCGCCTCATGACCAGACCTGTTGCCATGGAGCGTGAGGCTGAGTCCGCTGCATCTAGGGCAGTCTGAAGGGAGGCTCAGGAGATGAGCTTTCCCTCTTCCACCAAGGCCGAAAAAACTCTGCCCTCGAATCCTGGGGAAGGAGCTCGGTAAACTTCGACATGGCCGAACATGTGTTATGACCATATCAGCTTACGACAGCCTGTTGGTTGGCTATTCATAGTTGAAGGCCTGCCATGGAGTACATCTTTCTACCAAAGAGGTCGAGCCTTTTGGCGTTGATCCTTGAAACCCCTGACACTCCCTTTGATTGGCCGCGTCTACCACCAGTGAGTCCGGGGAAGGGTGAGTGTACAAATGCTCATGCCCCTTCGAGGGCACAAAACAACGCCTCTGATTTCTTAGCAGTAGGGGGCCGATGAGGCTGGCGTTTGCCATAAGGTGCGGGACATGTCCTCTATGGTCTTGATCAACAGTAGGGCCACCCTGGATGGTCCTGATGGAGCCAGGATGTCCACTACCGGATCTACGTCCATCTCAATTTCCTCAGCCTGGATTGCGAGGCTCTGAGCTGCTCGCCTGAGTAGTTGCTGAAGGACCCTGGTGTCTTCCAGGGTTGGTGCCATTGCCATGCCCGCGACCACCTCATCCGGGGAAGAAGAGGAGGAAATCACTTGGATTGGCCCATCCTCCGGTGCTTCCAGCCCTTCAAGGTCTGACGGCACATGGTACCGAGGTTGCGGGGCCAGTGCCGGTTCCAAATGCGGCACCGCGGCCAGTACCTAGGTCGCCAATGAACGGCTTGGTGTGTCTGGTGGCACCTATTGAGCATGAACCGTGGTAGCCACCAGTGCCGATGCCTGGCTAGGGGATGCTGAACTTAGATGCGGCACACCCCTACCCGGCGATGGCGTCGGTGGAGGAGGCAACAGCGCCGGGGCCATCGATGCCAAGGAGACCGAGGCCGACTTGGAGCGAGGACAAAATGCCTGGCCCACCAACTGGTGGTAGGCCCAGGGGGTCCAAAATGGCCACTGAGAGGGCGGTTGCCATTGCTGCTGCCACTGCGGTGGGTGCTGCTGGTGGCTCACCCCCGAAGTCGATCTCCCGCTCCGCGACCGGCTGGAGCGATAGGAGTCCACCTCTGAGTCTGAGGTCTCTGAATAAGAGGACCTGGGGGGAGCGGCACCCATCATCACTGGGGAGCGGCACGGAGGCGGGGAGCTGTCTCTCTGGTCCGGTGCCACCTGGGTGGTGTGGGACGGAGAGGGAGGCAACAGCATAGCCGGCTTGTCCCTAGACTGTAATGGGGGACGAGCTATGGTCGGCAACTCCCTGCCACAATGCAGGGAGGCCGGTACCGGGAATCTCAGAAGGTCTGAGGCCTCCTCAAATGCCTCTGGCGTTGAAGGGGGACCATGTCTCCGCTAAGGCCCAGGGATGATGGTCGCTCTGGACTCGACTGCCCTCTCTCCAATGCGGGAGTCGATGGAGCAGCTGGGGGCTGTAGCCCAGCCTGTCCACTTGTACCAGCGGACGGCGCCAGCCCGTGGAGGTCCTGACGGGACGATCGCTCCCTCATCAACCTCTTCTTCTTAGTGGGCACCGGGGAGGGCGAGCGGTGCCGCACTGAGGCCGACTTCTTATGACCCGACTGCCTCCGGTGCCGGGTTTTAGAGGATTTGGGCTGGGCCCTAAGTCCTGATGCTGGTTCCGGGGCACTCCTCACTGACGATGACATGCTGGGCACTGTGTCGGGAGGCTCCGGGTCCGAAGGTGGCCGCAAAGCAGCCTCCATCAGAAGAACTCTAAGTTTTTGAGCTCTGTCTTTGAGAGTTCTGGGATGGAAGCCCCTGCAAATAGTGCACCAGTCTCTTTGGTGGCTTTCCCCGAGGCACCACAGACAAGCAGAGTGCGGATCACTCTTTGGCATGAACTTTCCGCAGTCCTTGCAGAGTTTAAACCCGGGAGACCCGAGCTTGCCCCGGTGGGGTGCCAAGTAGGTGTTGGGGGGAACCCCCAATAGCAAAGAACTATATACAACTAGGTTAGATAGACTAACTATATACAGTAACTATATACACGAGATTTATGGACACTGCTAAACTTGCTATCAGCAAGCGAAGTTCCAGCTAGCCGTCACCGGCGGTAAGAAGGAACTGAGGGGGTGGAGGGTCGGCGGGCTCCTTTATAGGGCACCGTAGTGGCGCCACTCCAGGGGCGTCAGGGCCGACCCTACGGGCGCTGCTAGGGGAAAATCTTCCAGCTGGCATGCAAGCGGCGCACGCACACCTACTTTGAATGGACATGAACAACCACTCAGGGAAGTATTAGTTCTTCTTCAACTCTACTGGAAATACCTCTCCTGATGCAGCCCAGAATTGCATTAGCCTTTTTTACAGCTGCATCATATTGACAGCACATAGTCACCCCTGTCTTTCTCCTCTTCTGTTGTTTCCAACTGATACATCCCCAATTTATAAGAAAAATTCTAGCTGTTACTCCCTAAGTGCATGACCTTACACTTTGTACTATTACATTTCATCCCATTTCTATTACTCAATTTTCAAAGTCATCCAAATTTTCTTGTATGACATTCCAGTCCTCTCTGTATTGGCAATACATCCCAATTTTGTGTTATCCACGAATTATACTAGCTCATTTCCACTTTTTGTGCCAAGGTCATTAACAAAAATGTTAAATAAGAATGATTCCTGAGGAACTCAACTAGTAACCTCCTCCAGCTTGACAGTTCACCTTTCGGTATGACCAGTTGTCTCCTTTTACCTGGTTCCTTACCCACCTTTCCATTCTTGCCCATCTTCTCCAATTTAACTAATCATTTCCCCTGTGGAACTGGATCAAATACCTTACTGAAATCCAGGTAGATTACATCTAATGCATTTCCTTTATCTAGAAAATCAGTTACCTTCTCAGCAATCTACTTTTTGTAAAAACATGTATTTTACTCCAATTGCCTTTTTTACCTCTATGTTTTTAACTACTTTCAAAATTTGTTCTAAGACCTTGCATATAATTGAGGCCAAACTAATGGGCCTGTACTTTCCCAGATCACCTTTTTCCCCCCTTTCTAAAAGAGAAGTATTAAATTTGCAATTCTCCAGTCATAACATACAACCCCTGAGTTCACAGTGTCACTTGAAACACCTGAGAATATGATGAGCCAGATCATCAGGTGGTATAAGCTGACTTCAATAGAGTGACGCTGATCTATACCAGCTGAGGATTTAGCCTTTTGATGTTGGGAGAAAAAATAAATAAATAAATCAAAATTTGTAATGGAAATAGCTAGCTAATAATATTTTGCTGTATTTAAAACAAAAAACTGTGGAAATAAATGTCCAGCTAAAAGAGAGAATTGTTTGGCAAAGTAATGATAAATCTGAAACTTTCTTAAGGTAATGGTTGGCCATGCTCTGCTTTCCCAATGTCGTCAAAGCAAGGAAGGCTCAACCAATACACCCATTCCTATGTATTAAATTATACATATTGATAATCAATAGTAATTTAATTGGCACAGGAGCATTCAGTTTAAAAGTTGTCTACAATGCACACTGAACATAAAAAAATTAGCAATGACTTTTCAGCTGAAGCCTCGTTGAAAAATGCTATTGCCAACTTTTCTGCTTAAGTTAGCCTTCTTGCTACATTTGCAGCTCAAATGCCAATACAACGGTGTCCCATTTATTACAGAACCATTGCTATAGAAGAAAAGACGGTTACTCACCTTTGTAACTGTTGTTCTTTGAGATGTGTTGCTCATATCCATTCCAGTTAGGTGTGCGCAAGCTGCGTACACGTTCGTCGGAGATTTTTTACCCTAGCAACACTCGGTGGGCCAACAGGGCGCCCCCTGGAGTGGCGCCGCTATAGTGCCTGATATATACCCCTGCCGGCCCCTCTGCTCCTCAGTTCCTTCTTGCCGGCTACTCCGACAGTGGGGAAGGAGGGCGGGTGTGGAATGGATATGAGCAACACATCTCAAAGAACAACAGTTACAAAGGTGAGTAACCGTCTTTTCTTCTTCGAGTGATTGCTCATATCCATTCCAGTTAGGTGATTCCCAAGCCTTACCTAGGCGGTGGGGTTGGAGCGAGACGTTGCGGAATGTAAGATCGCTGAGCCAAAGGCAGCATCATCTCTAGACTGCTCGACCAGTGCATAGTGGGATGCAAAAGTATGGACGGAAGACCAGGTAGCTGCGCGACATATTTCCTGGATGGGAACATGGGCCAGGAAAGCGGCGGACGAGGCTTGAGCCCGAGTAGACTGGGTGGTAAGATGGCCAGTCGGGACGCGGGCCAAGTCGTAGCATGTCCGGATACAGGACATCACCCATGATGAGAGCCTCTGGGAAGAGATAGGCATGCCTTTCATGCGCTCCGCGACCACTACAAATAGCTGAGGCGAACGTCTGAAAGGTTTGCTCCTCTGAATGTAAAAGGCGAGGGCCCGGCGAACATCCAGGGTATATAGCTGTTGTTCCCGGGCCGATGCTTGCTGCTTCGGGAAGAAGACCGGTAGAAAAATGTCTTGATTAATGTGGAAGGCAGAGACCACCTTGGGAAGGAAAGCTGGGTGCGCTCACAGCTGTACCTTGTCCTTGTAGAAGATCGGATACGGGGGGTCTACCATCAAAGCACGAAGCTCCGATACTTGTCTGGCCGAGGTGATAGCGACAAAGAAGGCTGTCTTCCAGGACAGGTACAGCAGCAAGCATGTGGCTAACGGCTCAAAGGGAGGGCCCGTGAGCCTAGCTAATACAAGGTTGAGATCCCAGGTAGGGGAAGGGCGCTTAACCGGAGGGTAGAGTCGCTCCAAGCCCTTAAGGAACCTGGAAACTATAGGGTGAGAGAAGGTCGAACTGCCAGATTCCCCAGGACGGAAGGTGGAAATCGCGGCCAGATGTACCCTTATCGAAGAGAGCGCCAGGCCCTGCTCCTTGAGGTACCATAAGTAGTCCAAGATAATGGGGACCGATACGCCTTTGGGAAAAGACGGTTACTCACCTTTGTAACTGTTGTTCTTCGAGATGTGTTGCTCACATCCATTCCAGTTAGGTGTGCGCGCCGCGCGTGCACGTTCGTCGGAAACTTTTTTACCCTAGCAACTCCAGTGGGCCAGCAGGTCGCCCCCTAGAGTGGCGCCGCCATGGCGCTCTATATATACCCCTGCCGGCCCGCCCGCTCCTCAGTTCCTTCTTGCCGGCTACTCCGACAGTGGGGAAGGAGGGCGGGTGTGGAATGGATGTGAGCAACACATCTCGAAGAACAACAGTTACAAAGGTGAGTAACCGTCTTTTCTTCTTCGAGTGATTGCTCACATCCATTCCAGTTAGGTGACTCCCAAGCCATACCTAGGCGGTGGGGTCGGAGTGAGAAGTCGCGGCCCGGAGCACCGCAGTTCCGAAGGCCGCATCCTCCCTCGACTGCTGGACCAGGGCGTAGTGGGAAGCAAAAGTGTGGACCGATGACCAGGTCGCTGCCCGACAGATTTCCTGGATGGGCACACGGGCTAGGAAAGCCAGCGATGACGCCTGCGCCCTGGTAGAATGCGCAGTCACACGGCCCGCAGGGACATGGGCCAAGTCATAACAAGTCCTGATACAGGACGTAACCCAAGAGGATATCCTCTGGGAGGAGATAGGAAAACCTTTCATACGATCTGCTACCGCCACGAAAAGCTGGGGGGATTTTCGGAAGGGCTTAGTCCTGTCTATGTAGAACGCGAGAGCCCTACGGACATCCAGCGAGTGGAGCTGCTGCTCCCTGCCTGAGGAGTGAGGTTTTGGGAAAAAAACCGGAAGGAAAATCTCTTGGTTGACATGGAAGGCTGAGACCACCTTGGGCAGAAAAGCAGGGTGTGGTCTCAGCTGCACCTTGTCCTTGTGGAAGACCGTATATGGGGGGTCTACCACAAGAGCTCGGAGCTCCGACACCCGTCTAGCTGAGGTGACAGCCACTAGAAAGGCAGTTTTCCAAGAGAGGTAGAGCAGGGAGCAAGTAGCTAACGGCTCAAAGGGGGGCCCCATGAGTCGGGACAACACCAGGTTAAGATCCCAGGTGGGAGCAGGGGGACGGACGTTAGGGAATAAACGTTCCAGCCCTTTAAGGAATCTCGACACCGTCGGGTGAGAAAAAACGGAGCGACCGTCCGCACCCGGGTGAAAGGTGGAGATAGCAGCTAGGTGGACTCGCAACGACGATAAGGCCAGACCTTGCCCTTTGAGGGACCAAACATAGTCTAATATTTCGGAAACCGAAACTTCCATAGGGCGGAGATTTCTCTCTACGCACCAACAGGAGAAGCGCTTCCATTTCGCTGAATACGTGGCTCTTGTGGACGGTTTCCTGCTGCTCAAGAGCACCTCTCTCACAGGCGTGGAGCATCGCAGCTCTGGGCCAGTCAGCCACGCAGGAGCCACGCTGCTAGGTGCAGCGACTGCAGGTCTGGGTGACACAGGGTCCCGTGGTCCTGGGTAATCAGGTCCGGATGAAGGGGCAGGGGAACTGGGTCGGCTATGGCCAAGTCCAGCAGCATGGTGTACCAGTGCTGCCTGGGCCACGCCGGGGCTACCATGATCACGAGCGCCTTGTCCCTGCGCACCTTCAGGAGGACCTTGTGGACTAGAGGGAACGGGGGAAATGCATAGTACAGGTGGGTCGACCACCGGATGAGGAAGGCGTCCCCTATCGACCCCGGTTCCCTGCCCTGAAAGGAGCAGAATGCTGGGCACTTCCTGTTCCCCCTGGACGCAAAGAGGTCCACCCGGGGATAACCCCACCTCCGGAAAATGGAGAGAGCGACATCCGGGCGAAGGGACCACTCGTGCGACAGGAAGGATCTGCTCAGTCGATCTGCCAGAGTGTTCCGTACTCCAGGGAGGAAGGAAGCCCTGAGGTGAACGGAGTGGGCTACGCAAAAGTCCCAGAGACGTATCGCCTCGTGGCACAGGGAGGAGGACCTGGTGCCGCCCTGCTTGTTGATATAGTACATCGTCGTCGTGTTGTCCGTAAACACGGCGACACAACGACCCTGAAGCTGATGACAAAATGCTTGACAAGCAAGGCGGACCGCTCTCAACTCCCGTATGTTGATGTGGAGCCCCACCTCCTCCTGGGACCACAGGCCCTGTGTCCGCAGGGTCCCCAGGTGGGCCCCCCAGCCCAGATCTGAGGCATCCGTTGTCAGGGATACCGATGGCTGAGAGGGGTGAAAGGGAAGACCCGCACATAACACGGACTGGTCCAACCACCAGCCGAGAGAGTCCAAGACCTTCTGGGGGATTGTGACTAACATGTCTAAAGGTTGCCTTTGCGGCCTGTAACGGCTGATAAGCCACAGCTGGAGAGGCCTCATGTGGAGCCGAGCGTAGCCGGTCACAAAAGTGCACGCTGCCATGTGGCCTAACAGGGTTAGACATGTCCTTACTGACGTCAACGGGGCTGACCGCAAACGCTGAACGATCGCCGCCATGGTCTGGAACCGTTGCAGAGGCAGCGAGGCCCTGCCCATCGTGGCGTCCAAGACCGCCCCGATAAATTCCACCTTTTGCGTGGGCCTCAGAGTGGATTTGTCTGTGTTTATCAGGAGGCCCAGACTTGCAAATACAGCGGTGATCAGGCGGACATGGCTGCTGACCTGCTGCTCCGACGTGCCCCGAATCAACCAGTCGTCCAGATAAGGGAACACGTGGACACGGTTGCGTCGAAGATGCGCCACGACAACTGCCATGCATTTTGTAAACACCCTCGGGGCCGTGGACAGGCCGAAAGGGAGGACTGCAAACTGATAATGAAGAGCCCCCACAACGAAGCGGAGAAAGCGTCTGTGGCGCGGCCAAATGGCAATATGAAAATACGCGTCCTGCATGTCGAGGGCGGCGTACCAGTCTCCCGGATCCAGGGATGGAATAATGGTCCCCAGGGATACCATGCGGAACTTCAACTTCACGAGGTATTTGTTGAGTTCTCGCAGGTCGAGGATAGGCCTGAGGCCCCCCTTGGCCTTGGGGATCAGAAAGTAGCGGGAATAAAACCCCTTGCCTTTCTCGTTTTCCGGAACCGCCTCTATGGCTCCTTTGCTGAGGAGCGTCTGCACCTCCTGTCGAAGGAATTGCTCGTGAGAGGGGTCCCTGAAGAGGGACGAGGAAGGAGGGCGGGAAGGAGGAAACGAAACAAACTGCAGGCGGTATCCCGTCTGCACCAGGTTTAAGACCCAGCGGTCCGATGTTATTTGGGACCACGCCGGGAGGAAAAACGAAAGGCGGTTTGAAAACGGGGGGAAAGGATCCATAGGGGAAACTGCTACAGCGCCCTCGGGCGCACCTTCAAAATGAAGGCTTAGGACCAGGCGGGGGTTTCGAGGAGCCCTGGTTCTGCCCCCCTTGGTTCCCAGACTGCCTGCGCCTGCCGTTCCTGCCGCGGCGCCTGTAAGGGTCCTGCCGCTGGCGGAACTGGGAAAACGGCCTACGGTACGGCTGCTGCTGTGGCCTAAAGGGTCTACGCTGCGTCACGGGGGTGTGCATCCCGAGGGACCGCGCAATGACCCGGTTGTCCTTCAGACTCTTGAGTCTGGGGTCTGTCTTTTCCGAAAACAGGCCCTGGCCTTCGAAAGGAAGGTCCTGTATCGTGTGCTGGAGCTCTGGCGGAAGGCCGGAAACCTGCAGCCAGGAGATGCGACGCATCGTAACTCCCGACGCGAGGGTACGGGCAGCCGAGTCCGCAGCGTCCAAGGATGCTTGTAAGGCCGTGCGCGCGACCTTTTTGCCCTCGTCCAGGATGGCCGTAAACTCCTGGCGAGCATCCTGTGGCAGCAGCTCTTTAAATTTGTCCACTGCCACCCAGGAGTTAAAAGCGTACCTGCTCAGCAGGGCCTGCTGATTAGAGACCCTGAGCTGCAGGGCCCCAGCCGAATATACCTTACGGCCAAGGAGGTCCATCCGCCTGGCCTCTCTGGATTTGGGGGCCGGAGCCTCCTGGCCGTGACGCTCCCTATCGTTCACCGACTGCACCACCAGTGAACCGGGAGTCGGGTGAACGTGCAAGTATTCATACCCCTTGGAAGGGGCCATGTACTTTCTCTCGACTCCTTTTGCTGTCGGAGGGATGGAGGCCGGGGACTGCCAGATAGTATTGGCATTGGCCTGAATGGTCCGTACAAAGGGCAGGGCGACCCTGGTGGGAGCATCCGAAGAGAGGATGGTAACAATCGGGTCCTCTATCTCCGAGACCTCCTCTGCCTGCAGACTCAGGTTTTGGGCCAACCGCCTGAGGAGGTCCTGGTGCGCCCTGAGATCCAGCGGGGGGGGACTGTTGGAGGAGGTACCCGCCACCGCCTCATCCGGGGAGGAGGATGAGGAGACCCCAGGCACGATAGTGTCCAACTGAGGGTCTTCCTCAGCCCTCGCCTCTACCTCCGGAGCCACAGCGGAGTCCTGCTGTTTGGACCCTTCCTCCGCCTCCGGGGAGGGAGGGGGGCGAGACAAGGAGGCTTCAGGGGCCCTACGCTCCGCATTCGCCGGTGTGGGAGGGAGCTGCTGGGGGCCCTGGGCCTGATGGTATGCCCAGGGTGTCCAGAATCCCCACTGTGGTGGGCCTTGGTCTTCCAGCGGCGGATCCCCGAAGAGCGCCGCCTGCCGGTCGGTGCCGAGCACATACGCACTGTCCGCCTGCGAAGATACGGACGGCTGTCTCGAGGGCCACGGCGGGGCCGACCCCGGATGGTACGGGCCGGCGCGGGTCGGCACGGAGGATCGTCTCGGTGCCGGGGACCGGTGCCGGGAGTCGTATCGGTGCCGGGATCGGGACCGGGACCTGGATCTGTCACGGTGCCGGGATCCTGATCGGTACCGGGTGTCGCTTCGGTAGCGGGACCTGCCACCGGCTCGGTGCCGGGAGGTCGACCGGGACCTACCACCGGCTCGGCGCCGGGAGGTCGACCGAGACCGGGACCTGCCACCATCTCGGTGCCGGGAGGTCGACCGGGACCTACCACCGGCTCGGCGCCGGGAGGTCGACCGAGACCGGGACCTGCCACCAGCTCGGTGCCGGGAGGTCGACCGGTGCGGCGAGTAGCGATGGGACCTGCTCCTGGAGTCGCGGTGCCGGTGACGCCGACTGGAGCTTGACCGCGACCGTCCGGAGGTCGACCGTTGCCGCGAGTGCGACCGGTGCCGCTGAGGGGAGCGGTGCCGGGACTGCGAGCGGCGTCGGGATCTGGAGCGCCCAAGACGTCGGGACCTAGATGGCGAAGGACTGTCTCTGGGCGGCGCCGACATCATGGGCTTGCCCCTGGACACGACCCGCACCGGAGGTACCGGGGGTGGCAGCCGAGTGGGCTCCGTCAGGGCAATAAGGTCCCGAGCCGAGGCGAAGGTCTCCGGTGTTGACGGGACCACTATCTCAACCCCAGATCTCATGGGGGAGCTCGGCGGCACCGGACTCAACGGACCCGCCAGGCCCGGAGTCAACGGTGCTGACGGTGCCGGCGGTGCCGCGGCCGATGTCGAGGCCGGGCGCTCAAGCCGGGTCTGCCTGGCCGGAGTAGCAGACTTCGACGGCCTAGGCTGTGATTCCGGTGCCGGAGAAGGTCGGTGCCGAGGAGTCTTCTCGGTGCCGGAGCGATCCGGTGCCGGTGCCGAGACCACGGTCTGCGAAGTCGACGGGTCAAGTGCCGCCTCCATGAGGAGAGTTCGGAGCCTCTGATCTCTCTCCTTTTTTGTCCTCGGCTTGAAAGCCTTACAGATGCGGCACTTGTCAGACCTGTGCGATTCCCCGAGGCACTTCAGGCACGCTTCGTGGGGATCGCTGGTGGGCATGGGCTTCTTGCAGGCCGCACACTGCTTGAAGCCCGGCGAAACAGGCATGAGCCTGGCGCCGGGTGCCGGGAAGGGCTAAGCCCCCGGCCAAGAACTATGTAACAACTATTGACTAAACTATTTACTTAACAACACTAATTAACACTATATAGAACTAGAGATAAGCGATTGAAAACTAGGAGAGCTAGGGACGTGGAGGACAGCTAAGCCGCGCTCCACAGTTCCAACGACCGACACGGCGGTAAGAAGGAACTGAGGAGCGGGCGGGCCGGCAGGGGTATATATAGAGCGCCATGGCGGCGCCACTCTAGGGGGCGACCTGCCGGCCCACTGGAGTTGCTAGGGTAAAAAAGTTTCCGACGAACGTGCACGCGCGGCGCGCACACCTAACTGGAATGGATGTGAGCAATCACTCGAAGAAGAATAAGGTTACGCTGGGCGCATCAATGGGATAATCGCTTCCACTTGGCGAGATATGTCGCCCGCATGGAAGGCTTTCTGTTTCCCAGGAGGACCTGTTGCACCGGGGTGGAACAGCGCAATTTGGATTGGTTTAGCCAGACAGCAGCCATGCTGTCAGGTGGAGGGACTGCAGGTCCGGGTGGTGAAGTCTGTCGAAGTCCTGTGTTATAAGGTCCGGGCAGAGTGGCAGAGGTATTGGGTCCGCTAGAGATAGGTAGAGCAGCATGGTGTACCAGTGCTGCCTCGGCCACGACAGAGCGATCAGGATTAGCCTGTCCCTGTCCCTGCGGAGCTTGAGCAGGATTCTGTGGACTAGGGGAAAGGGCGGAAAGGCATAAAATAGACGACCTTCCCAGGGAATTAGGAACGCGTCCGAGAGGGAGCCTGGGGAGCGACTCTGCAGGGAGCAGAACACCTGGCATTTCCTGTTCTCTTGGGAGGCAAAAAGATCTATCTGGGGAAAGCCCCACTTCCGGAATACTGAAAGGAGGATGTCCGGACGGATGGACCACTCGTGGGACAGGAAGGACCTGCTCAGGTGATCCGCGAGATAGTTCCGGACTCCCGGGAGAAAGGAGGCTACCAGGTCTATCGAGTGGGCTATGCAGAAGTCCCACAGTCACATCGTCTCTTGACAAAGGGGGGAAGATCGCATCCCTCCCTGCTTGTTTATGTAATACATGGCCGTTGTGTTGTCTGTGAAAACTGCAAGAAAATGGCCCTGTAGGTGCTGCTGGAAGGTTTGGCATGCCAGTTGGACCACTCTCAGTTCGCGGACATTGATGTGAAGCTCCAGCTCCTGAAAGGACCAAAGGCCCTGGGTGCGAAGGTGCCCTAAGTGAGCACCCCAGCCGAGAGAGGAAGCGTCTGTTGTCAGAGACACCGAGGGCTGTGCCGGATGGAACGGACGACCGGCACACACCAGGGAGGGCGTCAGCCACCAGTCGAGGGAGCCCAGAACACTTGGTGGAACCGTGATTATCATGTCTATGGCATCCCTGCGTGGACGATAGACTGAGGCGAGCCAAGTCAGAAGAGGACGCATGCGCAGTCTCGCGTGCTTTGTAACGAAAGTGCATGCAGCCATGTGACCGAGGAGGCCGAGGCAGGTGCGGACAGAGGTTGTTGGGAAGCTTTGTAGTCGCTGTATGAGGGAGACTATAGCCTGAAACCGCTGTGGGGGCAAACTGGCCGTTGCAAGATTGGAGTCCAGCATGGCCCCTATGAATTCTATCCTCTGCATAGGAAACAGAATGGATTTGTCCAGATTAATAATCAGGCCTAGACGGGTGAATAGGTCCTTGATAACGTTTACATGAGCGGTGACCTGAGCCTCGGAGGTCCCTTGAATAAGCCAGTCGTCGAGGTATGGGAAGACATGTATTCGACGACGGCAGAGGGAGGCAGCGACTACCGCCATACACTTCGTGAATACCCGAGGGGCCGAGGAGAGGCCAAAGGGAAGGACCGCAAATTGGTAATGTTGACGATTCACCACAAAGCGTAGGTACCTTCTGTGTGGAGGGTAAATCGCGATGTGGAAATATGTGTCCCTCATGTCAAGAGCAGCGTACCAATCTCCGGGATCCAGGGAAGGGATGATGGTTCCCAGGGACACCATGCGGAAAAGATGGTTACTCACCTTTGTAACTGTTGTTCTTCAAGATGTGTTGCTCATATCCATTCCAGTTAGGTGTGCGCGCTGCGCGTGCACGTTCGTCGGAAGATTTTTACCCTAGCAACTCCGGTGGGCCGGCAGGTCACCCCCTAGAGTGGCGCTGGCATGACGCCTGATATATACCCCTGCCGGCCCGCCCACTACTCAGTTCCTTCTTGTCGGCTACTCCGACAGTGGGGAAGGAGGGCGGGTGTGGAATGGATATGAGCAACACATCTCGAAGAACAACAGTTACAAAGGTGAGTAACTGTCTTTTCTTCTTCGAGTGATTGCTCATATCCATTCCAGTTAGGTGAATCCCAAGCCTTACCTAGGCAGTGGGGTCGGAGCGAGAGGTCACAGCGTGTAGCACTGCGGAGCCAAAGGCCGCGTCATCTCTGGACTGCTGGACCAGGGCATAATGGGAAGTGAAGGTATGAACGGAGGACCAGGTCGCTGCCCTACAGATCTCCTGGATGGGCACGTGGGCAAGGAAAGCTGTCTGACGCTTGAGCCCTGGTAGAGTGCGCAGTCACGTTACCCAGAGGAGTACGAGCCAAGTCATAGCAGGCTCGGATACAGGACGTTACCCACGAGGAGATTCTTTGAGAGGAAACAGGTAACCCCTTGGCCCGTTCCGCTACCGCCACAAAGAGTTGGGGGTTTTTGCGGAATGGCTTGGTTCTCTCTATATAAAAAGCAAGCGCTCGATGGACGTCCAGCGAGTGAAGCTGCTGCTCCCTGCGGGAGGAGTTGGGTTTTGGGAAAAAGACAGGGAGAAAGATGTCCTGGTTGAGACCACCTTGGAGAGAAAGGCTGGGTGCGGTCTCAGCTGGACCTTGTCCTTGTGGAACACCGTATAGGGGGGATCTACGGTGAGAGCCCGGAGCTTCGACACCCATCTGGCTGAGGAGATGGCCACCAGGAAGGCAGTCTTCCAGGAGACATAGAGAAGGGAGCAAGTCGCTAATGGCTCAAATGGAGGGGACGTGAGCCGGGTGAGAACTAGGTTCAGGTCCCAGGTAGGGATAGGGTGTCGCACCTGGGGGTAGAGACGCTCCAATCCTTTAAGGAATCTCGTCACCATAGGGTGAGAGAACACTGATCGGCCATCCTCCCCTGGGTGAAAGGTGGAGATGGCCGCCAGATGAACCCGAAGAGATGATATCGCCAGGCCCTGCTCCTTAAGGGACCAGATGTAGTCTAAGATAATGGCAACAGAGACCTCAGCGGGAAGGAAACTGCGTTCCGCACACCAACAGGTGAAGCGCTTTCATTTCGCTGAATAAGTCGCTCTGGTGGAAGGCTTCCTGCTGCCCAGGAGCACCTGCCGCATTGGGGTAGAGCAATGGAGCTCGGACTGGGTCAGCCACTCAGGAGCCACGCCGTGAAGTGCAGGGATTGCAGGTCTGAGTGACGTAGCCTGCCATGGTCCTGGGTGATCAGGTCCAGGTGAAGGGGCAGGGGGACAGGGTCGGTTAGAGACAGGTCCAGCAACATGGAGTACCAATGTTGCCTGGGCCACACTGGAGCTATCATGATCAAGCAAGCCCTGTCCCTGTGCACCTTCAGAAGGACCTTGTGGATGAGTAGGAACGGAGGGAATGCGTAGAACAGATGCGTCATCCAGGGGATAAGGAAGGCATCTGCTACTGAACCTGGTTCCCGGCCTTGAAAGGAGCAGAACATCTGGCATTTCCTGTTCCCTCAGGACATCCCCACCTCTGGAAGAGCGAAAGGGCAATGTCCGGGTGAAGGGATCACTCGTGGGAAAGGAAGGATCTGCTCAAATGATCCGCCAGCGTGTTCCGAACCCCGGGAAGGTAGGATGCGATGAGGTGAATGGAATGGGCTATGCAGAAGTCCCAGAGCCTCACGGTCTCCTGACACAGGGCAGAAGACCTCATGCCGCCCTGCTTGTTGATGTAATACATGGTCGTTGTGTTGTCGGTGAATACCGAGACACAGCGACCTTGAAGTTGAAGATGGAATGTTTGGCAAGCAAGGCGGACTGCCCTCAGTTCCCGTACGTTGATGTGGACGGCTAATTTGTGAGGAGACCACCGACCTTGTGTTCGTAGGGTTCTGAAATGGGCCCCCCAACCTAGATCTGAGGCGTCTGTTGTCAGGGACACCGAAGGCTGGGGCGGATGGAACGGCAGCCCCGCACATACCACGGACTGGTCCAGCCACCACCTCAGGGAACCTAATATGTCCCGGGGAACGGTAACAACCGCGTCCAGAAGGTGCCGGGCCGGACAGTACTGACTGATGAGCTAGGACTGGAGGGGCCTCATGCGAAGCTGCGCATACCGCGTGACAAACGTGTAAGCCGCTATGTGGCCCAATAGAGTTAGGCACGTGCGTATAGAGGTCAAGGGTGCTGTCTGCAGTCATCGTATAATGGCCGTCAAGATCTGGAACCTTGATAGAGGAAGAACGGCTCTGGCCAGAGTCGAGTCCAGAAGGACTCCAATAAACTCTATCCTCTGAGTGGGGATTAGCGTTGACTTTTCTATATTGAGGATGAGACCCAAGTTCTCTAAGAGACTGCTGACCATGCGGACATGGCTGAGGACTTGTGCCTCTGATGACCCCCGAATCAGCCAGTCGTCAAGGTACAGAAATACATGTATGCGGCTGCAACGGAGGTGGGCGACGACTACAGCCATACATTTGGTGAACACCCTTGGGGCCATGGAGAGGCCGAACGGGAGGACTGCGAACTGATAGTGGCAGTGGTTGATCACGAACCGAAGGAACCGTCTGTGCGGCGGGAAGATGGCTATATGAAAGTATGCGTCTTGCATGTCGAGGGTGACTTACCAGTCTCCAGGATCCAAGGATGGGATAATGGTTGTCATAAACAGATAGCTAAGGGTTAATGTCTCTTTCACCTGAAGCACCTGACCAGAGGACCAATCAGGAAACCAGATTTTTTCAACTTTGGGTGGAGGGAATTTTGTGTCTGAGTCTTTGTTTTCTGCCTGCCTGCTTTCTCTGAGCTTTGGAGAAGTAGTTTCTATTTTCTAATCTTCTGTTTCTAAGTGTAAGGACAAAGAGATCAGATAGTAAGTTATATGGTTTCTTTTCTTTGGTATTTGCATGAATATAAGTGCTGGAGTGCTTTGATTTGTATTCTTTTTGAATAAGGCTGTTTATTCAATATTCTTTTAAGCAATTAACCCTGTATTGTGTCACCTTAATACAGAGAGACCATTTGTATGTATTTTTCTTTCTTTTTATATAAAGCTTTCTGTTAAGACCTGTTGAAGTTTTCTTTACTGGGAAATTTCAGGAAAATTGAGTCTGTACTCACCAGGGAATTGGTGGGAGGAAGAAATCAGGGGGGGAGATCTGTGTGTGTTGGATTTGCTAGCCTGATTTTGCATTCCCTCTGGGTGAAGATGAAAGTACTTTTGTTTCCAGGACTGGAAACGGAGAGGGGGAGTCACTCTGTTTTGATTCACAGAGCTTGTGTCTGTGTATCTCTCCAGGAGCACCTGGAGGGGGGAAGGGAAAAAGGATTATTTCCCTTTGTTGTGAGACTCAAGGGATTTGGGTCTTGGGGTCCCCAGGGAAGGTTTTTCAGGGGGACCAGAGTGCCCCAAAACACTCTAATTTTTTGGGTGGTGGCAGCAAGTACCAGGTCCAAGCTGGTAACTAAGCTTGGAGGTTTTCATGCTAACCCCCATGTTTTGGACGCTAAGGTCCAAATCTGGGACTAAGGTTATGACAATGGTCCCCAAGGATACCATACGGAACTTCAACTTCACAACGTATTTGTTGAGTTCGCGCAGGTCGAGGATAGGCCTGAGGCTCCTTTCGCTTTGGGGATCAGAAAGTAACGGGAGTAAAACCCCTTGCCCTGCTCGGCTTCTGGAACCTCCTCTACGGTTCCTTTGTCGAGGAGCGTCCGCACCTCCTGAAGGAGGAGTTGCTCGTGAGAGGAGTCCCTGAAGAGGGACGAAGGAGGGGGGCGGGAGGGAGGACGCGAAACAAACTGCAGATGGTATCCAGCTTGTAATGTGCATAAGACCCAACGGTCTGATGTCAGTCGGGATCACGCCGGGAGGAAAAACGAAAGACGGTTGGAGAAGGGCGGGAACGGATCCAGGAGGGAAACTGGTGCAGCGCCCTTGGGTGCACCTTCAAAATGAAGGCTTTGGGCCAGAGGGAGCCTTGGAGGAGCTCTGGTTTTGCCCCCCTTGGTTGCCCGATTGTCTACGCCGGCCGTTCCTACTTCGGCGTCTGGCGAAGTCCTGCCTCTGGCGAGGTTGAGGGTAGGGCCGATGCTGCTGTTGAGGCTGGAAGGGTCTGCGCTGGGTGACTGGTGTATGCATCCCCAAAGAGCGCATAATGACCCTATTGTCTTTAAGGCTTTGCAGCCTGGGGTCAGTCTTGTCCGAAAACAGGCCCTGGCCTTCAAACGGGAGGTCCTGTATGGTGTATTGGAGCTCCGGAGAAAGACCAGAGACCTGTAGCCAGGAAATTTGGCGCATGGTCACGCCAGAAGCCAGGGTTCTGGTGGCTGAATCTGTGGCGTCGAGAGATCCCTTGCAGGGAAGTTCGTGCCACCTTCTTGCCCTCGTCAAGGATCGCCGCAAATTCCTGACGTGCATCTTGTGGAAGCAACTCCTTAAATTTGCCCGCTGCCACTCAGGTGTAAGTGTAGTGGCTAAGGAGAGCTTGTTGATTGGTCACTCGAAGTTGGAGAGCACCCGCAGAATAGACCTTTCGGCCAAGCAGGTCCATGCGCCTCGCTTCTTTAGACTTCGGTGCCGGGACCTGTTGGCCGTGATGCTCCCTCTCGTTCAAAGATTGTACGACGAGGGAGCATGGGGGTGGGTGGACATAGAGATACTTGTACCCTTTCGAGGGCACCATGTATTTGCGTTCCACGCCTCGTGCCGCAGGGGGAACTGATGTTGGCGACTGCCAGATGGTAGTGGCATTGGCCTGAATGGTCCGTATAAAGGGAAGGGCAACACGAGTGGGAGCATCTACAGACAATATGCTCACCACCGGATCCTCAATTTCTGAGACCTCCTCGGCCTGTAAATTCATGTTTTGAGCCACGCGCCGGAGGAGGTCTTGATGCGCTCTGAGGTCGAGCGAAGGAGGGCTGGTGGATGTTGTTCCAGCCACTGCCTCATCCGGGGAGGATGATGAGGAGACACCCGGCAGGAGCGGATCTGCAGGATGCTCTGTCTGGAGCAATGCTTCTGTCTCTGGAGGGAGGTCAGGATCCCCCTGGTGAGACAATCCCTCCTCTGCAGGGGATGGGGGAGGACGAGACAATGTGGCCTCCGGAGCCCTGTGCTCTGATGTTGTTGGACGTGGGGGAACCTGCTGCGGCCCTTGGGCTTGATGATATGCCCAGGGGGTCCAGAAGCCCCACTGCTGTGGTCCATGCTCCTCAGGAGGGGGATCCTGGAAGAGAGCAGCAGGCCTGTCAGCGTCCATAGCGTACGTGCTGTCTGTTTGAGAGGAGACAGACGGCTGTCGGGATGGCCAAGGTGGAGCCAAACGGGACTGATATAGGTCCCTCAGTCTAGACAACGGCGACCTCCTCGGTGCCCGGGACCAGTGCTGGGAGTCATACCAGTGCCAGGATCGAGACCGGGACCTACCACCAGCGCGGTGCTGGGAGGTCGACCAGGATGTCAAACGCCGACGATGGGAGCGGTTTCTGGAATCTCGGTGCCGGTAGCAGTGGCTCGAGCCACAGCGGTGCTGGGAGTATTGGGACCGCCGTGAAGAGGACCGGCGCCGCGAGTACGACTGGTACCGCCGCGGAGAGTGTGATGCCGGGACTGCGAGCGGCGTCCCGACCGAGATCGTCCACGGTGCCAGGATCTTGATGGGGATCGGTGCCTGCTTGGTGAACCCGGAGATGGAGCTCGCATGGCCGTAGGCTTGCCCTTTGACTGCAGAACCTGCACCGGAAGCACCGGGGTTTGAGGTAGCATAGGCTCAGTCAAAGCAATCAGGTCCCGAGCCGAAGCAAATGTCTCCGGCGTCAAGGGAACCACTAGCTCGACCCCAGATCTTATGGGGGAGCTGAGAGGGACCGGACTCGACGGAATCCCTGGCATCGGTGCCACGGCAGTAGATGGTGCCGGACGGTCCGTCCGCGTCTGCTTGGCTGGAGTGGCAGACGTCTAAGGCCTTGCTTCGGGACCCAGTGCCGGGGAAGGCCGGTGCCGCGGCGCTTTCCCGGTGCCGGAACGGAGCCGGCGCTCTGCGTCGAGGCTGGAGGGTTAAGCGCTGCTTCCATTAAGAGGGTCTTTAAGCGCTGATCCCTCTCCTTTTTTGTTCTTGGCTTAAACACCTTACAAATGTGGCACTTTTCAGAGATGTGCGATTCCCCAAGGCACTTCAGGCAGGCGTCGTGGGATCGTTCATTGACATCGGCTTCTTGTAGGCCGAGCACTGTTTAAACCCTGGCGAACCGGGCATGGGCCCGGCGCCGGGCGCGGGGGAGGGCGAGAGCCCAAGTCCGCTAACTATATACAACAAGTACTACAACTAACAACTAATACTAAAAACTCTAACTACAACTATAACTATATACAACTATTAGAACACGAGACAATGGAGAGCTAGGGACGTGGAGGACAGCTATGCCGCGCTCCACAGTTCCAACGACCGACACGGCGGTAAGAAGGAACTGAGGAGTGGGCGAGCCAGCAGGGGTATATATCAGGCGCCATGCCGGCGCCACTCTAGGGGGTGACCTGCCGGCCCACCGGAGTTGCTAGAGTAAAAATCTTCCGACGAACGTGCACGTATGGCGTGCACACCTAACTGGAATGGATATGAGCAATCACTCAAAGAAGAACTTGAACTTTCTCATGAATTTGTTCAGTTCTCGCAGGTCCAGGATAGGCCAGAGGCCCCCTTTTGCCTTGGGAATTAGGAAATATCTGGAATAGAACCCCTTGCCCCTTAATTTCTCTGGAACCTCCTCTATAGCTCCCATTGCAAGGAGCCTCAAAACCTCCTGCAGAAGGAGTTGCTCGTGAGAGGGGTCCCTGAAGAGGGATGAGGAAGGAGGGTGGGAAGGTGGGGTTGAAACAAACTGAAGACGGTAGCCACACTCCACCATGTGGAGGACCCAACGGTCCGAAGTTAGCTGGGACCACGCAGGGAGGAACGCGGCAAGGTGGTTGGCGAACTGAAAAGGATCCTGGGAGGTAATTGGTACAGTGCTCTCGGGCGCACCCTCAAAAGTTTGGCTTCAGTCCCGCCGATGGCTTGGTGGGACCGGAATTGTTACCTCCCTGAGGTCCAGACTGTCATCTGTGAGAGGTACGACCTCACCTTCTGGTGAAGTCCTGCCTTGGTCGAAGCGGGGGGTAGGGGCGCTGAGGTTGTGACCAGAAAGATCGTCTTTGAGTCTGCGGCGTATGCATTCCCAGCGAACGCATAATTACATGATTGTCCTTCAGACTCTGTAGTCGAGGGTCCGTCTTCTGGGAGAAGAGGCCCTGGCCATCAAAGGGTAGGTCCTGTATAGTATACTGAAGTTCAGGTGGCAGGCCTGATACTTGCAGCCACGATATACGCAGCATGGCAATCCCAGAGGTGACGGTTCTAGCTGCCGAATCAGCGGCATCCAGCGAGGCCTGGAGAGAGGTCCGAGCAACTTTTTTCCCTTCCTCCAGGAGAGCTGTGAATTCCTGGCGGGAGTCCTGCGGGACGAGCTCTACAAACTTCCCTACTGACTCCCAGGTGTTATAGCTGTACCTACTCAGGAGGGCTTGCTGGTTTGCCACCCTGAGTTGGAGGCCTCCGATGGAATAGATCTTTCTCCCCAACAAATCCATTCGCCTGGCCTCCCTTGATTTAGGCGCAAGGGCTTGCTGGCCATGGCGCTCCTGTTCATTGATGGACTGTACCACCAATGAACAAGGAGGAGGGTGTACATACAGGTACTCGTACCCTTTGGATGGTACCATGTATTTACGTTCAACCCCTCTGGCTGTGGGCGGTACGGATGCCGGGGATTGCCAGATGGTATCCGCTCTAGCCTGGATCGAGCAGATGAAAGAGAGGGCCACCCTGGTTGGAGCCTTTGCTGACAGTATACTGACAACTGGGTCGTCCACCTCAGGAACTTCCTCTACGGGCAAGTTGATATTGAGGGCGAAGCGGCACAGAAGGTCCTAGTGTGACCTGAGGTCAATTGGGGACGGTCCAGATGTAGACGTCCCCGCCACCGCTTCATCCGGGGAAGAGGATGAACCCCCAGGGACCAGCGGGTCTTGGATCGACTCCTGGTCCTGGGGGATGTCCTGAGGCGGCGGATCTTGTGGGTCTGGCACGTGGGTTGGAGATTACTCCGTACCTGCCGGGGGAGGTCTGCTCACAGTGGTCTCTGGTGCCCGATGTTCAGAAGGGCCGGAGCGCGGTGGTATATGAGGATCACCTTGGGTTTGGTGGTAGGCCCAAGGTGTCCAAAAGGGCCACTGATGAGGTCCCTGGTGGTTATCCGAATCCCCATATGATGCAGTGTCTGCATGGGGGGAGATCGACGGATGACGAGACGGCCACGGGGGGGCGAAGACCTTTTGATGTGGGTCTCTGCATCCACTCGAACCGTCCCTACGCGGTGCCGGAGAACGGTACCGAGAGTCATGATGGTGCCGGGAGTGGGACCAGGACCTGCGATCAGCGCGGTATCGGGAGGTTGACAGGTGCCTGGAATCGCTGTGCCGAGATTGGCTGCAAGAAGCACGGTGCCGTGAGTGGTGCCGAGATCTGGACGGTGACTGGGACCTCAAACGGTGCCGCGAGTACGACCGGTACCTCGATGGGGAACGGTACCGGGACTGCGAGCAGTCGCAAGACCAGGATCGATGGTGGGACCGGGAGTGCCTGTGGGACCTGGATCGAGACCAGCGACGTTCCATGGTACTGGGCGAAGAAGGTCTCATGAGGGCCGGCTTGCCTATGGACTGAGGAACCCGCACCGGCGGCGCCAGGGGTTGAGGCAGCTCAGGCTCCATTAAGGCAATCAAGTCCTGTGCCATGGAGAACGTCTCTGGAATGGAGGGCACGATAAGCTCAACCACGGCGCGTGCCGGGGAGCTGGTAAGCATCGGACTCGACGGCTCTTGCGAGGCCGGAATCAACGGTGCGGAGGACATCGGTGCCGCGGCAGTTGATGGTGCCAGGCGGTCCGACTTGGCTAAGCGCTCGGACTGCTGTGTAGGTCTAGCAGCCGCAGGAGCTTGTGCTTCCTGCTCCGTGGTGAGAGTGAACGGTGCTCGGTGGAAGCTTGAGCGGGTGATGGCTGATGTCGAGGAGCCTTCACTGTTGGCGTGCGCTCCGGTGCCGAGGAGGCACTTGTTCCTGGTGCCACTGATGGTGCCGAGGACTGGGGAGTCAATGCTGCCTCCATCAGCAGTTGTTTTTGGTGAATGTCCCGCTCTTTTTTAGTCCGGGGCTTGAACGCCTTACAGATGCGGCACTTGTCCGTAAGATGGGATTCACCCAAGCACTTAAGACAGGAGTCGTGAGGGTCTCCTGTGGGCATCGGCCTATGATAGGCTGAGCACGGTTTGAAGCCCGGTGAACCGGGCATGGGCCCCGGTACCGGGGGAGGGGAAGGGGCTAAACCCTGATCCCTCTTAACTATCTACAATAACTACTACAGAACTAATAACTAAATACTAACTATACTTGAAGAAATCGAACTATATACACAATTACAATAGAAACGAGCGAATTGCTAGGGAGGTAGAGATCAGCTAAGCTGCGCTCCACTGTTCCAACGACCAACATGGACGGTAAGAAGAAACTGAGGAGCGGAGGGTATATATTTGGCACCATAGTGGTGCCACTCCAGGGGGCGCCCTACCGGTCCACCGAGTGTTGCTAGAGTAAAAAATCTCCAACAAATGTGCACGGGGCGCGCGCACACCTAACTGGAATGGATATGAGCAAGCACTCGAAGAAGAATTCATCCTTCTAAAACATAGGAACAAAGTTCCTTTTTTGCATGAATGACCTGAATTACTTTATCGAGCTCCAATGCATTCGCACAGGAACGCTCAGATAAAAACATCTGCTTCTGAATCACAATGGTGTCTCTTTGGGAAGTTTCATGTGACTGCTCCAGGGCTTTGAAGACAGTAGCTCCAATTATTAAATATACAACAACCACCAGAAAAATCATTGAGACTGTCTTCCATTTCATAACATTAATAGCCAAATCACATTCCTATCATGACGAGAGCACTGCGGGTTTTGAAGAAAATGATAGCCGTGGTTTGGAGTTCTGAGTGGCAGATTTGGAATCTAGCAAGTCAGGTGCCACCACTAATAACACAGAAAAAGAATGTTAACATTCACAGCGTTGGTTAGAGGTGTATTTAGCTGTGGATCCTTCTTGTGAGAAGGTTACAGAGATCCTACTAATTCAAAATAGAGTTCATAGATAGTTGTCTTTAAATGCATTTCACTTTTACATCGTGTTATATTACTACAGAATGACTGGTTTCAGCTACTGCTAGGACTAATAATATGCTATTTATATGTACACACATGCATACACATACTTGCACTGTGTTTACTATATATATATGTCCTCTATAAATACTCTGCAAGTGCAGTTTTAACATGTAGCGTTTTCCCGATTTTCTTGTGTTCCTTTGAATCAATATAAAAAGGTATTTTTCTGTAGAGCATCCTCACATCTTGAACAAGCTTAGGCATTGCCAATATGCTTCTCAGACTACATTTTAGTTCAGCATTAAAAAACAATCAGGAAAACAGGGCGCTTTCCTTAAGTCTTACAAACCTTCAACTCTGCATTCAGACACTCTTAGAACATTTGCAGTTCACTTTCAAATTCCCCACACAGGTAACTATAAAAATGATTCATTCTTAATCCTAACAGTTTGAAAGTGTTGGCTAAACCCTTTTAGGAATTACCAGGAACACACGGGCATGTCCATTGGAAAAGTCAATCATCTTATTATAGGATATTTGATTTTTTACTGCTACAAGAAACCCACTGGGACAGTAATGATCACCTGAGTGTGTCATCAAGTAGCTCCATAAGGCATGTGATTACAAATAACTACACTAGTAATTATATAAGAATAATCCACACCAAGTACACTTCAAGGTCTCCTGAGGGAAGATTGCAACAACAATACAATATTTAAAATTATTCACATATTTTGAATGGCTGCAACACCACTTTCAGCTGTTGTGGGGAATGTAGATTCAAATGTAGATTGCAAAGTCTCTTCCCCAGGTCTCTGGAAGCTGAGCATGCCCCCAGAGGAGGGAGGGAGTGTCATTTTCCACAGGGATAGGATCTTCTCTCGAGCACCCGCTGGAGGTTAACCTACAGGGTTAGAGAAGCTCACATTCTAACAGAATCGGGCAATACAGGTCAGAAGAAAGGCAGACCTAAGAGATTAATACACTGGACCTGAACCCCAGGGGCATGGGTTAGAGGATGAAAAGGCAGCCCCTAAATGAAAAAGCTCCGCTCGTGTCTCGGTGCACAGCTGTGATATAGTTACTGTTCAGCTACTAGAAAACGAGAATCTGGTTCTAACTAACCGGGAGCACCAGACCAGCATGTAAATACCCTTGGAGTGTAGTGGGCATGGAACATCGTATGAGGCTATTGATATGCCCCTGGACAAAAATCGATGTGTGTGTGGCTAAGTTTGGGAAGGACACCTGATTTAATAACTGCTCCTTCCAGCTGCGCTCTCTCCTCGGGTTGACATGATTTGTGATGGGGCGGGGGGTGGGATGGAGCGCCATCACATTTTCCTTTCAGTCAGAGCTCCCCTTGCCAGTTGGAATTTTTTGTATTATATTATCACGACCCCTCTGTCTCCAAACCCAAAACTGGGGGCATCTCAGGCTACACCAAGTCTTGTGCTGTAGACTAGGAAACTGCTCCTCTTTCTGCCTGGCTTCGACACTTGCAGACAGACACACACGCATCCCAGCACCATGAAGAAGGGCAGACCTGCCCCCATCCCACCAGTTCTCCTGCTACACTCCCCCTGCAGCCCGCAGAATGCAGCTAACAGAGGAGAACAGGATGGCCGCGAGGCGCGCTAAACTGATCCAGCCAGTGATGCTCCGCAAACCTCCCATCAACTTCCCCATTCCCCTGCTGACGCACATCCACCTTGCCAGGAGACGGGATAATGCAGTCGACAAGGACATTTTCACACCCCAGAGAGGAGCAAAACTGATCCACTCAGTGGATGCTCCAGCCAGAACAAGCCCTGGCCCCTTTCCTCTGCTCCTCTCCCCAGCAGCCAGCTCGCAAAGATGCGCTGGGTTTAAAGCGCTTGCAAAAGGCATCCTTGCAGAGCGGGGTTTGGCTGGAGAAATGGTCCAGGTAGGAGCCCGGAGCCCAGCCTCCCCCTCCCGGACAGGGGGAGCTACACCCACCTTAGACAAAAGAGAAGTGATAGAAACAAAAGCCAGGCGGGTGCTTAACCGAGCCTGCAAAATCCAGGACGGAGGCGCAGGAAGGAAAGGGGCGAAGAGGGGGAGTGAGCAGCCCTGGGTACCTCCTGCGAGGAGGCACTGGGAAAGCAAGGGAGCATGCAGCATTCAGACAGACTGTGATCTAGAAACACACGCCATTGTGCCAGTACTCACTTCTTATTTACAGACCCGGCGCCCTCTCCTCGCTTCACGGGCAGGCATTTTTTCAGGGCTTAGGTAGATGCTGCTTGACCAAATGTAAAAAGAAAGAGAGAGAGAGAAAAGTCCCAGACCCAGGGCGGGTTTGCTGTTGCTACACTCAGATTCCAAGCGGAGCTTGGCGTTCTCCCTGTGAACAGTCACGTGTGTGTGTGTGTGTGTGTGTGTGTGTGTGTGTGTGTGTGTGTGATGGCCCTGGCTGTGTGTGTAAGAATCTTATAGATCTTACGGTAAGATCACCCCCCATCTGTGTGCGAGATCACCGTGTGTGTGTGATCACCATCTGTGTGTCATCACCCTGTATGTGTGACTCGCTCAGGCACCAAGGGTATCAGCCTCTTTCAGTCTGTGGCTGCCAGTCCCTGAGGTGTGTCTGTCACACTCAGTGTGTTTTGTGTATCCCCATCCCTCCCTCTGTCAGTGTGGGCGGGGGCCTGTCTCCTCTCGGCCCCTCTGTCTTTCTCCCATGTGCATCTCAGCACCGGTGCCTGCTTCTCACGTGGCCCCCTGCTCCGTCACTTTGTCTCAGGCACTGGATGTGGGGTGCCTGACTCTGGGTGCAGCTGAGTGCCTCGAGAACTGTGTGTGTGTGTGTGTGTGTGTTTCCTTGCTCTCTGCTTGTGTGTGTGGGTGCCTGCTCCTCTTCTCATTCTCTCTCCCCCAGTGTATCCCAGCCACTGGGTGCATCTCCCCCTCCCTCTCTCTACCCCGCTCCAGCGCCAGAGGCAGCTGCACCCTCATCTTGGTGAGCTGCTCGGCATTTCTACCCAGCCCCTTCGCTTGACAGTGCAAGAACCAGGCTCAGGCAGATGCTGCAGGGATGAAGGGTGGGAGGAGGTTAAGGGAAGAGGTCCGCCTAGGAAAGATAACTCCCAAACTGATGGGCACTGATTTGGAGCTACCGGTGGAGCGCAATCTGGGCCGGCTTTAGGCCTATTCCACCAATTCCCCTGAATCTGGCCCTGTGCCTAAGAGGGCCCCGCCCCCAGTGAGAATCCCTTCCCTGGCTAGAGGCGCCTTTTTAATTTTTATTCACCTGGCGGTGCTCTAGGTCTTTGGCGGCCGGTCCTTCAGTGCCACTGAAGACCTGGAGCGAGTGAAGGACCTGCTGCCAAAGTGCAGCCGAAGACTTGGCACACCTCCCGGAGAGTACAAGCCCGGTTTTTTACGTGTTTTTTTTTAAGTCATCCCTGCTGGTGCGCCGTCAAAACTGTTTGAATTGGGCCCCGCACTTCCTAAAGCCAGCCCTGAGCGCAATGGGGTGTAGGAAATGCCAACAGTCTGAGTCCACGCATGAAAAAAGTGTGAATAGATGTTTGGCAAAGATAGGGGTAGGAACAAATTGGTCTTTAATATTGGTATGCGATCCTTGACAAACCCAGCTAAATGCATGGTTAGACTGGGCTGTTGGTTCAGAAGAACCTGCTGTTGCAGCTGATGGGGGGTGGTGAAGAGGCATAGTGCAGCAGTTGCATCCTGTAATTCCTGCCTCTTTTTCTTCGGGGACAGTGATATAAAGTTCTGATAGCTGGGAACCAGCTGGGGCCAGAACTGCTTCCTAGTTGTCACCGATGTTAATTCCAAGCAACTTCAGTATTGTCCTGGAATGTTTTAGACTATGCAGCCTATTGTCCATGTTTTCCAAAAAGGAAGGAGACCCCCTCAAAGGACAAGAAGACTGCAGCCACAGATATCTCCTCATAGATATGGCAGATGCCATGTATCAAGCTGCTGAGTCTGCCACATCCAGGCTGTCCTGGAGAGCTGTCCTTGCCATGAGCTTGCCCTCCTCTGCCATCAGCATGAACTCACATCCTGAGTCGGTCTTTCTCGGGAGGTGCACTCTGTACTGATGGTGCCACACTCAGAGTACTCTCTGAACCTGATGGCTCCACTGAAGGGCAAAGGGCCACCCCCATAAGGAGACACTTAAGTCTCACTGCTCTTTTAAAGCAAGGCTTAAACCCTCTACAAAAGTGTGACACTTGTCACTGATATGGAGCTCCTCCAAATATTTTAGGTAGTTGGGATATGGGTCACTGACTGACAATGGCCTGGCACATGACCAATGGGCCTTGAACCCCAGAGAGCGAGGTATGCCTCCAGCACAAGTCCAGGTACCATGAATCAAATTTGGTCCAAAAAGGACCTAAAAACTGAAGCCTATCACTAACTGTACATTATATCTAACTACTAGCCACTAAATGACAAAACAGACTATATACAAAAAGAATGAGGGAAATAAACTTGACTTATTTATTTAGTATTTGCATATTCGCTGAGCCAAGAAATAGCATTCTTAGTGGTCAAGTGGAGTTCTCGGAGCCCGTCTCTAAATTTGGCTAGCGGGCACTCCTCGACACCATGTATCATTGTTTGATCTGCTCCGCAGCTGCAGCTTGGATTGTCTCGAAAACCCCAACAATGCTGGTTGGCTGCACAGCGGCCTTGCCCAGTCTGGAATCAGTTAAGAAGGGCCCACTGACAACGTCGCAAAGCGGGGAGCACGGGCAGTAGGGTCTATGATGGGAACTGATTGGTGTTTGACGTTAAGCATCAGTCCTCCCACCATAAGGATTCCACTATCATGTCCTGCCATGAAAGAAGCATAGCTGGTGGGCTAAAAAAGTGATAGCAAGCCTGGGAGCACTCCAAACAGTAGTCACTCATGACAAGAAGAAACTGAGGCAGGGGTGGCTCCAGGCACCAGCACAGCAAGCGCATGCATTGGGCGGCAAGCCGCGGGAGTGGCCTGCCGATGGCTGTGAGGGCAGCAGTCAGGCCGCCTTTGGCGGCATGCCTGCGGGAGGTCCGCTGATTCTGCGGCTTTGGTGGCAATTTGGTGGAGGGCATGCCAAAGGCACGGGACTGGCAGATCACCCACAGAAACGCCACCGAATCTGCATGACTGCTGTGCTTGGGGCGGCAAAAACCAAAGAGCTGCCCCTGAACTGAGAGGAGTTGGGGGAGGTGACAACCTTATACCAGTGGCACACAACAGCAGAGGACAACTGAGCCACCCTGACAGGTACTGCTCAGTGAAGAAGTACTCTGACAACTGCGCATGAGTCATGCTCACAGCTACACTGGAATAAACACGTGCAATCACTCAAAGAAATAATATTTGTTCCCCCAAGAACTTGTAGTGAAGAATCCCCTAGGAGATGTTCCCGAGACAGAGGGATAGCAATGATCTTTAGCTCCAGAAAATATGTTCAGTCTAATTTACATAATTATAAACATTAACGCTAAAGTGACAGCGCCACGTATGGCATCAGGAAAGCATTGGCACAGCAACACCAAAAATCAAAGACAATTCAGAGTCCTTCTCATTCAGAAACTAGAATCACTGGGGCAGAGGGGGGAGAAGTCACTGTTTGCTCACTCTCCAGCTAAGTGTTGCTTGCTCAGCCTCCAGCTAGGTGTAGACCAGGAGTCAGAAACCCATGGCACGCATGCCAAAGACGGCACGCGAGCTGATTTGTAATGGCACGCTGTGGCCGCTGCTGGCCCCGGCAACGAGCTGAGCGGGGCCGACGGCTGGGACCCCTGCAGGCAGCAGTGTGCCATTAAAAATCCTGCCCGGCCCAGCCCGCTCTTCTCCTCACTCTGCCTACTGCTCTCTGGCGGGGGTAGAAGCAAGCTTCCCCTCCCCCACCTCTTCCCCCAGCATGCTGCGTCGCACCCACCCTTCTCTCCCTCCCTGCCACTGATGTCCCTTGTGAGGGAAGGGAGAAGAGGAGTCCCAGCACCTTCACTGCTCAGACCGGGAAGGAGGCAGAGAAGAGTCAAGAGCAGGGCCTTGGGGAAGTGGGGGGAATCAGGGCATCTCTCTCCATCCCCCTGCAGTAAGCCACGCAGGCCAGGGGGCTGGGAGCACCTCCCCATCCCAGCCCATCCCTCAGCCCTCTACCTTGACCTCTGCACCTTCCCCCCATGACCCCATGTCCTGACTCCTGCACCCCCTCACACACCCCAGCCCTCTGCCCTGACTCCTGCACCCTCTTCACACACAACCTGCCCTGACGCCTGCATTTCCCACACATACCCAGCCCTCCCCACATATACCCAGCCCCCCCACTCTATGCTGACTCCTGCACCCCCTCACATGCCCCCAGCCCTCTGCCGACTCCTGCACCCTCCTTAAACACACTTTGCCTTGACTCCTGCACTCCCCATACATACCCAGCCCCCCCACACGCCATGCTCTAACTCTTGCACCCCCCATATCCCTACCTCCAGCCCTCGCACCAAATGGGAGCTCCTGCACCCCCCCACCACATTCCCACCTGCACCCCTCACACCAAATGGAAGCTGCCCAGGTAAGTGCTTCACACCAAACCTCCTGCCCCAACCCTGAGCCCCCTCCCTCCTTTTAGCTTCTGGCCAGACCCTGCACCCCAAGCTGCTCCTTCACCCTCAGCCCTGTGATCAGTGCACCCCACCCTCAGCTCAGTGCAGAAAGAGAGGAAGAGAATAGGCCAGAACCAGGAAGAAGGTAGGTAGCCACTCTATGTGGGCATGGCTGGGACCCCAGAGCGGCAGCAGGCTGAGCGGGGCTGACAGCTAGGACTCTGGGTGGCAGGAGCCAGCGGACAGAACCCCAGACCGGCAGCAAGGTCCTGGCCACCAGCCCCACGCCAGCTGGGGTCCTGGCCACTGGCCCCACTCAGCCTGCTGCCAGCCTGCACTCCCCACACAAGCTTCTTAAACATTTTGAAAACCTTGTTTACTTTACATACAACATTAGTTTAGTTATATAATATATAGACTTATAGAGAGAGACCTTCTAAAAAATGTTAAAATGTATTACTGGTACGTGAAATCTTAAATTAAAGTGTATAAATGAAGACGTGGCACACCACTTCTGAAAGGTTGCCGACCCCTGCTTTATTTGATACTCCCCTTCGTGTCCCAGTTAAGAACAGTGTGAAACAAGGAGACACGGTTTCACCAAAACTCTTCACAGCCTGCCTCAAAATGGTAATGAGGCAGATGAATTGGAAGGGTGGAATCAACATCAACAGAGAGCAGTTTAACCATTTTGGATTTGCATGCTATATTGTGTTGATCGTCAACAATACTGTCAAACTACAGAAACTGCTGCGAGAACTCAACACAAAAAGCAGCCAAGTCGGATTGAAAATTAACTGCTCCAAAACTAAATTTATGCGGTCTGATATCTTGCCAAAAGCTGAAATAACAATCAAGGGAGAACAAATAGAAGTTGAGCAATATGTCTATTTGGGTCAAAAAATTAACATGCGCCATGATCAGGAAGGTGAACTCTCGCGAAGAAATAAAGCACATTGGTGAGCATTCAAATCTATCAAAGATGTCCTCTAAGGACAAAATCAACAAGGCAACATGCGCCAGCCTCTTCAACTCAACAGTACTGCCAGCAATGTTGTACAGCAGCGAAACATGGGCGCTGACAGAGGAGCAGCAACTGTCTGTCATGGAGAGGGCAATGGAAAGTAGTAGTCTGGGAATTTGAATCTGCGACCGAGACCCCAATGAAGTGATCAGACAGCAGAGTTGAGTGCACGTCGTTGTTGTTGAGAACAGGTATAGTAAAATGCGATAGGCTGGGCATATAGTGAGGCTCACTGACAATTGAGGGACTGCAGCTGCCACCGAGTTGTACCCACGGGAACTAAAATGACCACTTGGCCGACCTCCGAAGAGATGGGAAGATTTTATTGTGAAAAGACATGGTCACACATAGAGAAGGAAGGCCATGATATGAGAAGAATGGAAGACATGTTGTGATCCGGCACAATCTATACGATGGCTGAAGGACCAATTGATCAAGGTGAACTATTAACACAGTCTCAAAAATGTGTTTTGGAAATTTAATGAAACATCTATATATAGAAAGAATACTGCTAATGTAATGTGTGGTTTGGTATTTAACTGCATTTCTATTAAACTCTATTTCAAACAAGTTTCTATAGAATTATTTACAGAACCCTGTACAACGATCACCTATATAACCAACATATTGAGAAATAAAAATGGATGTCTATTCTTTCAACATAGCTTTACTGATATAGGTTTCAGTAAGTGTTTAACAAGATCTGTAAAAATAATTTAGTGTTCCAAGAATTATACAAATTAGTTTGACAAAAAATAGTAGGCATATAGTTTTCATACCTAGTCATGAAAACTATTTATCTTCCAACGGTTATTTTGATCTGAAGTGATAACTGCAGGTTTACTGCACCATACAGTTTTCTTCTTGTTCATTTTGATCAGGTAATGTTTTTCTGCTGAAGGAACATCTGCCTTTGTGTGTGTTAAGATTCTCCCTACAGGTCTCAGCAACAGCTTTTGGGAGTTGCTTATTCATGCGAAGAGGAGATCTTGAAAGAGATTCCATGGGTTCAATAGTTGTTTCTGCTTGGCACTGTTGAGTATCATTCTCCTGCAATACAAACAAAAAAAATTCTCATGCTTTAGTGGTATTGGAGAACCTTGTTAATTACCAGCAGGAAGTGAAAGACCCATTCCAAGCGACTGAATAAAATGAATTAGCAGACATATGCTAAAAGCAAGAATCTTCAGTGTTTATATTGATCACTTTGAAAATACAACAGTGCTACACAGAACTATCTACTCCTCACCACGTTCAAGTTTAGAACGGGCATTATCATCCATGTTTTACAAATGGCAAGTCACATGCATGATATAACAAGGTATAGGCAAAGCTAAGGAGTAGTACATACTAGTTCTTTGTCTAGTCTCTTCTTGCTCAGTCACTAATCCGCAGAACTGTATTTTGAGATATGCAATTTAAGTTTAATTATCAATATTTCATAATGAATTTGTAAATGTCCTGTAGTTTATTCCATAACTATAATAGCACTTGAATAAGTTGTTTAGTCCTGAAGCATTTACGCTGGCCTGCAGAAGATATCTTGTCCAGATGCATTATGAAATATTCAATAGAACATCATGTCATTCTACATTTTTAATATAATCTTTACAATATTTTTGGTTATGCTGTTTGTTATACTAATAAAATAATACCAATAAGAGGGATATGGCAAAACACATTTATTGCAAATACAACGATATAATCTTGACAGTTATTATAACCATTCACTCACACAAGCATTCACACAGGTTCTGCAAAGACAGTGATAGTTACCAGCCTAAGAGTTGCTCGTGCCAAGTCACTGGCCAGGTGGCCTGGACATGAGAGTGGAGACAAGTCGTGTCAGATGTGTATCTGATGATCCTGGAGGGTGGTCACAGAACCAAACTCAAAGAACTCAGTCCCCTAGTTCAGTTCTTATAGAACTTTGGTTCAGTGTATGTCTATAGAAGTTGCCACATCATGCTGAATTTGTGATTGGGATAACCACTAATCAGCTTGATCAGCAGATTGTACATCTGTGATGGGTATATGTTATCTTCGAGTCTTCTATCTCTCCTTGATGCACTTGGGTGGGATCCGGCATGCCCTCTGGAGGTCATCTGGTTGCCTCTGCCATGCATTATCTTCAGCCCACTGATAGTGGTGGTACTAGTTTCTGATCAATTATCTACCTGTCCCAGCAGCAAAGAATCCTGTGGCACCTTATAGACTAACAGACGTTTTGGAGCATGAGCTTTCGTGGGTGAATACCCACTTCCTCAGATGCATGTATCTGATTACATGCATCTGAGGAAGTGGGTATTCACCCACGAAAGCTCATGCTCCAAAACGTCTGTTAGTCTCTAATGTGCCACAGGATTCTTTGCTGCTTTTACAGATCCAGACTAACATGGCTACCCTCTGATACTTGCTACCTGTCCCAAACACTCACTCGCATGCACTCAGCATTCTTACATCCAGAATTAACAAGTTTGATTTAATTCTTTTTTCCCTCTTTCCATTGCTAAAAGATTTACATAGGCATAATCAGGCTCCCAAAGGATGAGAAGATCAGTGGGTCTGGTTTAAGAAAACATCATTGTTTTCCCATCGTTCTTATCATCCTTTGGTACAGACATTCTGTCCCAGAACAGCATTCTTAATTGGTTACTTGCATATTCAATCCCCGTACATGCCTTAGATAATTGGTATTTTGGCCTTGCGCTTGTTACAGAGATTCATTCAACAAGGTTCAGCAGATCAGAAAAAAATTCATTTAACACAAATGCCTATTTATCATAAGGCAGAAGTTTCCTTAAACAACTATATTACTTTTCCTTTTATCTGCTCTTATTCTTTAATACTACTATACTTCAAACTATTAATTTACTAATATCGGGGCATGATCCAACATGTTCAACGCTAGCTTTGTAAAACTGTTGAAAAATTTCACAATATATATACTTTTGGTTATCCCAAATTCCAGTCCCTACTGCCCTTCCTTGTCTCCCCTGTACTCCCCACCAAATTCTGACATGATTTTAGCATCAGTTAGCTAAAACTTCAGTAGTTATAAATGTGTGCTTCATGACAATTGAAATCCTGAATGCCAAAGCTTCTGATAGTATAGGTAATTGGCCCCAATTCTGATCCCACTTACACTGATGTGGGTCCTGTGTGAGAGATGAGCATCAGGATGTATCCTTCTCGTGCCAATACTTATCAAAATAAAAGCTGTTAAAATGTTGATGTCAAGTGGAAAAAGGGAAGACAGTCCTTACACTTCTGTCATTGTAATAGTAGCTTGAGAAATATAAGGCTAAGTCTAAAAATAAATGATTTTTACCACTGAAAACAGAGAATGTGGAAGCATTCCTTTTTAGACCCAAGAGTTGTAGAGATAGTGTGCTACCTCTCTAATTGTTCCTTCACTCTAACAGTGTTTTTCTAGCAATGGGCAAAATCTCAGATTGCAGACATGCAGTTACCGGTGTCTGGTTCAGGCTATCACAATACAAGCATTAAGACAACGTTCTGTACCAGAACTTCTAAAAAAAGAGATCAATTTTCATTTCAGTGTCCTCAATAATAAAAAGCAAAGGAAAAAAATCAAATCAAGTTTGCATAAGGACTGAGAAAAGACTTTAGAGTCAGGCCCTAAAAATGAAAACTCTGGGAACAGAATATCTCTTCAAACAATTTGTTGAAGTATGATTGTTTTTGTAGAGATTGCTATTTAAAGAATGATTTTGTGTGTTGTTTAAATTGGCTAAGTTCACAGCAATACAACAGCAAAACCAAAATTGTTACCACCAATAAGAGGGACAGGTGAAGCTAGTAGCATCACTTACTATTAAGGTACTCCTCCCATTACAAGACCCTGTTTTCTGTTGTTGTTTGGGTTGAAATTTTCCATGCTATATGTCTGCCTCATGCTCTTTTTCTTTGAGGATGGGGGCCAGAGGCAGAATTTCAGCCAAAATGGTTAAGCCATTCCCAAGATCAAGGCTAGGGAAATATACATTTTTCTCATAATAAAATATTCTGGCAGCTTTTCTTTGAAAAGCTCTAACTGCACCCATGCTCTGGAGCAGGGACTTGGAAGAAGTGGCCTTTGTGTCAAGGAATGTACCTTTTGTCATCCCCATGAAAACCTGCCCAAATTTGGCCAAGTTATAAGCCTTTGAAAAAAATCACAGTTCACAGATGGTCAGAGAGGATTCTTAGATTTTTAGCAGCTAAAATATCTGAAGATTTCGTCCTCGCTGTGTATACGTGAATCTTGCACAGCTCTTTGTGCTAACCAAACTGTGCACGAGCTATTCCCCACAGAGCAACTGCACATGTGCCATTTCCCCACAGCTCCTGGATGTGAAAACAGGGCACACTGTGCCATCCCCACAGAGCAATTTATATGCTCCAGCCCAGGCTATAGGGATCAAAGACAGAGTTTCCCTGCAACGGTTCTTCCCAGCTGCTTTGGTCCAGGCACCAGAACTGAGAGAAGGAACCTTTTCTCAATAAACTCCCAGTGACCCCTCCAAGCTGGTGCACAAGCACGGTGGTGGAGGAAGATACTTGACTCAAATGTGGAGGGGCCAAAAGGCAAATGGGGGCAGGGAGGGGGAGGGTGACTGAGACAAGGAGTATGGCAAGACTGGGACTGGAAGGTTGTGAGACAAGGCGGGGGGGGGGAGAGAAATGTGAAGGAGACACAGAGACAGAGCTAATGGGAGGAGAGAAGAACTGGGACTGGCTGAGCAGAGAGACTGGGACAAGCCGCCTTAATTCCAGCATATCCGAACATCTGAATGCTTTTGTGTGTAATACATACATGCACGCGCACACACACCCTGCTCTAGGTATCCAGGCCTTTCAAGAAACAATCACATATTTGTGATGAGCATTAAAGTGGGAAGATTTACCTCATTTCCATTTCCCAAGTTAATGAGCACTTGGCATGAGATCATAGATTTGATCATACCAACAATTTTAAGTTTGCCATTATACCCAGACCTTTGTTACGCCAAGCTTTATTCATTATATTTACATTTATGACCTTGTCTTCAGTATATTCATAGCAGATATAAAGGAGGTATGAATAACACGGCATATCTTCAAACTCACTTGGATAGATAAATACATTATGTGGACTTCCCATGCCCTGCACATTCAGATACATTTTTAAGATTAGTTACCTTTGGTGATTTGCTGCCACCAGCTGTCAGTTTAGAGATCTCCGCAAGGTTATCTGACCTGCCTTTTTGTAAACTTTGGGCACATGGTGACAATCTTTGGCTTTGGGCAGCAAGATGGGGACTGGTCCTTAGGTTTAGAGTTGTTCTACGCAAAACATAAGGGCTGATTTTCTCAATAGGAATATCAGCAAACCCTGAAAAATAAACAGCTTCCATTAACCACAGCTAATTAAATTACTTTATTGTTCTATCAACCTGATCTTACTCATTTCAAGCTGCAGATGACAACGGATAATAATATAGGAAGGTAAAATGAGATTTACTCACCAGAATAAAATATACTGGGGGAATTATTAGGATTATCTTGAATTCCCAGAATTTTATATGTGAACTCAGGCAAAGGTGCGGATCTGTGCAACAACTCCTGTACTAAAATGACAGAAAGAGTTTTCCCCAAGAAAATATTATCTTTTTCCTTTAGAGGGACACCATTAACTGGAAAATCATTTCCATCTCAAAATGATATCTCTTTCATTGTTCTAAATAGAGATGGCCAGAGGGTGACAATTCCAATTTCCAAAATCTTTCAAGGTTTCAGAATTTGTTTTTACTCTGGATCGGAATGAAAACATAAGCCTTTCAAATACTTTCACAAAATGAAATTGTATAAAAAATGACAGGTTTTCAATTTGCGTGCCTTCCTCCCTGCAAGACTCCACTTTGTATCTGAGAAACTTTCCTAGCAAAAACTTTGTCAGAATCAATACATCTCTGTGAAACATTTCAGGCTTTGACAATACAGCACATTTCAATGAAAAAACATTTAGTCAAAAATGTTTAATCAAAAATATTCCACCTGCCTATTAACCAGAAGAAAAAGGTGTTTTATATTGGGAATGGCGGGGCCTAGAATCCCTCTCTTTTGCCAGAGGGCTTTTGCAAAGTTTTTGGAGGCGCCTCAAAGTCAACAAAATGTATCTAGACTGATTTTCAAAACTACAACCTGATATTATGACTCTGGTTTTCAGAATTTTTGGCTGTTTTGTTTTTGTCATCAAAATACTACAAAACTGTACAGATGGGAAGACATCACACAGACCAAAAGACAAAACCACTAGAAATTACATACACCTACAACAAAAAATATAGTCCCCTTATAGCCTTAATTGTATAATAGGGCTTTTTTTTTTTTTTTTTTTTTTTAAGCACATGAAGCTGAACTCAGCTCTGACAAGCAGTTGAGTTAAATGGAATTATGCAACCTATACCAGGGCTGAATTTGGCCAATGATGTCCAAGTTTTTACAGTGCTTCCAAATCACATGTATGACAACATGATTATTTAGACAAGTGTGCGCGCACACACTTCCCACCAATGTGGACAGTTGTCTAAAGAAGTAACAATTACCTTTTTTGACCGTCTCTGGGAGTCCGTCTGGCTCATACTCCTTATTCTCATGGGTCAGTGAATGTTGGTAGATGGCTCCCTTTTTAATTTTTTTAGATAAAGTCTCTGGTATAGGGGATTTTGGTTCCCCATCAACTTCCTTGGTTTCTTGGCATCTTTGTCTTTTACCTGAAAGCTTAGTAGGATCTTCATTTGACCTCTTCTCTGTAACTGACTGATTGTTAAGTGTTACTGGATTATCTGAATTTTGTGAAAGAGAATTAACAGCATTTGCTGGCTGTTTCAGCAGAGCATTCAACAGAGAGACCTGTATTTTTAACATCTCATTTGCTTCCTCTAGTTTATAGTAATTAATAATCAGAGTGCAGTACTTTTCCAGGTTCTCTTCTGCTTCCTTGGTTTTCTCTTCTACAGATTCCTTTAGTTCTTCCAGCTTCAACCTCATTTCTTCTGCACTGGAAACCTCATCAGCACCTGATCAAAGGAAAGAGTCATTACCTGTACAAATAACTTTAAGGAGAGTCTGGAAAAAACGGTTACCCACCTTTTAGTAACTGTTGTTCTTCGAGATGTGTTGTTCATGTCCATTCAAAGTAGGTGTGCACGCGCCATGTGCATGCCAGCCGGAAGATTTTCCCCTAGCAGCGTCCGTAGGGTCGGCCCTGGCACCCTATAAAGGGACCCATCGACCCTCCATCCCCTCAGTTCCTTCTTGCCGGCACTCCGACAGAGGGGCAGGAGGGTGGATATTGGAATGGACATGAACAACACATCTCGAAGAACAGTTACTAAAACATGGGTAACCGTTTTTTCTTCTTCTAGTGGTTGTTCATGTCCATTCAAAGTAGGTGACTCACAAGCCTAACCTTAGGTGGCGGGGTCGGAGATCACTGCTGACTGGAGAACTGCACCACCGAAGGCTGCATCATCCCTAGCCTGGTGTGTGATGGCATAGTGTGACGAGATCGTGTGGATGGAGGGCCACGTGGCTGCTCTACAAATCTCCTGAGTCGGGAACTGAGCCAGGAACACCGCAGAGGAGGCCTGCGCCCTAGTGGAGTGGGCCGTGACCAGAGGGACAGGGATCTTAGCTATGCAGTAGCATTCCCGAATGCAGGTCATGATCCACGAAGAGATTCGCTGAGAGGAGACTGGAAGCCCCTTCATCCTATTCACCACTGAGATGAAGAGCTGAGTCGAGCGTCTGAATGGCTTGGTATGCTCGATGTAAAAAGCCAAGGCTCTGCGGACATCCAGGGAATGTAACCTCCGCTCCTCATTGGAACAGTGTGGTTTTGGATAAAACATCGGGAGAAAAATACCTTGACCCATGTGGAACTGTGAGACGACCTTGGGTAGGAAAGCCGGGTGGGGTCTAAGTTGGACATTGTCCTTATAGAAGGCAGTGTACGGGGGCTCGGATGTTAATGCCCGAGCTCCGACACCCTCCTGGCCGAGGTGATTGCCACCAGGAAGGCGGTCTTATACGACAAGTACAACAGGGAGAACGAAGCCAGAAGCTCAAAGGGAGGTCCCGAGAGGGTGGAGAGGACCAGATTCAGGTCCCAAGCAGGGGCCAGCTGACTAACATGTGGAAATAGCCTCTCCATACGTTTGAGGAAATGCACGACCAGTGGGTTTGCAAACACCGAGGTACCCCCCTCTCCCTGATGGAAAGCCGAGATGGCCGCCAAGAGAACACGAATTGAGGAGAGGGAGAGGCCCAGTAGTCTGAGGTGGAGCAAATAGTCTAGGACAATGGGGATTGGGACCCCCAGCGCATCATGACCTCGCTGACCTGACCATATGGAGAAGCGCTTCCATTTGGCCAGGTAGGTGGCCCTAGTTGACCGTTTCCTAGTACCGAGCAGCACTTGTCTGACCTGCTGGGAGCACTGCATCTCCACTGGCTTCAGCCATGGAGCATTCATGCTGTGAGATGAAGGGGCTCCAGGTTCGGGTGGTGGAGGGAGCCTTGGTCCTGCGTTATCAGCTCTGGGAGCAGGGGCAGCGTCAGGGGCGCCTGAATGGACATGTTCAGGAGTGACGTGTACCAATGTTGGCGCGGCCAGGCGGGAGCTATCAGGATTACCCATGCGTGGTCCCTGCAAATCTTCAAAATCACCCTGTGTATCAGAGGGATCAGAGGAAAAGCATAGAGCAGATCGACCCGCCCAAGACTGTAGGAAGGTGTCCGACAGAGACCCCTGACTGCGGCCCAGGAGGGAGCAGAACCACCGGTACTTTCTACTTTCCCTCGAGGCGAACAGGTCTAACCAGGGAAAGCCTGAGAGCTGGAAAATTGAGTGTACCACGTCCCATCGGAGGGACCACTCGTGACCCCAGAACGAGAGGCTGAGGGTGTCCGCCAAACTGTTCTGCTCCCCCGGAAGGTAGAATGCCGTCAGGTGGGTAGCATTGTGGACGCAGAAATCCCACAGCACGAGGGCTTCCTTGCAAAGGGGAGAGGAGCGTGTACCCCCCCGTTTGTTGATATAAAAGACTGCTGACGTGTTGTCCGAGAGGACTGAAACACATCTGCTGGCCAGGTGGGACCGGAAGGTCAAACAAGCCAGGCAAACCGCTCTCAGCTCCCAGACGTTGATATGCAACTCAAGGTCCTCCAGCGACCACAAGCCCTGCGTCCTGAGGTGTCCCAGGTGTGCTCCCCAACCCTGATCCGAGGCATCCGTTACCAGGGAGAGGGAAGGGTGAGAGGCAGCGAAGGGGATACCCATGCACACTTTCCGTGGGTCGAGCCACCACTGCAGCGAGCATAGCGCCAAGTGGGGAATGGACACCACTGAGTCCAAGGGGTCCCTGGCCGGGCGATATACTGTCGCTAACCGGGACTGTAGTGGGCGAAGCCGGAGTCTGGCATGGTTTACCACATAGGTGCACGCCACCATGTGACCCAACAGCTGGAGGCAAACTCGTGCCATGGTAATTGGGGCGCGGTGCAGTTCAAGGATGAGCTCGGAAATCGCATGGAACCTGGATTCCGGCAGGTACGCTCTGGCGTGGGTGGAGTCCAGAACTGCTCCTGGAGGCAGGATGGACTTGGCTTCATTCAAGAGGAGGCCGCTCCAAGGAGCAGGTGGAGACCCAGGTGTCATTCATAAGGCAGACCTTTATGAGCCAGTCGTCCAGGTACGGGAATGCCTGGATGCCCCGCCTGCGCAGGAAGGCCGCCATGACTGCCATGCACTTCGTGAAGACCCTTGGAGCAGCTGACAGGCCGAATGGGAGCACCGTGAACTGCAGATAGGCGTCAGCCATGACAAACCTGAGGTACCGAAGGTGTCGGGGAATTATGGCAATGTGGAAATAAGCGTCCTTTAAGTCAAGGGTAGTGTACCAATCTCCTGGATCCAGGGAGGGAATAATCAAGGACAGGGAGACCATGAGGAACTTGAGCTTTCATACAAACTTGTTCAGCCGCCGCAAGTCTAGGATGGGTCTCAGGCCCCCTTTTGCCTTCAGTATTAGGAAATACCGGGAGTAGAAGCCTTTGCCTCTGAGCTCCCGAGGGACTTACTCCACTATCCCTGCCTCCATGAGGGACTTCACTTCTTGACTTAGAAGTTGCTCGTGAGATGGGTCCCTGAAGAGGACCGAGGTGGGGGGGGTTGGTGGGGCAGGAGGGAGGAGAACTGGATAGAATATCCCCTCTCTACCGTGCGGAGCACCCAGCTGTCCGACGTGATTTGGGACCAGGCACTGTAGAAGGGGGACAGATGTGACCCAAAGGTAGGGGTAGAAGGATCCAGAGTCTCGACAGGTAGGTCACCTTCGACCGTACCATCAAATAGGGGGTCTAGGCCCCGATAGTGGTCTCGATTGATCCAGACGCCTGGCTGGAGGGGTGGCATTGGTGATGCCTCCTGCCATTTCTGCCCCGCCTGCGCCCCAGCTCCTGGCGAGTCTGAGGCTGGTAGGGGCGTGGGGCTGTCTGCGGCCTAAACTCCCTGCGCTGGGTAGCAGGGGTATGCAAGCCCAGCGAGCGGAGCGTGGCCCGCAAGTCCTTTAGGCTATGCAGACGCTTGTCCATCTTTTCTGAAAACAACATCTGCCCCTCGAAGGGAAGGTCTTGAATGGTCTGCTGGACCTCATAGGGCAGGCCCGAGACCTGGAGTCAGGCTCTCCGCCACATGACCAGGCCTGTGGCCAGGGTGCACAAGGCTGAGTCCGCCGCATCTAGGGCAGCCTGGAGAGAGGTTCGAGAGATCAGCTTTCCCTTCTCCACCAGGGCTGAAAACTCTGACCTCGAGTCCTGGGGAAAGGAGTTCCATAAACTTCGACATGGCTGAACACGTGTTATGACCATATCGGCTTACAATTGCCTGTTGGTTGGCAATGCGGAGTTGGTTGGCAATGTGGAGTACACTTTTCTGCCAAAGAGGTCGAGTCTTTTAGCGTCCCTGCTCTTTGGTGTTGACCCCTGAAACCCTTGATGCTCCTGTTGGTTGGCCGCATTCACCACTAGGAAGTCCGGGGTGGGGGAATGTACAAGTGTTCGTGCCCTTTAGAGGGGACGAAATAGCGCCGCTCCATTCTCTTGGCAGTAGGGGCCAGTGAGGCTGCCATTTGCCATAAGGTGCGGGACGTATCCGCTATGGTCTTTATCAGCGGGAAAGCCACCCTGGATGGCCCTGAGGGAGCCAGGATGTCTACTACAGGGTCCGCGTCCACCTCGATTTCCTCAGTTTGGATTGCGAGGCTCTGACCTGCTCGCCGGAGCAGTTGTTGGAAGATTCGAGTGTCCTCCAGGGCCGGTGCCGCAGCTGTGCCCGAGACCGCTTCGTCCGGGGAGGAAGATGAGGAAATTACATGGATCGGCCCTTCCTCCTGTGCGTGCAGGCCTTTGGGGTTCTGCGGCACACGGTACTGTGGTTGTGGGGCCAGTTCCGATTCTAAATGCGGCATCGCGACCGGTACCGGGGTCGCCAGTGAGCGGCTTGGCGTATTGGGCGGTGCCTGCTGAGCCCGAACTGTAGCCACTGCCGAACTTGGATATGGCACACCCCTGCCCAGTGATGGTGCCGGTGGAGGAGGCAGCTGCGCCAGAGCCACCAACGCCAAGGAGACCGAGGCCGACCCTGATCGAGGACCAAAAGCCTGGCCCACCGACTGGTGGTAGGCCCAGGGGGTCCAAAACGGCCACTGTGAGGGAGGATGCCATTGCTGCTCCCACTCTGGGTAACGCTGGTGGCTTGCCCCCGAAACTGATCTCCTGCTCCGCAACCGGCTGGAGCGGTAGGAGTCTGCCTCTGAGTCTGAAGTCTCTGAGTATGAGCACCTGGGGGGAGCAGCACTCGGTGCCATTGGAGAACGGTGCTGAGGCAGCGGGGAGCCTCTTATCTGGTCCGGTGCCGCCTTAGCGGCGTGGTGCGAGGAGGGAGGCGACAGCATGGCCAGCTTGCCCCTCAATTGTACTGGGGGATGGGCCGTGGTAGGCAACTCCCTACGGGCGGGAGGCCGACGCTGGGAGTCCCATTAAGTCTGAGGCCGCCTCGAACGCCTCCGGTGTTGAAGGGAGGCGCAAGTCTCCGCTGAGGTCTGGGGATCTAGGCCGGTCCGGACTCGATCGCCCTCTCTGCGGTGCGGGAGTCGATGGAGCAGCCGAGGGCTGTAGCCCAGCCTGTCCGCTTGCATCCAGGGATGGCATCAGCCTCGGATCCTGGTGGGGTGACCGTTTCCTCACCAGCTTTCTTTTCTTAGCGGGCACCGGCAACGGTGAGCGGTGCCGCACTGAGGCCGACTTCCTATGACCCGACTCCGTCCGGTGCCAGGTTTTAGATGACTTGGGCTGGGCCCTAAGTCCTGATGCCGGTGCTGGGACGCTCTGCACCGAGGAAGACGTGCTGGGCACCGCCTCGGATGGTTCCGGGTCTGAGGGTGGCTGCAGGGCAGCATCCATCAGGAGGACTCTAAGTCTTTGAGCTCTGTCTTTGAGAGCTCTCGGGCGGAAGCCTCTGCAGATAGAGCACCGGTCCTTTTGGTGGCTCTCTCCAAGGCACCTCAAACAAGCAGAGTGTGGGTCACTCTTGGGCATGAATTTCCCGCAGTCCTTGCAGAGTTTAAACCCGGGGGACCCAAGCATGCCCTAGTGGGTGACGAACACTTGGAGGAGGACCCCCCAACTATCCAGAACTATATACAATGACCTAAGTAAACTAACTATAACGTAACTATATACACGGACTATACACAAGGCTAGGACATTGCTAACTTGCTATGCGCAAGAGAAGTTCTAGCTAGCCATCATCGGCGGTAAGAAGGAACTGAGGGGGTGGAGGGACGTCGGGCCCCTTTATAGGGCGCCGTAGTGACGCCACACCAGGGGCGCCCGGGCCGACCCTACGGACGCTGCTAGGGGAAAGTCTTCCGGCTGGCGTGCACACAGCGCACGCACACCTACTTTGAATGGACATGAACAACCACTCGAAGAAGAAAGATGAGTTTAGAATGCAATGATCTCAATTATTCATTTGTTAATTAAGTACATAAGGTGTGTGCTTGAGCAACCACAATAAACTACACAAAATAAAACAAGAGACATCCTGTAAGAGTTACTTTACAGAAGAGATTTCTGTTGATACCATATTTACTGTCAGGATGACATCTACCCTGATTCTTTGGAATCTGCCCCTGACACACAGTGCACGGGCAACATTAATTCTGGCATTTCCTAACTTTTAAGTGCTTAACATTACCACCTTATCATTTTTTAACAGTTTTAGTTTATATAATTGAATACCACTTGTCTCAGAAATATGGATCTCTTTTTATACCAGTAGTGATTCTTTCTGCTTACTGGACACACATGAATATTTGCTAGCCTAACTTACCCTAGCTAACGGCAGAGAAGTTGTAGTATTTTACACATTGTGGAAACCACTTTAAATTGTTGTCCTATTACCTCTATACTTAGTTCCTGACAACTCTAGAAATGACTGAAGCTTGTGATCAATAAAACTCCAATGTATGTGTCTTAAAAAACATTTATTAAAGTTAATAAACTCCAGCACTTCTTGGTCCCAGAAAGCTGCAACTAGTACCAGGCTGATGATATTTAGAAAATGGAGGTACTGTCTGAACCATAACACTTTAAGAAGTGCTCCTCTCTCCCTGTCTACAGTCCAGGAGGACACCAAAAGCTGTTTGGAAGGACATATGTATAAACTCTAAAAGGTATAAATTTCTCCATGGTGGATGCTGAACTATTAGCCATCTATACCCAGAATGTGAATTTTCTTTATTGTGATGGCCAGCAGTGGAAAGAACAGACACACTCCAACATTTTACACTCTGTGAGCAGTACATGTCTCAAGCAAAGCACTGTAAGACGCTATACACAACACTGAAGTGTTGTTTAAAAAATAGGCTCCCTGAATCCTAAGGTCATTTTTTATTTCAAAACATAGATGCTGAAAATTTATATTCATAACCTATAAGGAGACTCTAAAATTTGAGGAGACAGATCTAGGGCCAGATTGTCAGCTGGTGTGAATGGCAGAGCTTCAGAAGCTATACTGATTTACACCAGCTGAGGATCTGGCCCCTCATCTGAATCAAATGTAATAATGGATGTTTTGAAAAAATATTTTATAAATAAATGCCTTAAGGTTAGAAGCAAGATCATGATTAAGGCTATGTTTTAGTTACAGGTATTTTCAGTAAAAGTCATGGACAGGTCATAGGCAATAAACAAAAAGTCACAGCCTCATGACCTGGGAAAAGGGGTCGTTCCAGAAGACGACTGTGGGGGATGGGTGTGGGGGGGTGACACTTCTCTGGGAGGGGGCAGCCTGGGGCCCCACTTCAGTCCGAGTTGGACCAGGGCCCTATGTGGGGGAGGAGCCCCCTGCCACTGGAGGGGGGGCAGCCCGGGGCCCCGCCGCCACTGGTCCTGGACTGCTGCTCCAGGGCAGCACTGGAGACCAGCTGCCTGGGGCTGCCAGAGCAGTGGCCAGTGCGGCTCACCCCTGGGTTTCCCCAGCTGCACCAGTGCTGCAAAATTCATGGAGGTCACGGAAAGTCACATTCACAAACGTAATTGTGATTCATTTATAACAATATTCTAGTACTGCATTTCCTTATTAAGCTACCACATACTTGGCTTTTGCTTCTTTAATAGAGCATCATGTTCAGCAATTTGTTTCTGCAACATTTCTTTTTCCTTCTCTAGCTGCTTACAGGATTTCATCGACATCTCCATTTTTCTACGAGCAAATGCATTTTGCTTCTTCAGTTGAACTATATGCTTCAGATTGTCCACCTACAAAATAAAAATATATATTTTTAGTTGCTAATAGGAAACTTTATTCTTCTGTCTAAGCATTATATTCTCACTAATGGTATCTCACCTGTCAGTAAAAGTTAAGTGTAACTAAACAACCAAATGTTATAATATGCATTTGTGTAGTAGAGTTCACTTAGTAATATACAATTGAATTATAGCAGCTTCTAATTCCAACAGAGAAACATTAAAGTCATGTTTATTGGAAAGCTACATGTGTGTAGATTTCCTTGATAGAGAAATAATAATCTAAATATAATATTTGAAATAACCAGTTGACAAAACCCAGCTGAAAAGCATGTGGTCCAGGCACGTTCGTCCACCCTATGTGCATTGGGGTGCCAAAATAAATGGATGGTGGATATCTGGCAGCCTTATAAAAAACACTACAGGATAAGGTAAATATCAAGCACAGTGCTCCATCAGCTGGGCATGGAGTGAGTGCTGTAATTCAGTGCCTGCTTGCCACAATATCGGCTCCATACTGTGCTACATGAGTGCTTTTCAATGTTTGTTTATTTCTGAAGTGAGAGCACAGAACTACAGTCAGTCATTCACCACAAACAGAAGTAGAAGAAGACTGCAGGCTAGAAAATGGAGAGGGAATTGATAAGACAAAATTCAGCTAGATGGACAGGTTTAAAAACTTTGCCCCTTCTGTTTGGCAGTAAACACTCAACCTATGTACGTAACAAGTAAAACTTCATACAGTCATTTCCAGAAATGTTTTGCAATGTCATGTGGAATTGTTCACACGCCTATGTAAATTATTATCAAGAATAGTGCTGTCATAAGAAGAATCTGTTGATAAATTTAGATGGAAATTCTGCATACATCAGAACTGATATGCTCTCACAAGCTGAGTGTGACATAATCAGGCAGTAGAAGCAATTTAAAGACAATAAGGGCATGTCTATACTGGAAAGTTTCACAAGGTATTAATTAATGTGTTCATTAACATGATGTTACAACATGCAGTGTAGACACTGCCCTGTTATGTTTAATATCACATCAGTCAGTTATGATTAACCTTAGGGGCAGAGTGAAAAGACATGTTTAAACATGGTTTAATTTTCAAGTACAGACCCTGGCAAAGTAGGTATTATCTTCATTTTAGTTGGTGAAATTAAGGCAGAGTCAAAGCCAGAGGTCAGCTCAGGAGCTCTTTACTTCCAGTTCTGTGCTTATACCATTATACAATGCCTCTTTCTAGATACCACATTGCAATTTAGTTTGAAAGTCAAAAATTAAACAGCGTGTAGGGAAAATACATACCTGAACTTTCTTAAGTTCTTCTATTGTCTGGTTAGCATCTTTCAGAGAATTATTTAATTGTTCTTTACTTGACTTCAAGAGCTCCATTTCCAACTTTTGTTCACCCAGACACTGCTCCAATGAATTCAATTTCTCTTGACAGGCCTGAATTTCTACTTCATTCTACAGGCAAAAAAATAGATAACTAGTACAGTTTTGAAAAGGCCCTCTACAGAATGCTACACAGAAAATGTCCTTATTGTTTGCAAGAGCTTTGCAGTAAGCTTGCATAATATAAATGCTTTGTTTTGAATTTAAAACGTGAAAGACCAATTTGCTTTAAGTGTAAAACTTTGTATACAAGAACTGTGCCTAGAAGAATTCTGCAATATTTTAAAACAGCGGTCGGCAACCTTTCAGAAGTGGTGTGCCAAGTCTTCATTTATTCACTCTAATTTAAGGTTTCGCGTGCCAGTAATAGATTTTAATGTTTTTAGAAGTTCTCTTTCTATAAGTCTATAATATATAACTAAACTATTATTGTATGTGAAGTAAATAAGGTTTTTAAAATGTTTAAGAAGCTTCATTTAAAATTAAATTAAAATGCAGAGCGCCCCGGACCAGTAGCCAGGACCTGGGCAGTGTGACTGCCACTGAAAATCAGCTTGCATGCCACCTTCGGCATGTGTGCCATAGGTTGCCTACCCCTGTTTAAAAAGGTAGTTTACTAGAAATCTTGTTTTAAAAAACCCTCTTTTTTAATTCATAGGAATGAAAAGAATAAAAAGACACAAGTAATTTCAAATGGGGTGGTCATTTATTATCAGAACTAGGGCACTTAATACCTGAAAAGCATGTAGGTACACATTTGTGCAGACAACTCTTTCAAGAGGAGGGAGGAGGACTTTTTATGACTATTGAATAAATATATATTTTGAAGTGTCGTAAGCCTTGTATTTTTCAGTACAATTTGTAAAGTATAATAACAATTTAGAAAAAATCTACAGAACTAAGTTACAGTAACATTCAGTGTGAGTTAAGCTCCCTAAAGCCAAACATTACACTTGAAGATGAGAAGAGATCCTTAAACAAATCAGATTAAAGTGTTGCACAACAGCGGCAGATCTAACAGATCATGCTTTTTCCTGTTTTCATAGGTTCAGACCGATGCTTCATATTTTACTAGCTTTTCTGTATGGGATCTATGTGAGTTCTCTGTAAGACCAAACAGTTAAAAGTTCTGTTAGCATTTCTACTAAAAGCCTCCAATTCTTACTAACCTAAATGTAGAAATACTACTTCCTAAGGTTCTCCCTTCTATTTGTGCTCAATTCTCCACCTGCCTCTCAAATCATCTTCTTGGATGCCACACAGGCTCCAGCTCGGTCTCTTCAAATCTGAAGTTCTTGGATCAGATTCTGCTGCCCTGCACCATGTATTGTCATTTACCCCACTCAAAGTTACTTTACACTTGTGTAGATGACTACCACACAATACAGCACAAAAGAGAATCTGGCCCTTTATATCTTTGCTATTAATTAATCTCCACCACATTCCACCTCTATCACCTCTGATATAATCAGACACCTACTTCACAGGGATGTTTTTTGGCTTAAATTTTTTGTGAAACAATGACATCCTGGGATAGAAGGACTAGTATGATTATTACACCTCGATCTTGTCACCTTCAACTCTTTTCTCTCTCTCATATTCAGTTTCTTCTCTAATTCTTCCACATCCTCCTTTTAATGTATTCACAATTCAGTCTTTCCTCACAATCTCCAATGCTGTAACATTTATCTTTATGCCTAGATTACCAGACGGTTAGACCCACTCTACCAAGCCCTTCCTCCCAGGAGTAGTCCCAGTGAAGATGTGTGAACACAACATTCAAAGTATTAAATTTATGAAATACTCTACACATCCATTTTTCCCCATAATAATTATCGGAAGCAAGTGCTTTGAAATACTATAGCTAAGACAACCTCTTCTTTGGGGATATTATATACACAAGTTGTTTGCTGAATATTCAAATCTTCCTTAAGATCCCCCGCGCCCTTTTCTTGTTTGCTTTACCTTTCTGTTTGCTTCTGCCAGAAGAGCCTGATGGTTTTTCTCTATTTGATGAAATCTGCTTTGATATTCTGAGATTTCTTTTTTCATTTCTCTCTCCTTTTTCTCCAGCTCTTTCTGAACCCCATCCAAACTCTTATTTGGTTCATTTTTTCCTGAAGTAGTTAGATCCAGTTGAATCTATAAACAAAAGTTGCTCAGTCTTTGGTAATTACATTTTTATAGATGAGGAAATAGCTGACATATTAGACAATTTGGCTTTGCATCTGGAAAAATCTTTAAATGTCAAAAACTGACAAGGTAAAAGAAAATGATCTAATGGCTGTATAGCTACAGTGCTGTAGTCCCAGACTTGAACTTTTTAACATAAAACAATAGCATACAAGATTACAGAGAAGATGGGCCTCTCTGTCATATACAAAGGCATTTTAGCTCTGAGTTGTACAAGAAGCTTCTTCCCACCAATGATGTTAGTAATAAAGCCAAAGCTAACCTCACAACATATACTGTAATTGTTCCTACTGAGGGTGTTCTGAGAGGTTCAGGGTTATTAGTCTCACCATGAGAAAGATGTTGCAACATTCTCAAGTATTTAAGTTGTCTATTTTTGTGACTATTCTGTGGACATATTAGGATATAGAGAGTTACTTCTGGGTATGATTCCAAAAAGTCATACTGAAATTCATAGCAAAACACAGTCGTGTAGTTTTGCACACAATTTCTGCAGCTAACATTCCTATTTAAATTAGAAGCAATGGTTAATATTTTACATAAATGAAAGCAAGGCTGCACGTCATATGATTTGTAAGACATCAAACTTGGAGAATGAAATATGAGGACTTTTAGAATAAGCAGCTTAAATATGAAACTACGTTTTATCTACCCTAGAAAGAGTTGTCAAAAAGTTTATTTTTAAAAAATAAATACTTGAGGAACATTATACTTGTTATCTAATTATCTCAGATACTCCGCTGATGGAAGACACGTAAATGCCTGAAATAGAGACGAGCCCTTTGTCATAGCAGCCTTTCCAGGCTGACATCCTGAGGCCCCTCATCCCCAGTGAGACAGTTTTCAAATACAAAGTATGAAGGAAAGGAAAAGAACAGTGAGCTCATCTTCTTTCTGTATTAGAGAAGAATATTAACAGAGTATTAAAATTCCTAAAATGTTGGAGCCAGAATCTCAGTTGCTTTAAACTGGCAGAGATCCATGGACTTCAATGAAGATACACAGATTTACACTAGCTGAGGATCTGGCCCTCAAACCTGGAAAAGTCAGTTTCTCATACAGTAACTAACTTGGCTGTTTTCTCTCTGTTTCTGGAGATTATTCATCTTTCTGACTGCTTTTTCCCCAAACTACCTTTATTTCTCCCCATGTTAATTTCATTGTCCTTTCTCCTCTTCCCTCCTCAGGAAAGAGAAAGATTCTGGCATTACACTTACTCTTGCTTGCGCAATCTCTCCACGCCCTAGTGGCAGTCTCCAGCTCTATAACCATGGCACACCCTCCTGGAACACCTTGATCCAGGATACATTTTAAAGAGCCATGTTAAATAGGCAATAAGAATCTGATTCAAAACCCAATGAAGTCAATGGGAGTCTTCCCGTGGGCTCTGACTTGGGCCCTAAACATGCCAACAGTACCACAGATACAAAAATTGAAAATACAAAACACACACAGAGTTTTCAGTAGGCCTGTGGGTATAGGCAAACAAATAGCTACATTGTGTACACCTTACCAGGTGAACGAATGCATATCTGTTAGTGCATACACCAAAATCTTTGTAGACTTGCAAGTGCACACATACAATCTTATGGCTTTTCTATACTGAGAAGTTAATTCGGATTAAAGTAAGGTATGAATTTAAAGTGACATAGTTATTCCTGATTAACTCCCTGCATGGATGATCTTATTCCAGAGAATGAGTATCCACACAGGGAGTTAATCACAAATAGCTATTATAGAACAAGTCCATGTGACAAACGTTCACTGAAAATCAGATCTATTCTTTCCACAGCACCACAAATTTTTGTTAGTGATTACTGTACAACCCTCAGTTTAAACTCCTTTGGACTTTAATTGGGCAAGGAAGAGGTCAGCCCAGAGGACATTCTATCCCCATACTTACAAAGAGGACTGTACAATAGCTTAAATTGAATTACCTTTTCAACAAGAGCAGATTTTTCAGACTGTGTGGACTCCTTCTCAAGATCTTTAGGGGATGCTTTTAGATTTTCTAGGGTAGCCTTCAAAATTTCATTATTAGATAGCTGTTGAACCTTCTGCTTCAATTCAGCTATCATATTCTGCAGCCCTTCTTTTTCCTGCATCCAGCATTTATGTTCACTTTCCGCATGTGACAGCTGTACAGAGAGCTGCTCTACATCTTTAATCTTTTGTAGTGCACCATTTTCTTGGATCGTCTCGTCCCGGGTTTGTTTACAGTCTGCAAGTTCCTGTACAAGTGCTCCTAGTGATTGTTCTAGTTTGGTACTGATGTTTCTTGCTTCCTGAAGATCCAGTAACAGTTGTGTTTTATCGTGTTCAAGACAACCCACTTGATGAATTAAGTCTTGTTCTTTTGCCTTACAAATTTCTAGCTCATTGAAAAAAAGCTTTATTTCCTCACTTGCATTTTTCAGCTGAGATTTTATCAATACCGTGACATTTTCAGACTCTTCTTTAATTTGCATATTTTCTTTCTCCTTTTCTTCCAACAGTCTTACAACATCAGCGTTAGAAGATTCTAATTCAGATATCTTTTCTTGCTTCTCCTGTAGTTCTTTATTCAAACCTTCTTTTTCTGACCTGAAGGCATTAACTGCGAATTCTAAACTTTTCACCCTTTCTGCCATCTCTTCCATCTCAGTTTTTAATGTTTCTGCCTCTGTTTTAGCAGTCTCTGCCTGAAGAATTGCATCTTCTAGATTTTCTTCTGACATCTGCAATTCTCTTTCAAGCTTCTCAATTTTGTCCTGAAGAAAATCTGCTTTCCGTTCACTCTCTTTCAGTTTTTCAACTGTGCGGTGCTTTTTCTTCTCATCTGATTCTATTTTTATTTTCAACTTCTCAATTCCATACCGCAGCTGATCCACCTCTTCTTGTGTTGAGTTCAGTCTAGCAGCAAGTTCGCCTTTTTCAATTAATGAGCCTTCCAAAGTTTTGGAAAGCTTAGAGCTTTCCATTTCTGATTCACTTAACTTAGTCTGCAACATTTCAGACTCCCTTAGAATCAATTTTTTTTCCTCCTCCAGATCCTGCATCTGGTTTTGAAACTTTTCTTTTTCTAATGTCAGAATCTCTGCTTCCTTCTCCACATTCTGCAACTGCTGCACAAGATAGTCTTTTTCCCTTAATAAATGATCTACATCAGATTTTGTGGTCTGAAGCAGTTTGGTTTGTGTCTTAGCTTCAGCCTCTAATATCCCAATAAATTCAGTAGCATCCACTTTGTTTGACTCTAGTTCTTTTATTTTCTCCTGCAGTTTCTGATACAGTTGATCCAATTCCTCTTTTTTCTCTGACAAAATACTCAGTTCTTGACTGAGTTGGTTCCTCTCCATTATGATTACAGCAAGTTGTTCTTGAAGAGTTGAAACAGTTTTCAGTTTATTTTCAATGTCTTTTTCTAACTTCTGATTTTTTCTCTGAAGTTCCTCTATGTCACCTTCTATGGATAGGGCATGGTTCTCAACGTTCTCTTTCTCAGATTTTGTCCTCCTCAGTTCGTTTTCAGTTACGAGGAACTTCTCGTGCCAGACTCCTTTGGTCACTTCCAAGTCCTCCAGCATATCTGTTACATCAGATAATCTAACTTTGTACACATCCAGGTCAGACTTTGCCTTGTCAAGTTCTTTTTCTAGAATCATAATTTTGTAAGATATCTGCTGCTTATCAAAAGAAACAGATTCAAGTTTCTCATTTAAGTTTGAGTTTTCTTTTTTAAGTACTAGAACTGTTTTTTCTAATTCTGCATAAGCAGTTATCTTTGCAGTTAGTTCTGTATGCTGCAAATCCAACCTTGAGTTTAATTCTTTGATTTCTATGAGAAGAGCATCAACTTTTGTATTGCTTTCCTCTATGCCAAGGAGTAGCTTCAGGTCTTCACTAGATGTCTTGTTAATCTGTAGCTGAAGAGTTTCATCTGTTACTTGATTTTCCATGAAATCCAGAGGCGTTGTAGAGATGCTGTTATTGGAAAATGACAATTCATTGTGGCAGTCTATCTTTTTCTCCAATGTATTTCTATATTCAGTCTCTGACATCAGTTTTGCTGGACATTCTTCTGCAGATCTTGCTTCTGTGACCTCAGCTACATTTTCACATTCAGAGTTTTCTTCTATAGTAATTTGTTCACATAGTTTTATCTCAGATTTCTCTCGCTTGGGAGCCAAGTTTTCATTAGGTAAACTATGCACTTGCAACTGATACATGCCATTATTTTCTTGTGCAGTAAGAGAAGTCTGCAATTGGTAGAAGTCAGGGAAAGACAAGAGTGAGTCTACAAGGAAGACTGAGAAATTTCTTACCTGGTAATTTTCCACTAGCAGCTTCTCTCATTCATAACAAATGGGTAATGTCACTCACCTGTGCAGTGTGATCCAGTGTTGTTGCTGGAGGCTACAGGACTAAGCCTTGCCCTTCAACTCAGGCCATTAGAAGAATTATTCCAAAGCTATAGGAACACTCTAGCAAACTATTACTAACCTTAAGACAACCTGAAATTATAAAAACTAACGTTAAGACGGTAAGACAATTATATATTTAAATCTATATATTTTTTCTACAAATTGTACCATGGTCATTTATCTGATAAGAACGGTGCGCTGAATTAAGAGATACTACTAGCTGAAAGAAAATTATCCGGTGAGAAATTTTTAGTGCTGTAGATTAATCACAGTTAACTCAAAAAAATTAATCGCAATCAATCGCAGTTTTAATTGCATGGTTAAAATTCAATTGCTGTTCTATTGTTTATTAAATATTTTTGGATTTTTTTCTACATTTTCAAATATATTGATTTCAGTTACAATCCAGAATATGAAGTGTACAGTGCTCACTTTACATTATTTTTATTACAGATATTTGCACTGCATAAGTGATAAACAAAAGAAACAGTATTTTTCAATTCACTTCATACAAGTACTGTAATGCCATCTGTAAGGAGGCGCCCTGGCTCCGCGCCACGCCTGAGGGGGACAAGCCAGAGCAGGCGCCTCAGTGGGCAGAGTCAGCACGGCCTGTCCCCGCCCCCCCGGAAGTCAAGGGGCGGGACAGGAAGTATAAAAGCCCGGCCCCAGCACTCAGTTGGCCGCCGACTTCCGGAGAGGACAGACGCTGGTGCCCGGGCTCCTGCCTGGCCGGACCTACCATGCGCCCACTACCCGGAGGAGTGCTACCCGGACCTGCCTCGCGCCCATTACCCGGAGGAGCGCTGCCCGGACCTGCCCCGCGCCCATTACCCAGAGGAGCGCTGCCCGGACCTGCCTCGCGCTCACTACCCGGAGGAACGTTGGCCTGACCTGCCGTGTGCCCGATACCCCGAGCAGTGGCCTGAGCTTCCCCACGACCGGTACTCGGAGGAACCTATGGTCTGGGACCCATCAGACAACGCCGGCAAGAACCAGGTACCCAGAGAGGGGGAGGTTGGAAGTAGCCCGGGGATAGCCGACCCTGGTTTGGCTCCGGAAGAGCCCGAACCCATGTCAGTGTGTTGCGGCCAGGATCCTCACTGACCGCAGTGGGTCTTGACCGCTGCTAGGGCCCCGGGCTGGAACGCAGTGGAGTGGGAGGGCCTGCGTTCCCCCTGTCACCCGTAACTGGGTGGCAGACTCCCCCTCTTCCCGCCTATTGCCACTGCTCTGCCCTGATCCAGAGGGCCAGAGCGAATTAGACTTGTGTTTGGTGCCCGCCCGAACCCAGGGCTGGGCCCCGTTGACTTTGCCACTGCTCTGCCCTGACCCAAAGGGCCAGAGCTAATTAGACTTGTGTTTGGTGCCCCGCCCGAACCAAGGGCTGGGCCCTGTTGACTTTGCCACTGGTCTGCCCTGACCCAAAGGGCCAAAGCTAATTAGACTTGTGTTTGGTGCCCCGCCCGAACCAAGGGCCCGGGCTGATACTGTGTTTGCTCAGCCCCGCTGAAGGCCTGAGCCTGAACTATTGCTGCCTGCCCTGTCCAAGGGCCGGGGCTTATTGACTTTGAGAGCCCCGACCCCGGCTAGAGGGCCGGGGCTCTACCCTGTTTACAGACCCTGTGCCCCGCTCAACACCTGCCGAGGGCTAAGCCTACCCGGACTGCGGGGCGCAAGGAGGCGCCCTGGCTCCCCGCCACGCCTGAGGGGGACGAGCCCCGACACAACTGGCTTACACCATCTCTTTATCGTGAAAGTGCAACTTACAAATGTAGATTTTTTTTGTTACATAGCTGCACTTAAAAACAAAACAATGCAAAACTTTAGAGCCTGCAAGTCCACTCAGTCCTACTTCTTGTTCAGCCAATTGCTAAGACAAACAATTTTGTTTATATTTATGGGAGATACTGCTGCCTGCTTCTTATTTACAGTGTCACCTGAAAGTGAGAACAGGCGTTTGCATGGCACTTTTGTAGCTGGCCTTACAAGGTATTTACGTGCCAGATATGCTAAACATTCATGTGCCCCTTCATGCTTCAGCCACCATTCCGGAGGACATGCTTCCATGCTGATGATGTTCGTTAAAAATATAGTGCGTTAATTTACTTTGTAACTGAACTCCTGGGGGAGAATTGTATGTCCCCTGCTCTGTTTTACCCGCATTTTGCCATATATTTCATGCTATAGCTGTCTCGGATAATGACCCAGCACACGCTGTTTGATTTATAAACAGTCTCTGCAGATTTGACAAAATGCAAAGAAGGTATCAATGTGAGATTTCTAAAAATAGCTACAGCACTTGACCGAAGGTTTAAGAATCTGAAGTGCCGTCCAAAATCTGAGAGGATCAAGGTGTGGAGCATGTTTTCAGAAGTCTTAAATGAGCAACACACTGATGTGGAAACCATAGAACCCAAACCACCAAAAAAGAAAATCAGCCTTCTGCTGGTGGCATCTGACTCAGATGATGAAAATGAACATGCGATGGATCATTATTGAGCAGAACCTATCAGCACAGACGAAAGTCCTCTGGAATGGTGGTTGAAGAATAAAGGGACATCTGAATCTTCCGCATATATGGTACATAAATACTTTGCAATACTGGCTACTACAGTGCCATGCGAATGCCTGTTCTTACTTTCAGGTGACATTGTAAACAAGAAGTGGGCATTATCTCCTGGAAATGTAAACAAACTTGTTTGTCTGAGTGACTGGCTGAAGAAGTAGGACTGAGTGGACTTGCAGGCACTAAAGTTTGACATTGTTTTGTTTTTGAATGCAGGTTTTTTTGTACATAATTCTACATTTTTAAGTTCAACTTTCATGACAAAGAGATTGCATTATAGTACTTGTATGAGATGAATTGAAAAATATTTCTTTTGTTTTTTACAGCACAAATATTTGTAATAATAAATATAAAGTGAGCACTGTACACTGTGTTGTGTTGTAACCGAATATACAGAAAACATCCAAAAATATTTAAATAAATGGTATTCTGTTAACAGTGAGAATAATCACAATTAATTTTTTTAATCGCTTGACAGCCCTAGAAATTTCTCATTATGCTAAAGAGCTTCTCTTCATTCATCACAAATGGGAAACAGGAAGCAGTGAGTCACAGAAGTGTGTGTGGGAGAGAAAAAGGACAAATGAGAAAAGACGGTTACTCACCTTTGTAACTGTTGTTCTTCGAGATGTGTTGCTCATATCCATTCCAGTTAGGTGTACGCGCCGCGCGTGCACATTCGTCGGAAAACTTTTACCCTAGCCACTCAGTGGGCCGGCAGGTCGCCCCCTAGAGTGGCGCCACCATGGCGCTCCATATATACTCCTGCCGGCCCACCCGCTCCTCAGTTCCTTCTTGCCGGCTACTCCGACAGTGGGGAAGGAGGGCGGGTGCGGAATGGATATGAGCAACACATCTCGAAGAACAACAGTTACAAAGGTGAGTAACCGTCTTTTCTTCTTCGAGTGATTGCTCATATCCATTCCAGTTAGGTGAATCCCAAGCCTTACAAAGGCGGTGGGGTCGGAGTGAAATATGGCAGAATAAAACTGCCGAGCCAGAGGCTACAGCCTCCCTTGACTGCTGAACCAGGGCATACTGCGAAGCAAAGGTAAGGACCGAGGACCAATGGAGCTTCGCGACAGGTCTCGTGGGTAGAAACACGAGCCAGCAAGGCGGCAGATGAAGCCTGAGCCCTGGTAGAATGCACGGTGATGTGGCTTGGTGAAATATGAGCCAAATCAGAACAAGTGGGGATGTCCGCCATCACCCAAGATGAGATCCTCTGAGAGGAAAACAAGCAAGCCCTCCCTTTGGCCCGCTACCGGGGCAGAGCTGGGGCACCTTAGGAAATGATTCTGTCAGCACAAGATAATGCGAGCACTCCACAGACGTCCAAGGAGTGCAAAGGTTATGCCCATTGCGTTGAGCTGTGGGTAACATGAAAGGCCAAAACACCTTAGGGAGGAAAGCCGGGTGCGGTCACAACTGCACCTTGTCTTTGTGGAACCTTCGTAAGAGCTCTGATCTCAGAGACCCGTCTGGCCAAGACTAGGTTGAGGCCCCAGGGCGGGGCTGGGCGGCGCACCTGAGGGTGCAAGCGCTCCAAGCCCTTGAGGGACCTCAAACCCATAGAGCGTGGGACACTGAACGTCCATCTAAGCCTGCTGGAAGGTAGGGACGGCTGCTGAGAGTATCCTCAGTGATGATACCGCCAGATCCTGCCACTGAAGGCCAGAGGCAGGCCAGATAGAGGGGATCGAGACCTCAGCAGGAGCAAGATCGAGCGTACTGTAGCTGTAAAGGAAACGCTTCCACCTGGCTCGGTACGTTGACCAGGTGGAAGGCTGCCTGTCACCCCAACTCAGGTACGCAGGAGCCACCGTGAGGCGAAGAGGCTGCAGGTCCGAGTGACGAAGCCTGTCATTGCCCTGAGTGATGAGGTCTGGGCTGACAGGCCGAGCAACGTGGTATGTCAGTGCTGCCTGGACCACTCTGGAGTGATCATGATGACGCACGCTCCGCCCCTGCGGAATTTTAGCAGGACGTAACGAACCAGTGGGAACAGCGGGAAGGCATAATGCAGTTGGCCGTTCCACGGTATCAGGAATGCGTCCAAGATCGATTCCGAGGAGAGACCTTGGAAGGAGCAGGACACCTGGCATTTCCTGCACTCGCGGTGAGCGAACAGGTCTGTGTGAGGAACCATTTCCACTTCCGGAAAGCGGGACGCCTCACATGGGGCAGAGTGATGACTCGTAAGACAGGAAAGACCTGCTGAGTCAAAGAGATAAGACGTTCCGAGCGCCTGGGAGAAAGGACGTCGCCAGCTCCATCGAGCGGGCCATGCAAAAGACCCGGAAATGGATGGCCTCCTGACAAAAAAGGGGGGAGGACTATGTCCCCCCTGAATGCTTATGAAGCACCTGGCCATTGTGTTGGCTGTAAACACCGAGATACAACGGCCTCGCAGCTGCCGCTGGAACCCCTGACACGCCAGGCGGACTACTCTGATTTTTGGGGCATTAATGAGGAATGCCAGCTCTCTAGAAGACCGAAGGCCTTAAGCTCGGAGGTGACCATGAGCACTCGAGCAGAGAGATGATGCGTCCGCCGTCAGGGGCAGTGAGGGCTGGGGCGGATGAAACCGCATCCTGTCCACACCAAGGAGGGGGTTAGCCACCACTCTAGGGAGCCTAAGGCGTTCGAGGGAACGGTGACTACCATGACCATTGGCTCCCTGTCCAAGCGGTACGCCGAGGTGGGCCAGACTTGGAGAGGACGGAGGCGGAGCTTGGCGTGTTTGGTTACAAACTTGCGGGCAACCATGGACCCAGGAGATTGAGACAAGAACGAGCTGAGGTCGTTGGGAAAGCCTTCAGACCTCAGATGATTGATGCCATCGCCTAAAACCGCAGTTGCGATAAGCAGGCTCCGGCTAGGTAGGAGACCAAGATAGCCCCTAGGAAGCCCAACCTCTGCGTGGGAACCAGAGTGGATTGCTCTATAGTAATCATCAGGCCTTGATCTGTGAATAAGACCGTGACGATGCCCACGGCTGAGTGGGTTGTGTGTCAGAGTCTCCTCGGATAAGCGAATCGTCCCAATACGGAAAAACGCATATCCGACATAGCTACGGTAGGCGGCGACTATGGCCGTAAACCGGGAGTATTCACCGCTGGCTATAAAGCGGAGGCATCTCCCATGCGGAGGGAAGATGGCATTGCAAAAGTACGCGTCCTTCCTATCCAGGGCGGCATAGTAGCCCCCCGGAGGCAAGGATGGAATAATGGTTCCCAGGGATACCATGCAGAACTTCAACCTTATCCCAAACCGGTTGAGTCCATGCAGGACCAGGAAGGTCTGACCTGTGGTCGAGTGGGGGACTAGGGCATAACGGGAGTAAAACCGCTAGCCCCTTTTGTCCGCTGAAGGGGGACAGGGCTGGAGCAATTTTAAGGTGGTACCTATGCTCCATCGTGCGCAGGACCCAGCGACCTAAAAGTAACTGGGGCCATGCCAGGAGAAAGCGGGATCAGGATCCCGTCCTGCGACTGGTACACCGCCCTCCGGTGAACCTTGGAAGGTCCGTCTTTGGTCCCAGTGGTAATTGCGAGGGACCTCGACTTTGGCTTTTTAGGGGGCCTGACGTTTGTCTGCGACCACCTTGGCCTTGCCGTTTTCCAGAGTTCTGCCTCTGGCTAGGCACAGAGTATGGCGGCTGGGGCCATAAAGGCCTGCGTTTGGTCGCAGGCGTATACATGCTGAGACGCATTAGGACCCTATTGTCCAGCAGGCTTCGCAGTCTGGGGCTGTCTCTGCCGCGAAGATGCCTTTACCAACAAAGGGTAAATCCTTTCCCCCGTCCTCCAAGACGGCAGCGAACTCTAGGTGGGAGGTTCGAGGGAGAAACTCCTCCACCCAGGTGCTATAAGTATCGCAGCTAAGCAAGGCTTGTTGCTTCGCACCCCAGAGGCGCAGGGCCCCTGCAGAATACACCTTGCATTCGCCAAGGCTCTTTCTGCTTCGGGGCTGGCGCCCGCTGGCCATGATATCAGGATCGTGGTCCTGAGCATAAAATCCGCGCATATGGGGTGACACGGATGCGTGTCCGGACGGCCATGGAGGTACTAAAAGAGGGCACGGGCCGAGTCCCTGACTCACTCGGACCTTGCCCAACTCGGCACCGGGGACCGGCATCGGGAGGCGTATCGGTACCTGGAACGAGATCCAGACCCGCAACCAGAACGGTGTCGGGAGGTCGACCGAGATCTCGAGGCTCGGAGAAGAGCTACAGGAGTCAAGGTACCTGCCCCGGTGCCAGATGTCGGAACGGTGCCGATAGCGGGTCGGCGAACGGGATACCGACCGGTGCAGTGAGTGTGACCCGTACCGAGGAAAACAGTACCGGGACTGCCAGTGGTGTCCGGTGTGCCGACAGGACTTGGCGCGTCTGCGGGACCGTGATCATAGACGGTGCCGCTCTGCTGTACTGACAGGGGACAGTCCCATGAAGAGACTGTATTACCCGTACCGGCGGTGCCCGGGTCAGGCAGCACTGACTCCGTCATGGCACTGAGAGCCCTCGCCGTTGGTAACATCTCCGGCGCGCAGGGAACAGCAGGCTCAACCACAGTGCGTACTGGGGAGCTGTCAGGCACCGGATTCGACGGCCCTCGTGGGGCCGGGATCCATGGTACCGAGGTCATCAGAGCTTCGGTAGGTGCCGGTGCCGGGAGAACCGAGTTAGATAAGCCGTCTGGCTGGGGTGCCGTCAGCACTGAAGCAGCGGGAGTAATACGCTCAACCACGGCGCGTGCCGGGGAGCCGTCGGACACCGGATTCTACGGCCCTTGCGGGACCGGGATCGACGGTGCCGAAGCAGGTGTCGGTGCCGGGCGATCCGACTTAGACTAGCCCTCTGGCCGCGGTGCCGTGGGCACGGAAGCAGCCGGAGAAGTAGCTCGACCACGGCGCGCGCCGGGGAGCTGTCAGGCACCGGATACTATGGCCCTTGCGGGACCGGGATCGACGGTGCCGACGTCATCGGTGCCGCAGCAGGTGTCGGTGCCGGGCGATCCGACGTAGACGAGCTCTGGCTGCGGTGCCGTTGGCACGGAAGCAGCCGGAGCAATACGCTCAACCACGGCGCGTGCCGGGGAGCCGTCAGGCACCGGATACTATGGCCCTTGCGGGACCGGGATCGACGGTGCCGACGTCATCGGTGCCGCAGCAGGTGTCGGTGCCGGGCGATCCAACGTAGACGAGCTCTGGCTGCGGTGCCGTTGGCACGGAAGCAGCCGGAGCAATACGCTCAACCACGGCGCGTGCCGGGGAGCCGTCAGGCACCGGATTCTACGGCCCGTGTGGGACCGGGATCGACGGTGCCGACGCCATCGGTGCCGCAGCAGGTGTCGGTGCCGGGCGATCCGACGTAGACGAGCCCTCAGGCTGCGGTGCCGTTGGCACGGAAGCAGCCGGAGCAAACGCTCAACCACGGCGCGTGCCGGGGAGCCGTCAGGCACCGGATTCCACGGCCCTTGTGGGACCGGGATCGACGGTGACGACGTCATCGGTGCCGGAGCAGGCGTCGGCGCCGGGCGATCCGACTAGACGAGCTCTCTGGCTGCGGTGCCGCTGGCACGGAAGCAGCAGGAGCAATACGCTCAACCACGGCGCGTGCCGGGGAGCCGTCAGGCACCGGATTCTACGGCCCTTATGGGACCGGGATCGACGGTGACGACGTCATCGGTGCCGTAGTAGGTGTCAGCGCATGGCGATCCGACTAGACGAGCTCTCTGGCTGCGGTGCCGCTGGCACGGAAGCAGCAGGAGCAATACGCTCAACCACGGCGCGTGCCGGGGAGCCGTCAGGCACCGGATTCTACGGCCCTCGTGGGACCGGGATCGACGGTGCCGACGTCGTCGGCGCCGGGCGAGCCATCTTAGACGAGCTGTCTAGCTGTGGTGCAGCTGACACAGAAGCAGCAGGAGCAGTAAGCTCTACCACGGCGCGAGCCGGGGAGCTGCCAGGCACCGGATTCCCTGGTCCTGGGGGACTGGAATCGACGGAGCCGAAGTCATCGGTGCCTCTGCAGGCCGGATAACGCAACTGAGGCGAGCTCTCTGGCTGCGATGCAGGTGGCACGGAAGTAGCGGGAGCAGGGGGCTCAACCACGGCGCGTGCCGGGGAGCCGCCAGGCACCAGCAGGAATCGTAGACTCTCTCGACCTCGGAAGAAAGGAACGGTGCCGAGTCGACATCGGTGCCGGCGACGGTCGGTGCCGGAAGGCCTTGGTGGTACCGGCGGGGTCCGGTGCCGAGGAGGCGCTTCTGCCCGCCGCTTGAACATCGCTCCGCGCCCAAGGTGGAGGGGCAAGTGAAAGTCCCGCACCTTTTTGTTCTCGGCTTAAAAGCCTTGCAAATGGGGCACTTATCTGTCAAGTGTGATTCTTCAAACAGGAGTCATGTAGATCTCTCTTCGGCCGCGGCTTCTGGTAAGCCGGGCCCCTTTTGAAAATCTGGTGAGCCATGCATGGCTCCGGCACTGGGCTCATGGAAGGGCCACTTCCTGAACCCCGCTAACTAAACTAACCATGTTAGCAAAGGAAAAACGTATAACCATACAAATATATACATATAAAAGTGTTATAACTGCATAATTATATACGAGAAAACGAGTAGCTAGGGAAGTGGAGGTCAGCTAAGCCGCGCTCCACTGTTCCAACGACCGACACGGGCGGTAAGAAGGAACTGAGGAGCGGGTGGGCCGGCAGGAGTATATATGGAGCGCCATGGTGGCGCCACTCTAGGGGGCGACCTGCCGGCCCACTGAGTGGCTAGGGTAAAAGTTTTCCGACGAATGTGCACGCGCGGCGCGTACACCTAACTGGAATGGATATGAGCAATCACTCGAAGAAGAATTTTAGTTTTTCACAGAACAGGACAGAATTAGGAGATCCCGCCATATAGAGCAAAAGCTTGGTATTGAAGGAATTATTTGGGAACCAACCAAGTAGCAACCTACTGTGATAGACCCAGGCCAGTTGGGAACAATAGAGTAGTAGAAGGGAGATATATTGGGTACTGGATTAGCAGTTTTCTGTTCCCTGAGTGACCAGAGCAGGGGCTGCTCCAGGCTAATGAGAACACCTGATTCCAATTAACTTGCTAAGAGTCAGGTGAGGCTGTTAAGCACTTGACTTTAATTAAAGCCCTCTGATGCTATAAAAGGGTTCACTCCAGTCAGGCCAATGGGGAGCCAGAGGAGAGGAAGTGTGTGCAAGGAACTGGGAGCAAGAGGCATGTAAGAAGCTGAGAGTGAGTAGGCTTATGGCTGTAGGACTGAAAAGTACAAGCATTATCAAACATCAGGAGAAAGGTCTGGTGGTGAAGACAAAGAAGGTGTTGGGAGGAGGACATGGGGAAGTAGCTGCAGCTGCAATCCACAGGGCCCTGGACTGGAACCTGGAGTAGAGGGCAGACCTGGGTTCCCCACAAACTTCCCATTTCCTGATCAAACACAGGAGAAATTGACCAGGACTGTGGCTTCTACCAGAGGGGAAGGTCTCTGGGCTATTTTCTGACCCACAGGATGAATCTGTGAGGAGAGTAAAATCTGCCAACAAGCGCAGGACCCACTAAGGTAGAGGAGAAACTTTGTCACACTACAAAGGATGCCTCTGCAGAGAAATAGGAACCTACTGTGCAAATCTTCCTCAAATGAGGCTCAGATACTTCTGCCCCACAATACCACTAGGGACCTTATGGAGAGAGCCTTGATTCACTCAGTGAATGGTTTCTCAAAGGCCTAGCATGCCAACTAGTGAAGGATTTTAACATCTTGTCTGTAGCAACTTTGAAATGCCCAGGTCCTGCATTTTGGATGGAAAGAGATGAGTATATGACTGGCATATATATTTTTATATGCTTAAGATACACTTTTAGAGCTCTAGCAATCCCTGCTAATGCCACAACACTTCCAAAGTTAAAGTTGAAACAAACTAATTTCCTAGAATTGTGGAAAGAGGAATTTACTTTGGGCAGAAAGGTTTCTGGGCTGTAAGAATAACCTTTTCTTTACAACCAACCAAGTGTAGTTCTTGTACAGCTTGAGGAACTAATTCCAAAATCTGATTTTAGGAACAAATAGCAACTAGAAAAACCAACTGCTGGTCAGTCTGATGAATCTTAACATTTGGTGCTCAATTGGGAATTTGACGTACCTGAATAAAGAACATCAAAATGTTGTGATTATTAATTTTTTGTACTAATTATATACCTGGACCCCATTGTGCTGGGCACCAATTATATATATATGATTGAATTCTGTCTGGATATCAAAATGTATCAGTTAGGGGAATGGATAATCTCTGCTGAACTACACTTTTCTTTTGACACCCAGGCTGTTAATTGTAGGCAGCTCAGGTACAGATGAAATAGGGGCCCATACTTCAAGAGATCTGTTTTTTTCTGCAGACGTACTGGCCACTGTCAGATGACATAGTGGACTCAATGGACCACTGGTTTGATCCCATCTGTCCACACCATTGCACCTAAAATTTGAACCCTCTTCCATGGTTGAAAGAGGGTCCCAGGATGAAAAGCAGAGATGAACAATTTATATTACCCTGTCACCTGAGACAGGGCTTCACAGAAGTAGCACGTCTCTGCACACCCAGATATACTCCAGGGTGGGAGAGGACAGGGAGCCTGATACAGAGCACTCCTGGAGACCCGTATATAGGAGAAAAGCCCAGCAAACACATCCTAAAACTGGGAGGGCAAGAGAAAAGGTTTAAAGCCTGATGTTTATACAATCTGCTCATTATTACTTCTTTACAAAGGGGACAATTCCTTTTGTCTTTTTTGGGACCCAGAGCATATGGAGTTTCCAGGCGTTATGCCTGTGCCAGCTATGTGGGGTTCTCATCTCCTTAAGAATCCTCATGCTCCTGATCAAGCCTTCTCACAATGAAGTCAGGGCTTCAAATGGGTGTGTTTACGTGTGCATGCATGGCACTAGTGCGCTGGTCCAACAAAGCTCCATCCCCTCACACAGCAAGGATTTGTGGCTTGTAGGTAGCAGCAGGACATAGGTCATCCTCTAAGACTCCTAAAAAATTGCCCACTGCACTACTTGGACTTAGCTTGATCTTGCAGGGCTCGCAATAGCAGTCAAAGAGTTACTGAGAAGTGTTGTGTTTGCAGATCCAGAGAACTTACTTGAGGAGATGAAGAGAAGAGCAAGAAGTTGAAATGAAATCAGTATTGCAGAAAAATTAATTAAAATTAGTTATAAAACAAAGTTGTTGGGAGAAACTAAACTGCCAACTTGTTCTGCTGCTGGACAAAATTTCTGGTGGCCTGAATTGAAGGGTGGCGCTTAGTCCTGGAGCATCCAGCAATAACACTGGTCCACCTCCCAGTTCTACACATGAGAGGCATCACCACTTTGTTATGAATTAGGAGAAAAGCTGGGCCGCAGAACAAACAAAATGTGCACATTTTATCATGTTTTCAGGTGTCCCGCTAAAGACCTCCTGCATCTTTGATAGTCAGAAGTCTGTAAAATAACAGATTTAATCAGATTTCCATGCTACTGTTAGAATAGAGAATAGATTTTAAAAAGGACACAATTTAATATTTTTGCTGTTTATAATACTCTTAAAAGCTTAAGTATAAAATGCTTTATTAATTGTCAGCAAAGTATATTGATATTGCTCTTATCTGGCATTGATAACAGAGACTGAAAAAAATATGGCTTTGTTAGTTTCTGTACTGTACCATTTCAACTAAGATATAGGACAAATCATTTTAAATCATTTCCATTTTACCTAAGAGAACCTGGTTTTGGTTTTACTATAAAATAAATGAAAACTATGATGTACACAAAATTCATTACTTACATCTTCAACATCTGTGCATAGCAGGGAACGTGAACTTAAATCAAGGCCTTGCAGCTGGAGTCTTGCTACTTCTAGCTCCAGAGACAAGTGTTCAACCTGTTTCTTCTCTGCTGCCAGCTTATATTCCATTTCCATGGTCACATTACTCAGTTTTTGTTGCCACTGTTCATTGTCAGATACATTTTGCTTTCTGAGATCATCCAATTCTTTCCTTTCAGAAATAATTAGTTGTTTTAGCTCTTGTATCTCATTTTTCATATTTTCACGAGACTGGAATTGCTCTTCAAATCTCTTGATGGACTTTTCGTATGTCTGACATAATATCTGAAGTTCTTTAATATTACTCTCAAGATTAGATTTTCTTTGTATAATGCTCTCTCTCTTTGCAATGAAGTCCAATGCCTGATCATTTTGGGGCTCTTCTACTAAACTAATTTCTGTTGTATCTCCTAGAACAGATTCTTGAGAAATATTCAGCCGCATACTTTTTTCTCTCCATTTCCACAGATCATTGTCAAAGGACAATTCCAAAAGATTTGCTTCTGCAAAATATGGCATCTCATTAAGACATGATGGAGAAAATGTGGACTTGGTTTCCTCTAATTTAAATTCTCCATCTTTTTGGCGAGAAGTCACCTGCACTTCCACTGAATCAGCGCTAACTTTATTCAGACTTGTTGACAATGCAGAATTTTCTGCCTTAAGAGTTTCAATACAGGACTGTAGCTCAGACACTTTGAAGAGCATACTACAGTGTTGCTCATGTAAGATTTTATGCTCTTTTTGTAAAGAGAAAATTTTCTCTTTTACCTCAGCAAAGCGCATTTTAACTTCTTTGTTGGACAGTTTTAAATCTTCATAGCTATAGTTAGGTTCAGCACTACATTCCAGGGATTTGAAAGACATTTGCTCATTATCAAAGTGTATTCCCACTTCATTTTCAACACTCTGATCCATTAATTCATCAGGAAAAATAGCTTTTTCATCTTTTAATATTTTAACTTCACTCACTACTTTTATTACCTCTTCTGTCATTTTATCAGTAGTGGTGCATTCAGTTTTTGAGTCATTAAGCTCAGATGTTAATGCTAACTTTTCAATCTGCAAAATTTCACACATTTTCTCCAATTCATTTAGTCTGTTCACTGTCATCTGTAAAGAGGATATCAGCTGGACATCATCATTCTGGCTTGGCGTCAGCTCATGAGGAACTAAAGAATACCGCTCATCTATTGCTCTTTTAGAGCTGACCTCGGAAACAGAATCAACAACAGACTCCATTGTTTGGTCATTCTTATCCATTATTATAAGCTTAGGATCTGGAGTTTCCAAATCCTCTTTAATAGTTTGTAATTCTTGCTGCAACCTCTCTTTTTCCTTTTCACTTTCCTCAAGTTTTCTTTCCACCCTTTTTAAAGCAGCCTCCAACTGTATTACCTGTGTGCTGTAGTTTTCTACAGAGACTTCTCTGTCCTCAAGATCCATCTGAAGTAGCTCAAGTTTAACTTGATATTTATTCAGCTCATTCTCTTTTTCTTCCATGGACACTCTTAACTGTTCTGATGTAGGCCCTCTGTCATGAACTAAGTCACATGTTACACATTCAGTCTCTGTTTTCATTACCTTGCTCAGTTGCTCATTTTCTTGAAGCAAGATGTTATGTTGTTCTTGCATTTTGTTTTGTTCTGCCCTGACATTTAACATTTCCTGTCTTAAACAATCCAGCTCAGCTGAAGATACATTTTGGATATGAGCAATCTCAGATTGTTTAAATTGCAATTCTGACTGTACTTTCTCAAGTTCTTGAATCAAATCTTTATTTTTTCCCTCTAAGGACACTAGTTTAGAGAAGAATTCATTATGCTCATCCCTAAGTTGTTTCTCTTGTCGTTCTGATTTTGCTTTACTCTTCTGAAAGTGACTTTTTTGCTGTCTTAAAATGCCTTCCATGTTGGTACTTTTTTCTTCCATTGATTTGTATTTTCCTTGTAGATCTACAAGTTCTTTTTCAATTTCTTCATATCCTTCTATGAGTGACAGTCTTTCCTCCTTATGTCTTCTGGACAACTCAGAAATGCTCTCCTCTCTTTCCTTTAATCTATTAGAAAAAATTATGTTTGTTTCTAGTAAGTCTACTTTTTCTTGTTCTAAAGCCTTGTTAATGCCCTTAAGGGTTACGTTTTCTTCAGTAAGGTCCTCAATTTCTTTTTCATGTAAGGAAAGCATTGTAGACATGTCTTTTTTCTCTAAATTCCACGTATCAAGCACAAGTTGTAGCTGCTTTACTGAATCCTCAAGCAATTTATTATTGCTTTTTAAATCCCGAATCTCTGCTTGTTGAGTTTCTAATTCTTTGTTCAAAGTTTGCAGTTGCTTTTCCTTTTCCTCAAGGGCAGCTAATGTTTTATCAACACAATCCTGCTGAGCAGAAGTATCCCCTTGCAAGTTACTGATATGGTTTTTAGTCTCTGTCACAAAACTTTCATGCATCTGTTCTGCTTCAATTAGCTTTTTTTCTGTCTCGACTTTGATTTGAACCAACTTTTCAAAGGGTTTCTGCAAATGTGACTTAAACTGCGATTGAGCCATTAATGAAATCTCAGGAGAAGAGACCTGATCTTGTAGGACTGACATATCTTGTTGATCATTTTTATCTGTTTCTAGGACAGGTTTTGCACAATGATCTTCCCAATCCTCAGTGACTGTTCCAGGTTCTCTCATTAATATATCTGTGATGCAATTTTTCACTGGAAGTTGTTGGTCATCAATCTTGCAATGATTATTCTGTAAATGAAATTCTCTATCTTCTCTTACTTCAGAAATCTCTTTTGATTTTACAAGACAGCAAATTTTCTCATGTTCACCATGCAACTCATGATAACATTGATCCTTCTCCTGTACTGCATTTGCTGCTAACTGTAGTTTTTGTTCTAGAATTTCAACTTGGATGGTGAACTGAGATATTTTCCAAGTCATATTTTCTATTTCTTTCCTATATTTTTGATCTGAACATTCCGCTTCCTGTTGAAGTTCATCATAAGCTTTTTTCTGTGTCTCTAGTTTTGCACTTTTATATTCCACCATGTCTCTGAGATTTTTAATCTCCAAACAATATAATTCCTTCTCATTTACCATTATTCGAACAGTCTCACTATTTTCATTACTTTTAACTTGTTGAATCTTGAGAGAACTCTCCAAGTCATTAATTTTGCTCAGCAATTCTTCCTTTTCGGACTCAAGTTTATTCACAAGTTGTTCATTTTCATTTTTCCATTGAAAAAGAATAGTAAACTCCTTTTTTAGTTCTTCACATTCTCTCTCCTTTAATCTGAGGACTTTCAGCAAGGCTTCTGATTCCTTCTCCATTTTACTTATCTTACTGTTTAGTTCCTCAGTATGGTTTTCTCTTTGCTTCAGCAGATGCTGAATGGAGTCTCGTTGCTTTTCCAGATCAGCTATAGATAATTTCAATTTCTCCAAAGTGAGAGAGGCATCTTGTTGTTTGAGTTTCTCTTGGAGTATCTTTAGGTTTTCTTCCTGAGACAAACTCTTATCTATAGTAATAATAACAATTAAGTGGTTTAATTTGTGAAAGCAAACTATGTCAAATATGCAATATTAGCTTTTATGGGTAATACTATAAAATGGCAATATTGACATGTTTCAATTTTTCATCTAGCAATAAATTTTCTTAGTATTTCAGAATATAATTACATATATCACATTGTGTTCAAAAACTGCCTTTATTTCCAAACCATGAAATTGTATAGCTGAGATCATTTTAGCATTGTCAGAATTCAGTTTTGCAGAAAGAACATACTATTGTTAGTCAAATCACTCTATGCTTTACAGTTCTAACTGGGGCTGCTAACAGGGAGTTTTGCAAGGGTCTTCTCCAGGTGAAGGAGGAGCAAATACATCATCTGTGGGGTAAGTGACTGTCTGTAGAGTGTGTGTGTGTGTGTGTGTGTTTGGGGGTTACTTGCTGAGTGCGGTGTGCTGAGCTTATGTTTGGCAATCTGTTTGTTTGTTTGAAGGACTGTGTGCTGTGGTTGGCAGTTGGAGGTCGTGAGCTTCAAAGGAAGGTTTGAAAGCTCAAAGCCTCTGGTAATTGGCTGAGCCTTAATCAGTGGGCGGGGCATTAATTCAGGCCAGGGCTTTATAAAGCTGTGCACCAGCGACCAGGGGCTGCTAAAAGACGGTTACTCACCTTTGTAACTGTTGTTCTTCGAGATGTGTTGCTCATATCCATTCCAGTTAGGTGTACGCGCCGCGCGTGCACATTCGTCGGAAAACTTTTACCCTAGCAACTCAGTGGGCCGGCAGGTCGCCCCCTAGAGTGGCGCCACCATGGCGCTCCATATATACTCCTGCCGGCCCACCCGCTCCTCAGTTCCTTCTTGCCGGCTACTCCGACAGTGGGGAAGGAGGGCGGGTGCGGAATGGATATGAGCAACACATCTCGAAGAACAACAGTTACAAAGGTGAGTAACCGTCTTTTCTTCTTCGAGTGATTGCTCATATCCATTCCAGTTAGGTGAATCCCAAGCCTTACAAAGGCGATGGGGTCGGAGTGAAATATGGCAGAATAAAACTGCCGAGCCAGAGGCTACAGCCTCCCTTGACTGCTGAACCAGGGCATACTGCGAAGCAAAGGTAAGGACCGAGGACCAATGGAGCTTCGCGACAGGTCTCGTGGGTAGAAACACGAGCCAGCAAGGCGGCAGATGAAGCCTGAGCCCTGGTAGAATGCACGGTGATGTGGCTTGGTGAAATATGAGCCAAATCAGAACAAGTGGGGATGTCCGCCATCACCCAAGATGAGATCCTCTGAGAGGAAAACAAGCAAGCCCTCCCTTTGGCCCGCTACCGGGGCAGAGCTGGGGCACCTTAGGAAATGATTCTGTCAGCACAAGATAATGCGAGCACTCCACAGATGTCCAAGGAGTGCAAAGGTTATGCCCATTGCGTTGAGCTGTGGGTAACATGAAAGGCCAAAACACCTTAGGGAGGAAAGCCGGGTGCGGTCACAACTGCACCTTGTCTTTGTGGAACCTTCGTAAGAGCTCTGATCTCAGAGACCCGTCTGGCCAAGACTAGGATGAGGCCCCAGGGCGGGGCTGGGCGGCGCACCCGAGGGTGCAAGCGCTCCAAGCCCTTGAGGGACCTCGAACCCATAGAGCGTGGGACACTGAACGTCCATCTTAGCCTGCTGGAAGGTAGGGACGGCTGCTGAGCGTATCCTCAGCGATGATACCGCCAGATCCTGCCGCTGAAGGCCAGAGGCAGGCCAGATAGAGGGGATCGAGACCTCAGCAGGAGCAAGATCGAGCGTACTGCAGCTGTAAAGGAAACGCTTCCACCTGGCTCGGTACGTTGACCAGGTGGAAGGCTGCCTGTCACCCCAACTCAGGTACGCAGGAGCCACCGTGAGGCGAAGAGGCTGCAGGTCCGAGTGACGAAGCCTGTCATTGCCCTGAGTGATGAGGTCTGGGCTGACAGGCCGAGCAACGTGGTATGTCAGTGCTGCCTGGACCACTCTGGAGTGATCATGATGACGCACGCTCCGCCCCTGCGGAATTTGAGCAGGACGTAACGAACCAGTGGGAACAGCGGGAAGGCATAATGCAGTTGGCCGTTCCACGGTATCAGGAATGCGTCCAAGATCGATTCCGAGGAGAGACCTTGGAAGGAGCAGGACACCTGGCATTTCCTGCACTCGCGGTGAGCGAACAGGTCTGTGTGAGGAACCATTTCCACTTCCGGAAAGCGGGACGCCTCACATGGGGCAGAGTGATGACTCGTAAGACAGGAAAGACCTGCTGAGTCAAAGAGATAAGACGTTCCGAACGCCTGGGAGAAAGGACGTCGCCAGCTCCATCGAGCGGGCCATGCAAAAGACCCGGAAATGGATGGCCTCCTGACAAAAAAAGGGGGGAGGACTATGTCCCCCCTGAATGTTTATGAAGCACCTGGCCATTGTGTTGGCTGTAAACACCGAGATACAACGGCCTCGCAGCTGCCGCTGGAACCCCTGGCACGCCAGGCGGACTACTCTGATTTTTGGGGCATTAATGAGGAATGCCAGCTCTCTAGAAGACCGAAGGCCTTAAGCTCGGAGGTGACCATGAGCACTCGAGCAGAGAGATGATGCGTCCGCCGTCATGAAACCGCATCCTGTCCACACCAAGGAGGGGGTTAGCCACCACTCTAGGGAGCCTAAGGCGTTCGAGGGAACGGTGACTACCATGACCATTGGCTCCCTGTCCAAGCGGTACGCCGAGGTGGGCCAGACTTGGAGAGGACGGAGGCGGAGCTTGGCGTGTTTGGTTACAAACTTGCGGGCAACCATGGACCCAGGAGACTGAGACAAGAACGAGCTGAGGTCGTTGGGAAAGCCTTCAGACCTCAGATGATTGATGCCATCGCCTAAAACCGCAGTTGCGATAAGCAGGCTCCGCTAGGTAGGAGACCAAGCTAGCCCCTAGGAAGCCCAACCTCTGCGTGGGAACCAGAGTGGATTGCTCTATAGTAATCATCAGGCCTTGATCTGTGAATAAGACCGTGACGAAGCCCACGGCTGAGTGGGTTGTGTGTCAGAGTCTCCTCGGATAAGCGAATCGTCCCAATACGGAAAAACGCATATCCGACATAGCTACGGTAGGCGGCGACTATGGCCGTAAACCGGGAGTATTCACCGCTGGCTATAAAGCGGAGGCATCTCCCATGCGGAGGGAAGATGGCATTGCAAAAGTACGCGTCCTTCCTATCCAGGGCGGCATAGTAGCCCCCCAGAGGCAAGGATGGAATAATGGTTCCCAGGGATACCATGCAGAACTTCAACCTTATCCCAAACCGGTTGAGTCCATGCAGGACCAGGAAGGTCTGACCTGTGGTCGAGTGGGGGACTAGGGCATAACGGGAGTAAAACCGGTAGCCCCTTTTGTCCGCTGAAGGGGGACAGGGCTGGAGCAATTTTAAGGTGGTACCTATGCTCCATCGTGCGCAGGACCCAGCGACCTAAAAGTAACTGGGGCCATGCCAGGAGAAAGCGGGATCAGGATCCCGTCCTGCGACTGGTACACCGCCCTCCGGTGAACCTTGGAAGGTCCGTCTTTGGTCCCAGTGGTAATTGCGAGGGACCTCGACTTTGGCTTTTTAGGGGGCCTGACGTTTGTCTGCGACCACCTTGGCCTTGCCGTTTTCCAGAGTTCTGCCTCTGGCTAGGCCCAGAGTATGGCGGCTGGGGCCATAAAGGCCTGCGTTTGGTCGCAGGCGTATACATGCTGAGACGCATTAGGACCCTATTGTCCAGCAGGCTTCGCAGTCTGGGGCTGTCTCTGCCGCGAAGATGCCTTTACCAACAAAGGGTAAATCCTTTCCCCCGTCCTCCAAGACGGCAGCGAACTCTAGGTGGGAGGTTCGAGGGAGAAACTCCTCCACCCAGGTGCTATAAGTATCGCAGCTAAGCAAGGCTTGTTGCTTCGCACCCCAGAGGTGCAGGGCCCCTGCAGAGTACACCTTGCATTCGCTAAGGCTCTTTCCGCTTCGGGTCTGGCGCCCGCTGGCCATGATATCAGGATCGTGGTCCTGAGCATAAAATCCGCGCATATGGGGTGACACGGATGCGTGTCCGGACGGCCATGGAGGTACTAAAAGAGGGCACGGGCCGAGTCCCTGACTCACTCGGACCTTGCCCAACTCGGCACCGGGGACCGGCATCGGGAGGCGTATCGGTACCTGGAACGAGATCCAGACCCGCAACCAGAACGGTGTCGGGAGGTCGACCGAGATCTCGAGGCTCGGAGAAGAGCTACAGGAGTCAAGGTACCTGCCCCGGTGCCAGATGTCGGAACGGTGCCGATAGCGGGTCGGCGAACGGGATACCGACCGGTGCAGTGAGTGTGACCCGTACCGAGGAAAACAGTACCGGGACTGCCAGTGGTGTCCGGTGTGCCGACAGGACTTGGCGCGTCTGCGGGACCGTGATCATAGACGGTGCCGCTCTGCTGTACTGACAGGGGACAGTCCCTTGAAGAGACTGTATTACCCGTACCGGCGGTGCCCGGGTCAGGCAGCACTGACTCCGTCATGGCACTGAGAGCCCTCGCCGTTGGTAACATCTCCGGCGCGCAGGGAACAGCAGGCTCAACCACAGTGCGTACTGGGGAGCTGTCAGGCACCGGATTCGACGGCCCTCGTGGGGCCGGGATCCATGGTACCGAGGTCATCAGAGCTTCGGTAGGTGCCGGTGCCGGGAGAACCGAGTTAGATAAGCCGTCTGGCTGGGGTGCCGTCAGCACTGAAGCAGCGGGAGTAATACGCTCAACCACGGCGCGTGCCGGGGAGCCGTCGGACACCGGATTCTACGGCCCTTGCGGGACCGGGATCGACGGTGCCGAAGCAGGTGTCGGTGCCGGGCGATCCGACTTAGACTAGCCCTCTGGCCGCGGTGCCGTGGGCACGGAAGCAGCCGGAGAAGTAGCTCGACCACGGCGCGCGCCGGGGAGCTGTCAGGCACCGGATACTAAGGCCCTTGCGGGACCGGGATCGACGGTGCCGACGTCATCGGTGGCGCAGCAGGTGTCGGTGCCGGGCGATCCGACGTAGACGAGCTCTGGCTGCGGTGCCGTTGGCACGGAAGCAGCCGGAGCAATACGCTCAACCACGGCGCGTGCCGGGGAGCCGTCAGGCACCGGATACTATGGCCCTTGCGGGACCGGGATCGACGGTGCCGACGTCATCGGTGCCGCAGCAGGTGTCGGTGCCGGGCGATCCAACGTAGACGAGCTCTGGCTGCGGTGCCGTTGGCACGGAAGCAGCCGGAGCAATACGCTCAACCACGGCGCGTGCCGGGGAGCCGTCAGGCACCGGATTCTACGGCCCGTGTGGGACCGGGATCGACGGTGCCGACGCCATCGGTGCCGCAGCAGGTGTCGGTGCCGGGCGATCCGACGTAGACGAGCCCTCAGGCTGCGGTGCCGTTGGCACGGAAGCAGCCGGAGCAAACGCTCAACCACGGCGCGTGCCGGGGAGCCATCAGGCACCGGATTCCACGGCCCTTGTGGGACCGGGATCGACGGTGACGACGTCATCGGTGCCGGAGCAGGCGTCGGCGCCGGGCGATCCGACTAGACGAGCTCTCTGGCTGCGGTGCCGCTGGCACGGAAGCAGCAGGAGCAATACGCTCAACCACGGCGCGTGCCGGGGAGCCGTCAGGCACCGGATTCTACGGCCCTTATGGGACCGGGATCGACGGTGACGACGTCATCGGTGCCGTAGTAGGTGTCAGCGCATGGCGATCCGACTAGACGAGCTCTCTGGCTGCGGTGCCGCTGGCACGGAAGCAGCAGGAGCAATACGCTCAACCACGGCGCGTGCCGGGGAGCCGTCAGGCACCGGATTCTACGGCCCTCGTGGGACCGGGATCGACGGTGCCGACGTCGTCGGCGCCGGGCGAGCCATCTTAGACGAGCTGTCTAGCTGTGGTGCAGCTGACACAGAAGCAGCAGGAGCAGTAAGCTCTACCACGGCGCGAGCCGGGGAGCTGCCAGGCACCGGATTCCCTGGTCCTGGGGGACTGGAATCGACGGAGCCGAAGTCATCGGTGCCTCTGCAGGCCGGATAACGCAACTGAGGCGAGCTCTCTGGCTGCGATGCAGGTGGCACGGAAGTAGCGGGAGCAGGGGGCTCAACCACGGCGCGTGCCGGGGAGCCGCCAGGCACCAGCAGGAATCGTAGACTCTCTCGACCTCGGAAGAAGGGAACGGTGCCGAGTCGACATCGGTGCCGGCGACGGTCGGTGCCGGAAGGCCTTGGTGGTACCGGCGGGGTCCGGTGCCGAGGAGGCGCTTCTGCCCGCCGCTTGAACATCGCTCCGCGCCCAAGGTGGAGGGGCAAGTGAAAGTCCCGCACCTTTTTGTTCTCGGCTTAAAAGCCTTGCAAATGGGGCACTTATCTGTCAAGTGTGATTCTTCAAACAGGAGTCATGTAGATCTCTCTTCGGCCGCGGCTTCTGGTAAGCCGGGCCCCTTTTGAAAATCTGGTGAGCCATGCATGGCTCCGGCACTGGGCTCATGGAAGGGCTACTTCCTGAACCCCGCTAACTAAACTAACCATGTTAGCAAAGGAAAAAACGTATAACCATACAAATATATATATATAAAAGTGTTATAACTGCATAATTATATACGAGAAAACGAGTAGCTAGGGAAGTGGAGGTCAGCTAAGCCGCGCTCCACTGTTCCAACGACCGACACGGGCGGTAAGAAGGAACTGAGGAGCGGGTGGGCCGGCAGGAGTATATATGGAGCGCCATGGTGGCGCCACTCTAGGGGGCGACCTGCCGGCCCACTGAGTTGCTAGGGTAAAAGTTTTCCGACGAATGTGCACGCGCGGCGCGTACACCTAACTGGAATGGATATGAGCAATCACTCGAAGAAGAACAAGGAGTTTTGCAAGGGAGTTGGGGAGTGGGAAGGGAGGGGGCGTCCCTTGTCAGTCCTACCTGTTCCCCTATAGTCCCCTTAAAACCTATAATCCAAACCATATTCCAAAACCCCTTTTTTTAAACCACCCTTCCATTAACTAAGAGACAATGCAGGCAGAAGCCCAGCAGCAGAGTGGGGGCTATCCAGTTTATTGAACTGAGTGTAGCATGTATGATTACCTGCCTTGTGGGCGGGTGGCGTATGCGTGCAGTTGGTGCAAGGAGCTCCTGGCCCTCAGACCATGTATGGACTTTGGAGGCCAGGGTGGCGGAACTGGAGGAGCTAAGAGAGGCAGAGAGGCATGTTGATGAGGCTTCCCGGGACACTGTAGAATTGTCCCACCTCCGCTCAGACAGCCTCTGTGCTGCTGAGGAGGAAGAAAGGCCCAGGGAAGCAGAGCAGTCAATGGGAGCAGAGGGAAACCTTCCCATAGTTGGGACCCTCCTTCCAGATGGTGCTGGGGTTGCCTCTCGCACTGAGGTTACCTCTCCGGGGGAGGGAACTCCAGTTGCTAGGAAAAGGCAGATGTTAGTAATGGGAGATTTGATCATTAGAAACATAGATAGCTGGGTTTGTGATGACCGGGAGAACTGTATGGTGACTTGCTTGCCTGGTGCGAAGGTTGGGGATCTCTCGAGGCATCTAGACAGACTTATGTGTAGTGCTGGGGAGGAGCCGGTGATCGTGGTACATGTAGGTACCAATGACATAGGGAAGGGTAGGAGAGATGTCCTGGAAGTCAGATTTAAGCTGCTAGGGAAGAGACTGAAATCCAGGACCTCTATGGTGGCATTCTCAGAAATGCTCCCAGTTCCACGCTCAGGGCCAGGTAGGCAGGCAGAGCTTCAGAGTCTCAATGTGTGGATGAGACAATGGTATAGAAAGGAGGGATTTACATTCATTAGGAACTGGGGAAACTTTGGGGATAGGATTTAGTGTGGATAAATGTAAAGTAATGCACATTGGAAAAAATAACCCCAACTATACATACAATATGATGGGGGCGAATTTAGCTACGAGTCAGGAAAATGATCTTGGCGTCATCGTGGATAGTTCTCTGAAGATGTCCACGCAGTGCGCACAAGCGGTCAAAAAAGTAAACAGGATGTTAGGAATCATTAAAAAGGGGATAAAGAACATGAGAATATATTATTGCCCTTATATAAATTCATGGTACGCCCACATCTCGAATACTGTGTACAGATGTGGTCTTCTCACCTCAAAAAAGATATTCTAGCACTAGAAAAGGTTCAGAAAAGGGCAACTAAAATGATTAGAGGTTTGGAGAGGGTCCCATATGAGAAAAGATGAAAGAGGCTAGGCCTCTTCAGCTTGAAAAAGAGGAGACTAAAAGGGGATATGATAGAGGTATATAAAATCATGAAAAATGAAAATAATAGGTAGCAGGTTTAAAACAAATAAAAGGAAGTTCTTCTTCACACAGTGCACAGTCAACTTGTGGGAACTCCTTACCTGAGGAGGTTGTGAAGGCTAGGACTATAACAATGTTTAAAGGGGAAATGGATAAACTCATGGTGGCTAAGTCCATAAATGGCTAATAGCCAGGAAGGGTAAAGAATGGTGTCCCTAGCCTCTGTTCATCAGAGGATTGAGATGGATGGCAGGAGAGAGATCACTTGATCATTGCCCGTTAGCTTCACTCCCTCTGGGGCACCTGGCATGGGCCACTGTCGGTAGACAGATACTGGGCTAGATGGACCTTTGGTCTGACCCGGTACGGCCGTTCTTATGTTTCTACAGCCCATTTTCACTGAGGTCTGATGGCTTGTACTATGAAACTCAAGGTTGACAGGTAACAGTACCAAAGCTTAAATGAAGAATTTTGGTGCCTTATTTGTCCATTTTCCTGTTTTCAAGATCCAGAATGTATAAAAATGATCAAGGTGTTTGATGGACTGATTTTAGAGAGTAAAATTAAGAGATGCAGAGAATACAAGAGGTTTGCTGAATTGCAAAGAGAATTCTATTGAACACCACCAACTTATCATAAAAAAACAAGACTAAGCATTCCCTCTACAGGATAAGTAAAATTCAGTGTCTCTAAGACCCCAGAACTTGGCGAGAAACAGTGACAGAGGGAGGGGAAGGGAAATGATAGCAATCTACAGTTATTTGAAATATGTCAACACAAAGGATGGAGAAGGATTATTTAGGGTGGTGATTCAAAGTGGGGGGAAGGTATAACTACAGAGGATAAACAGAGACTAATTAGAGAGAAAGAACTGTCCAGGGTTAAGGGTGACAGCATAGGGCTCTGGAAACCCACATTCAGTTATGTTTCAATTAAGACAAGTTATTGTTGGTTGCAGTGCAGAGCTGCAGCACAAACATCTTCTGATTTATTTTTTGTTCATAATCATTCCCTCCAGAAAATGGAGATAATGCTACCATTTGACACCTTAAGAATCACAGATAGAAGATAGTGAAAGCAAGAAAATGGACTTAGAAGGCATTACATTTTATTAGCTAGCTGAAAGTGCTGCCACTTGCCAAAAATAAGATCAAAACACAAAGCACTTATTTGGATGCCCTCATGGATTTGAGCATGCAGAAATACTTATTAAAATAGGAGCAGGACTAGGTTCATAAATTTAATTTTGAAATCTAATTAAGTGAGGTTAGACTTGTAGAGGGATAAGTGGGAGCAATCTCCTTCTTTGCAGAATTACCTGTTCTTTTAAACCTCAGTCTGCAAAATGCATTTTCCCAAACAAATAGACAAATGCAGGGAAAAGTCAAATTAGGGCTCAGAAGGTAACATTTCATCACATTTTAGCTTGATGGAGTCCATATACAAGCTAAAGGATAATAGTTTGAGGTATATTTATTTGCCTGGGATTTTAAAATACAGGAGCACATTGTAGTATTTAATTTGCTGACCATATAGTTTTTTTGCAGACATATTTATTCTTTATTTTAAATAGCTTCAAAACCATATAATTTTATGAGTAAGTAGATTTGTATAAATAGTTCCATCTCAGTTTGGAAAGAGAATTGCGTGTATTAGCTAAAAGTTAATTTAACTATATCACACAATGGAATTTTTTTTTTCTTGGGTATGCGGGGAGGGATAGCTCAGTAGTTTTAACATTGGCCTGCTAAATCCAGGGTTGTGAGTTCAGTCCGCAAGGGGGCCATTTAGGAAACTGGGATAAGAAAAAAATCTTTCTGGGGATTGGTCCTGCTTTGAGCAGGGAGTTGGACTGGATGACCTCCTGAGGTCCCTTCCAACCTTGATATTCTATGAAATCACCATTTATAATGAGGTTTACAGATACTCCACACTGAAGTAATAGTTTGTAACATGATTTAAATAGGCAGAAAGGTGTATCTCACTTTTCATCTCCTCCGCATAATTCTGGGTCTCCTTTAGAAACTGTTTGGCTGTTTTTAGTTCTTCTTCCAGCTGATGGATTTCTCGTGATTTTTGATCAGACTGGCAGCAAAGAAGGTTTTTTTCTTTCTTCATTTCCTACAACAAAACACTAGTTACAAAACAATTGATTAAGTCAATAAACTGAGAGTAGTGTGATGTGGTATACTACCCATCGGAGTCCCATGAAGACTCTGGAAAGTTGAGCCTTGGTTTCTAACAACATACATGCGTTAGGAACACAAACTGCACTCTTGGCAGTCCTCAGAGGGAAAACAATCCTTTGGGGACATCTCCCAGCTGGCAAAGATCACAGCAGTACTTAGGTGGCTCAGGATATGGAACCAGGGAGCTGCAACCAGTTCTCTGTTGCCTGCCCATAGCAAATCTTGACACAGGATAGAATCCAGCCCACAAAAACTGAGAGTCAGTGAAGTTAAGTGACTTGCCCAAAGCCACAGAGGGGAGTCAATTTCACTGCCAGTATCAGAATTCAGGAGAAGTTTCCCGTTCCAGCTCCTGTTCTCAGATCACCCATCTCTCGGTGTGGATGAGTCAAATATATGAAGTTGCTTTTGGTAGAAAGATAGCATTAGATGTAAAGTATTAGTCTGTAATACCTGGGACTTTGGGATAGTATATTTTCTAAGTATCTTTTTTCCAAATAAATTAAGAAAAGTTAAAATGCCCCATACAACCATGTCCTAACTGGGAACTTAAATAAAATTATTTCTAAAAAACTAACTCCTTCCACCCAAATTCCTGCATTGCTGGGTAATAGATTGCATGGCACTGGTGGGACTCTGTTGGAAGCAAGCCATCATTTATTCATCTACTTCCTACGAGCTGATGGGCACCAGTGCACAGAAGCCAAATTCAAGAAGAGGGAGGGTCTGAATGGAAATCAAATTAAAACCTTGCCGACACAGTAAGTCTGTATTTTCATCTATTTAAACAAGTCATCCAAAGAACATAAATAAAACTGTTGATGCTTCTGGTTATTTTCTTTTTGGCTCACAACTTCCTAGTCCAAAATATCCAACCGTTGTACCGAAACAAACACACACACACACACACACTCTGCTATCAATCATTCTAAAACACACAGGTGTCAAGAAACAACATTTTCAGGCAATGCTGATGTATGACAAATGTTTCAAAGCTGTATGAATTCTCAGCTTCTTATGTTCAAAATACCAATGAAATTCAAGGGCTTTAAATGGCTGATATGCCCATCCCTCTTGCTGTGACTCAGCACAGTCGATCTGATTAATACGCATTCAACAAAAACCTGGAATCAAGAACCTAACATAGCTGCAAAAAAAAAATCCCATGCTCTGATGCTGGACTTTCACAAAACCATTTACAAGAAATGCATTCTCCCACCTTAATCGGGTAAGGCTACATCGCATCATTTGCAATTACAATTTGGCCTCAATCACATAAGCCATCATTAATTCCTGATTGAATAAACGAAATCCAATGTATTTATACTCGAATGCATCTACCCTGAAAAATCTGCAAGAGTTACAGAACATAGCAGCACACCTCCTCAGTAATACAGGTTCATTTGAGTACATCAGTCCTGTTTCACTCACTCCGCTGATTCCCCAACAGAACACTGAATCGAATCTCAGTCTTTATTTTCGAAGCTATAAAGAACATGCGCCCAAAATACCATCTTACTCTCTCAGACTTTAGTAGCTGTGTTCCTCAGGAACTGTCTACACATCAGAAGTAAACTAGCAGATGCAGGAGACAGGGCTTTTTCAGGAGCTGGCCCAATACTATGAAATTCACTCCTGGAAAATGACAACTAACATCAGCATTTTTCTTATTTACACTCCCACTCCCCTCCGCCCACCACCCCCCCACACACCCTTTGGGACAGTGGTTTTTCAATCTCTTCTCCATTTGCGGACCCTAGAAAATTTCAAATGGAGGTGCAGACCCCTTTGGAAATCTTGGACATAGTCTGTAGACCCTCAGTGGTCCACAGGTTGAAAACCACTGTTCTGACAACCTTTTGAGGACCCCTTAGACAGTCTAAGAACTCTCAGGGGTCTGTGTACCACAGGTTGAAAAACAGTGCTCTGGGGGATATGGGAGAAATACAAAACTCAAATGATAGATGCTAGTCGTCTGAATTATTCTCGACTCTGGAAAGCATTCAGATAGAACAGCAATTGGCACAATATAGGAACTCAAAAAAAAACAAAAACCAATCTCTGATGTTGCTTCTATGACAATTCTGAGTTCTCTTCCCTTTCATTTTCCTTCTAACTACAAATTAAAGGAAAAATCTTGTGATCAGCAATCAAGGATTTTTAAAATCAAAACGTACAGCCAGATCCTTCTAGTGTAAATTGGAATAACTTTATTGATTTCAATGGAGCTATGCTGATATATGGCAAGTTAGGATCTGGCTTCATAGCTAGAAATTTGTTGATAATTCTGGTCTACAGCGCTTTCAAAAGTAAAAATGTACTTGTTTTGGTTGTTAACAAAGCAAATATAACTAAAAAGACATGTAATAGAACATTATACTGGAGGGGGAGACTTAAAGATGTAAACACTAAGAGGCACAGTTTGCCAGTACTTCCCAGGGATCCTTGTTTATTTATACAAATCATTTTGGGGATTTTCTCTTCCTTTAAATTGATTGTGTGCCCAAAAAAATACCCATTCCTCCATGAAATCTTGGAATTAGGCAAAACACACTCATACTTAGAAAGCAGCTAATGATTCTAGAATTTCCAAACGAAGTCAAACAGATTTAAAATATTTTATTTTTTAGGACTAAACAAAGTCTCTTGAACCATATTACATAATTAGATTAGACAGAATTCCATATGAACTGTAAACCTATCTGTAGTATGCTGCTGCAAAATAATTTTTTTAACCCTCACCGTACAACCAATTTTGCGCATGGGGTCAGTCCACATGGAATCAATTGCAAAAACTGCAAGGTCAGGGCTTTATTTTGTATCACTGCTATAGGTCTTTTAAGATGGTCCCAAAAGATACAGCCGGAATAAGACAGTATCACAACTTCTGGTGGAAACACAGAACTTGCAGAGTTCCCCTGGGAGTCAGTAAGGCATAAATGGCACCAGTTCTTACTGATTTCCAGTTTAAATGATTAATTATACCACTTGCCCCTCTGATTTATTTACCTCAAAGTTTCTCCTCAAGTCATTTTCCTTTGACTGATTTGCTAGTAAAGCCTGTTCTGCTCTGCACAGCTTCTGTTTAAGCTCACTGGAGTCATTTTCCAAATGTTGTTTCACTGCTACTGCCTATGAAGAAAACACATCACATTTTATTTGTAGTCATATTTAATCTATTTTAAAAAATAAAAAATTCCTGATGTCCCTTTAAATGATGAGCTCCAAAGATATGTTATAAAACAAAGCAAAAAGAATAAGCTATGTTATGCTTCCTCCTACACAAAGAGAAATTTGGAATAACTGTTGACTTCTGTGTTATATAACTAAGAGTAGAATTTAGCCCTAAACCTTGAAACTCAGCATGATAGCTTTAAAAAAGTGCAATTAAAAATAGCTCATATATCTGAAAAATCCATCTTCCTTTCACTGTCCAGTCCTGGATTCTAGATTCTGTATCATACCAAAAAACAGTACAGGTTAAGGTAACACAAATCTTTAACTCAAGACTGGAAAAGGTTATGAAAAATATTTTCAGAAACATAATTTAAGCAATAGTTATAGTACAGTCTGTTAATCATTGGGAATCCCAACCAGTGTTTTCTTTTAAGCTCAACCATAAGGGCAGCAGATTTAACACTTGCTCTCAATTTTTTTAAAGTAACATACTTTGTCAAAGCAAACACCTATTAGGTTTAGAACAATGTTTCCTAAACTTGGGACGCCACTTGTGTAGGGAAAGCCCTGGAGGGCCGGGCTGATTTGTTTACCTGCCGCGTCTGCAAGTCCAGCTGATCGCAGCTCCCACTGGCCGTGGTTCGCTGCTCCAGGCCAATGGCCAGTGGGAGCCGCGATCGGCCGGACCTGCGGACGCAACAGGTAAACAAGCTGGCCCACCCTGCCAGGGCTTTCCCTACACAAGCGGCGTCCCAAGTTTGGGAAACACTGGTTTAGAAGATCCTTCCCCATTCCCACTCAGTCCTCAACTGCTCATTTGAGAGGTAACATTTAGGTGTTGGACTGATGATCAGCTATCACCAAATATGCAGTTGAACAGCCAATAAGGGAAAGGATCAATACCAAACTAGACTTAATTCTGTACAATCCAAATACCAAGAGACTGACAAATTACTCTACCTTTTCCACTTACTATATATTTAAGGAATAGTTTACATGTTCTTAAAAACCAATATCTGTACACCTTATGGACCAACAAAGACATTCAGCTTGAACCTCTGTCTCTATAACTACATTCTTCGGGGGTAAGGGAAATTAGTGTAGTGCTATCCTCTATCTTAAGTTTATCACCTGACTTTATAACGCTATCTAAGCCAGAAAGTTAACAAGATCATAACTGTAACACTACCAAATTCTAACTGGTTTTCAACCTTTTTAATCTGTTTTATATCTGTCATAATAGCTCTATAGTGCTCCAAATTAAAAAGGAAGTAAATTACCAACATCAAGAGAAAAAAAATGAGAATGAAATTGTGACAGTGTACCCCATAAGGCTTTATGGGGTGGGGGTGCTCATAAATGTATATATGATATAACTGGAATAGGGTTTTGCTACAAGTAAAGGTTATGATCTACTGGTTATGTTCATCCTACTTGTATGCAGGCACCATTTGTGTGTTCAGAGTTATGAATATTGGCTGTATAATTGCTTGATTTCTAAGTAGCCCTTTTGGTCACTTCTTGGGAAAGGAATGTGCAAATTAAGTGCTCAATCCAGAAGCACTTAACAGACAAAAGAGCTTGGAAGACTCCAATCTACATAAGAAGTCTACCTGAGGACATTCAAGGTAGTATGTGGGTAATGACTGCTGCCTGCAGGTCCTGAGTCATGCATGGGCATGTGATGTGCCCTTGTGATTCCAAATCTCCATTTTGTGACTGAATTCTGCACACAGTGAGGAGGTGGTCTCCACGCACAAGAGAAAGTCTATTTAAACCCCCGGGAGAATCCTCCATTTTGTCTTCAGATGGCTAAAGGAGGAGCCTCTCCACCACCCCAGGATACCTAAAGGAAACTGAAACAAAGAACACTCACACCCCCTGTAGTTACTGATTGCTGGACCCAGGCTAAAAGGAGATTAGCCTGTAAAAGGGAGCATTCTGGAACTGGTGAGGATCTTATCTGTATCCAGTTTGATTAGACATAGATTTGCGCATTTTATTTTATTTTGCTTGGTAACTTACTTTGTTCTGTCTGTTACTACTTGGAACCACTTAAATCCTACTTTCTGTATTTAATAAAATCACTTTTTACTTATTAGTTAATTCAGAGTATGTATTAACACCTGGGGGAACAAACAGCTGTGCATATCTCTCTATCAGTGTTATAGAGGGCGAACAATTTATGAGTTTACCCTGCATAAGCTTTATGCAGGGTAAAATGGATTTATTTGGGTTTAGACCCCGTTGGGAGTTGGGCACCTGGGTGCTAAAGACAAGCACACTTCTGTGAGCTGTTTTCAGGTAAACCTGCAGCTTTGAGGCAGGTAATTCAGACTCAGAGTCTTCGTTGAAGTAGACAAGAGTGTCCGGCTCAGCAAGCCAGGATGCTGAAGTCCTAAGCTGGCACGGAAAACAGGGATAGAAGTAGTCTTGGCACATCGGTTGGCAGCTCCCAAGGGGGTTTCTGTGATCCAACTCGTCATAGAAATAATCTAGTTCCATTCTAGAAAGGAGTAAGCTTTTCTGGATAAAAACCTATAAACATGCAAGTTTCAGTATGAATCCAGTGTTTCAAGAGTAAACCTGGAAAGAAGAGTATGTGTAGAGAAAATACTAACCACCTCTGTAGAAAAGGTTTGATTAATGTGCTCACACTGCTAGGATGACACATAGCTATGGCGGACAGCTATCGTGGACAAATTTAGAACCTCTGTATTAAGTCAGGGTAGACCATGCGTATCATAAATAAAAAAGCAGTTTTCTATTAAAGAGTGTGTGTCAAGAAAAGACGGTTACTCACCTTTGTAACTGTTGTTCTTCGAGATGTGTTGCTCATATCCATTCCAGTTAGGTGTGTGCGCCGCGCGTGCACATTCGTCGGAAAACTTTTACCCTAGCAACTCAGTGGGCCAGCAGGTCGCCCCCTAGAGTGGCGCCATCATGGCGCTTGATATATACCCCTGCCGGCCCACCCGCTCCTCAGTTCCTTCTTGCCGGCTACTCCGACAGTGGGGAAGGAGGGCGGGTGTGGAATGGATATGAGCAACACATCTCGAAGAACAACAGTTACAAAGGTGAGTAACCGTCTTTTCTTCTTCGAGTGATTGCTCATATCCATTCCAGTTAGGTGAATCCCAAGCCTTACGTAGGCGGTGGGGTCGGAGTGAAATGTGGCAGAATGAAAACTGCTGAGCCAGAGGCTACAGCCTCTCTTGACTGTTGAACCAGGGCATACTGCGAAGCAAAGGTATGGACCGAGGACCAACGGAGCTGCGCGACAGGTCTCGTGGGTAGGAACACGAGCCAGCCAGGCGGCAGATGAAGCCTGAGCCCTGGTAGAGTGTACGATGATGTGGCTTGGGGAAATATGAGCCAAATCATAACAAGTGCGGATGTACGCCATCACCCAAGATGAGATCCTCTGAGAGGAAAACAAGCAAGCCCTCCCTTTGGCCCGCTACCGTGACAGAGCTGGGGCATCTTATGAAATGGCTGTCAGCGCAATATAAATGCGAGCACTCCACAGATGTCCAAGGAGTGCAATGGTTGTGCCCATTGCGTTGAGCTGTGGGTAACATGAAAGGCCGAAACCACCTTAGGGAGGAAAGCCACCGTAAGAGCTCTGAGCTCGTAGACCCGTCTGGCCGATGTAACAGCTACGAGGAAAGTTGTCGTCCAAGACAGGTATAGCAGAGGGCCAGTGGTGAACGGCTCGAATGGGGGAGACATAAGTCTGGCTAAAACTAGGTTGAGGTCCCAGGTTGGGGCTGGGCGGCGCACCCGAGGGTGCAAGCGCTCCAAGCCCTTGAGGGACCTCGAACCCATAGCGGAACGTCCACCTTAGCCTGGCCGGAAGGTAGAGATGGCCGCTGAGTGTATCCTCAGCGATGATACCGCTAGGTCCTGCCGCTGAAGGCCAGAGGCAGGCCAAATAGAGGGGATCGAGACCTCAGCAGGAGCAAGATCGAGCGCATTGCAGCTGTAGAAGAAACGCTTCCACCCGGCCCGGTACTTGACCAGGTGGAAGGCTTCCTGTCACCCCAGCTCAGTTACGCAGCAGCCACACCGTGAGGCAAAGAGGCTGCAGGTCCGGGTGACGAAGCCTGTTGTTGCCCTGAGTGATGAGGTCTGGGTGGGGTGGCAGGGTAATTGGGTCGGTTATTGACAGGCCGAGCAACGTGGTATATCAGTGCTGCCTGGACCACTCTGGAGTGATCATGATGATGCGTGCTCTGCCCCTGCGGAGTTTGAGCAGGACCTAAAGAACCAGTGGGAACAGTGGGAAGGCATAACGGAGTTGGCCCTTCCACGGCATGAGGAATGCGTCCAAGATCGATCCCGAGGAGAGACCTTGGAAGGAGCAGAACATCTGGCATTTTCTGCTCTCGCGGTGAGCGAACAGGTCTATGTGAGGAAACATCTCCACTTCTGGAAAGCAGAATGCCTCACATGGGGCAGAGTGATCACTCGTAAGACAGGAAGACCTGCTGAGTCAAAGCGCCAAGACGTTCCGAACGCCTGGGAGAAAGGACGTCACCAGCTCCATTGAGTGGGCCATGCAAAAGTCCCGGAAATGGATGGCCTCCTGACAAAAAGGGGGAGGACCATGTCCCCCCCGGTTATTTATGAAGCCCATGGCCGTTGTGTTGGCTGTAAACACCGAGATACCACGGCCTCACAGCTGCCGCTGGAACCCCTGGCACGCCAGGCGGACTACTCTCATTTTTGGGGCATTGATGTGAAATGCCAGCTCCCGAGAAGACCAAAGGCCTTAAGCTTGGAGGTGACCATGAGCACTCGAGCAGAGAGATGACGCGTCCGTCGTCAGGGGCAGTGAGGGCTGGGGCGGATGGAACCGCATCCCTGCCCACACCAGGGAGGGAGTTAGCCACCACTCTAGGGAGCCTAAGGTGCTCAAGGGAACGGTGACTACCATGACCATTGGCTCCCTGTCCGGGTGGTACGCCGAGGTGAGCCGGACTTGGAGAGGACGGAGGCGGAGCTTGGCGTGTTTGGTTACAAACTTGCGGGCAGCCATGGACCCAGGAGACTGAGACAAGTACGAGCTGAGGTCGTTGGGAAAGCCTGCAGACCTCAGATGATTGTTGCCATCGCCTAAAACGCAGTTGTGATAAGCAGGCTCCGGCTAGGTAGGAGACCAGGATAGCCCCTAGGAAGTCCAACCTCTGCGTGGGAACCAGAATGGATTGCTCTATAGTAATCATCAGGCCTTGACCTGTGAATAAGACCGTGACGATGCCCACGCGCTGAGTGGTTTGTGTCTCAGAGTCTCCTCAGATAAGCGAATCGTCCAGATACGGAAAAACGCATATCCGACATCAGCGAAGGTAGGCGGCGACTATGGCCGTAAACCAGAAGTACTGACAGTTGGCTAGAAAGCGGAGGTATCTCCAGTGCGGAGGGAAGATGGCGTTGCGAAAGTACGCGTCCTTCATATCAAGGGCGGCATAGTAGCCCCCAGGAGGCAAGGATGGAATAATGGTTCCCAGGGATACCGTGCGGAACTTCAACCTTATCCTAAACCGGTTGAGTCCGTGCAGGACTAGGAAGGTCTGAGACCTCCATTCGAGTGGGGGACTAGGGCATAACGGGAGTAAACCCCTTGCCCCTTTCGTCAGTCGGCGTCTGCACCTCCTGTACGAGGAATTACTCGTGAGAGGGGTCCCTGAAGGGGGACAGGGCTGGAACAAATTAGAGGTGGTACCTATGCTCCACCGTGCGCAGGACCCAGCGATCTGAAATTAACTGGGGCCATGCCACGAGAAAGCGGGATTGGGATCCCGGCCGGTGACTGGTACACCGCCCTCAGGCGCACCTTGGAAGGTTCATCTTTGGTCCCAGTGGTAATTGCGAGGGACCTTGACCTTGGCTCTTTAGGGATCCTGACGTTCGTCTGCGACCACCTTGGCCTCGCCGTTTGCCAAAGTCCTGTCTCTGGCTAGGCACAGAGTATGGCGGCTGGGGACAGAAAGGCCTGCGTTTGGTCACTGGCATATGCATGCTGAGAGAGCGCATTAGGACCCTATTGTCCATCAGGCTTCGCAGCCTGGGGCTGTCTTTGCCGCGAAGAGGCCTTTACCAACAAAGGGTAAATCCTGAATGGCATACTGCAGCTCCGGCCGGAGGTTTGAAACCTGAAGCCATGAGATGCACCTCATGGCGACACCAAAGGCCAGAGTCCTGGCTGCAGAGTCTGCTGCGTCCCACGAGGCCTGGAGGGACGCTCTGGGTACCTTTTTCCCCCGTCCTCCAAGACGGCAGCGAACTCTTGGCGGGAGTTTTGAGGGAGAAACTCCATAAACTAAACTACCTTCACCCAGGTGCTATAATTATAGCAGCTAAGCAAGGCTTGTTGCCTTGCTACCCAGAGCTGCAGGGCCTCTGCAGAGTACACCTGGCGGCCAAGCAGGTTTATTCGCCAAGCCTCTTTCGGTTTCGGGGCTGGCGCCCGCTGGCCATCATATCAGAATTGTGGTCATGAGCATAAGATCTGCGCATGTGGGATGACACGGATGCGTGTCTGGATGGCCATGGAGGTACTAAAAGAAGGCACAGGCAGAGTCTCTGACTCTATCGGACCTTGCCCAACTCGGCACCGGGAGGCGTACCGGTACCTGGAACGAGATCCGGACCCGCAACCAGAACGGTGCCGGGAGATCGACCGAGATCTTGAGGCTCGGGGAGAGGCTACAGGAGTCAAGGTACCTGTCGCGGTGCCGGGAGTCGGAACGGTGCCGATAGCGGGTCGGCGAACGGGATACCGACCGGTGCAGCGAGTGCGACCAGTACCGATGAGGAAAACAGCACCGGGACTGCAAGTGATGTCGGGTGTGCCGACAGGACCTGGAGTGTCTGCGGGACCGTGATCATGAAAGGTGCCACTCTGCTGTGCTGACAGAGGACGGTCACATGAAGAGACTGTATTACCCGCACCGGCGGTGCTGGGGTCAGGCAGCATCGACTCTGTCATGGCCATGAGATCCCTCGCCGTTGGTAATGTCGCCGGCATGGAGGGAACAGCAGGCTCAACCACAGTGCATACTGGGGAGCTGTCAGGCACCGGATTCGATGGCCCTCATGGGACCGGGATCGACGGTACCGAGGTCGTCAGAGCTTCGGTAGGTGTCGGTGCCGGGCGATCCGAGTTAATGAGCTGTCTGGCTGCGGTGCCGTCGGCACGGAAGCAGCAGGAGCAATAAGCTCAACCACGGCGCGTGCCGGGGAGCCATCAGGCACCGGATTCGACGGCCCTTGTGGGACTGGAATCGACGGTGCCGACGTTGTCGGTGCCTCAGAGGTGTCGGTGCCGGGCAATCCGACTTAGACGAGCTCTCTGGCTGCGGTGCCGTTGGCACGGAAGCAGCAGGAGCAGTAGCTCAACCACGGCGCGTGCCAGGGAGCCGTCAGGCACCGGATTCTACGGCCCTTGTGGGACCGGGATCGACGGTGCCGACGTCGTCGGTGCCTCAGCAGGTGTCGGTGCCGGGCGATCCGACTTAGACGAGCTCTCTGGCTGCGGTGCAGTTGGCACGGAAGCAGCAGGAGCAGTAAGCTCTACCACGGCGCGTGCCGGGGAGCTGTCAGGCACCGGATTCAATGGCCCTGGGGGACTGGAATCGACGGTGCCGATGTCATCGGTGCCTCTGCAGGTGTCGGTGCCGGACAATCCGACTTAGATGAGCTGTCTGGCTGCGATGTAGGTGGCACGGAAGCAGCAGGAGCAGGGGGCTCAACCACGGCGCGTGCCGGGGAGCCGTCAGGCACCAGCAGGAATCGTAGGCTTTCTCGACCTCGGAGGAAGGGAGCGGTGCCGAGTCGACTTCGGTGCCGGCGACGGCCGGTGCCGAAAGGCCTTGGCAGTACCGGCAGGGTCCGGTGCCGAGGAGGCGCTTCTGCCAGCCGCTTGATCATCGCTCGGCGCCAAAGGTGGAGGGGTAAGTGAAAGTCCCGCTCCTTTTTGTTCTCAACTTAAAAGCCTTGCAAATGGGGCACTTAGCTGTCAAGTGTGATTCCCTGAGGCACTTCAAACAGGAGTTCTGTGGATCTCCCTTCGGCATCGGCTTCTGGCAGGCCGAGCCCATTTTAAAACCCGGTGAGATGTGCATGGGCTCCGGCACCGGGTTCATGGAAGGGGCTACTTCCTGAACCCCGCTAACTATTACTAAACTAACTATGTTAGCAAAGAAAAAACGTATAACTATACAAATATATATATAAAAGGATTATAACTGCATAACTATATACGAGAACTACGAGTAGCTAGGGAAGTGGAGGTCAGCTAAGCCGCGCTCCACTGTTCCAACGACCGACACGGGCGGTAAGAAGGAACTGAGGAGCGGGTGGGCCGGCAGGGGTATATATCAAGCGCCATGATGGCGCCACTCTAGGGGGCGACCTGCCGGCCCACTGAGTTGCTAGGGTAAAAGTTTTCCGACGAATGTGCACGCGCGGCGCACACACCTAACTGGAATGGATATGAGCAATCACTCGAAGAAGAAGAAGCAGTGCTTAAATCAGAACAAGGCTAAAGGGAACTGTTGCAGGGCATTACCCCCAAACTGCCTTTGGGTACATCTATTACCTCAGTTTACCTTCTATCTTGCATCAAACCAGCTATCACATGTGGCAATTTTACAGTAGTATTCTCTTCCAGGTTGGTTTATTATCATAACACTCCAACATACCTTTACCAGCCTCAATTATTCCTTTCAGTTTATAATACCTCGTAAGTTTTTCCAGGTCTTGACCAGATCATGCCCATCCTTGTAGTCCAACCCCTCTCCCAGCCGGGACTTCTGCATCCTGCAGGTCCATTAATGGAAGCTTATCCCTGCACAGTTTCCAGTTCCTTGTAAATCTCTTCCCCCAAAAGGCTTCTGCCTTGGAGTTCTGGAAAACAGTCACCTGTCCTCTTCACAGGCTCTTTGCCTGGGCATTAATGAGACAGAGTCTCTCTCTGAACTTTTGGGGTGCAGGGGGGTGTCTCTCTCTTGAATGACCACAGGCTGCCTTTTTACCTGCCAACAGGCCTGCTTTAGATGCATGCTTCTGTCACATGACCCTTGTATTCATTCTCATCATAAAGAGAGATGGGCTAAATCTGACAAAAGGTGCAGATGTGCCCCAGTCTTTTAAAGGACCAGCTCACCCTGTGACAGGAACGTACCGCAGCTTGCTCTGACCTGTGATGTATTTAATTGCCCTTAAATATTAGTCATGTATAGATCTTCAAACACAAAAAAGAGAACAGTTAAATTTTACATAAAATAAAAACTCAGCATCACCACTTCCATTTGAATAGTTCAGATATTAAAAATCCTACTTTGTCGAGTTCTGCCCGTACAGCATTGTAGTCATTCTTGGCTTGTTGCACGTCCTGGTTTAATTTGGCTTTTATCTGGTTGCACTGCTGATCCGCTGTCTGTAAGGAATGTTGCTGACGAAACAGTTCCTAGAAATTTAGAAGTTGGGGGAGGTGGGGTAGGGGAGAGAAACACGCTCCTGTTACATGTTTCTAGTCAAGTTACTGTAACTATTAGCATTGGAAAACGCAGGGGAGGGACTGTAAATAGTCCCTGTAAATAGTTATTAATTACACTAAAGCCCTCTCTAACAGAAGGAAAAAGAGTTTAAAAACCATTCTTAAGTATAGCATAAATTCTGTTATAGCCACTAATGGTCCTGACTCAGTGTGGCCGATCAGAGTAGCCTACTTAATCTGTTACATCAATACAGTAGGATTAAAAAAACAAAAAACAAAACAACCACTAGAAAATAATGGAATGAAGCTTATATTGATTCAAAAATAGATCTCCATATAGTAACACTGAGCATTACAACTAAGCAACCACACTAATCCTAAATAACCATGGTCCTTTGGGGAAAAAAATTCCCTTCCTTATGATTACATGTTTAACTTATTGCTTTAACAATGTTTTTCATGAGGAAAATGCCTTGTTTTTTTTTCAATTTGACTTAACACAAGACTGGGCAGCAACAGAAGTCTGGGGGAGCAGAACTTCACTAATGCACACCTCCTAAAATCCTTAGGAATCTAGCCCATCTGCTGCAATCATTAGAAGATGCAAAGTAGATATCCATCCAGGTATAATTATTTTCTGAGGCTTCTTCCCAGCCCCACAGTCCTTACAGTTGGGGCTCTCCATGAATTTGAGAGTGGATTTATGGGCTATGAGGGGCATGGGACTTTTAGTAGGAGGTTTTGGGGTTGGTAAGGGAAAGAGAGGGCTAAGTGAGGGAGCAGAAATCAGAGGAAGATAGGGGAGGGAAACCACTAGTGGCTTCTCCTGGCAATAAACCTCTCTGCCAAACTTCTCTTGGCAGCTGCTGCAGGACTCCCCTCTAACAAATCATAACAGGTTTGTCAGCTGGAGAAGATAGTGAAGTGCTAGTGCTTCCCCTCTGCTTTCTCCTAAGCACCCTCCTATCCTCCAGGAAGACACCTGCTCCATCCCATGTCCTCAAGTTCCCCCACAGCCTGTTCCCACTCTCATTGCCAGCCAGAGACCCATCCTATGAAATCCCCAACCCTCTTGGATCCCAGTGATCCATTTCCCCAAATCTTTGTGTCTCCCCCCCTTATTATACCCAGCCTCTCTGCCCTCATACCCTTTCCAAAGACCCACTCCTACCGTGGGTTGGCCTGCCAGGAGCAGAAGAATGCAGATGGGGAGGGTCAAACGCAAGAAAAAGTGAGCAAATTACTAGCAAAATGTTCAAACATTTTTGATATTTTTTTATCATCTAACTGTAAATTAGAGGTGAACAAATTGGTAGCCTGCCTGCCCAGCCTACCTTGAAGAAATACGGATTCACTTCTTCTTACCAAGTTATAAACACCAGACTAGTATTATCAACAGCTAAGGAACATGGCTTTAGTCAATTTAATTTGTGGTAGACCAATAAATTGTTTCAATAACAAAAGCAGATCCATTCAGCTACCAAGCTAAAATAAAAGAAAAAATCCAAATAAAAGTAGCAAGGGAGAGAGTGACAACAGAGAAAAAATGAAAGGGGGAAGGTCAGAGTGGAGATATTTAAAATATTTTCTCTCTAACTTTCTCTCAATGTGCATATGAGCTACTACAATTTGCTCCTTAGTAGCAAAACTAGAATATCATGTTACAAAAACAGTTATTTATCTTACACTAACTGGTTTCTTTTGAGATGTTTTCTCTACATAGATCCAGCTCTAGGTGTGCATGTGCCCCATGTGCATGAGATTGGGTTCTTTGGTTGACAGTGTGCACTTGTAGTATCAGTAAATATCTTAATATGCACACATACACACACATCCCGCCACACACACCTGTGGGCAGAGGAGAGCCAGCCACTTCTCAGTTTCTTTGCCAATACGGAATCCCAAAACTAATGGATTTCACAACAGTGGAGAAAGAGGACTGGTCGTGGGCTTCATGCAGGCAGAATAGCCTGAAGAAACAGAATTACTGTAAGGTAAGTAATTGGGCTTTTGTTTCCTAGTACCTGTTAACACGGATCTCATTTTAGGTGACTAGCAGTTATCTCCCTATGGAGGAGGATGTCAAGAGTCCAATTTACATAAAAAGACTGCAGAGCTGCCCTAACAAACTGGGCATCAGATCCAGTAGTTGCAATTACCGAGTAGTGCTGAATAAGAGTATGCAAAGAGCTCCAAGTGGCTCCCTAGCAAATTTCTGACAGAGAAACATTACTCAAGCCTGCCTGTGTCACTTGGGGCCTAGTATAGTTTGCTTTAGTATGAGAAGGTGGAGCTAATTTATTTAGTTCACAGAAGATCTTTAGGCAGTGAAATATCCATTTCAAGAATCTCTGGGTTGAAATAACGAGCCCTGTACACCTGTCCCAAATATTAAAAAAAAAGTTCTAGGCCAGTTATGGAAAGGCTTTGTTCTATGGAGGTGGTAGAAAAGTTCCCCAAAGACACCACTCATATGAAGTTTTGCCTCTCCAGGAGTCAAATGAGGTTTTGGGGAAAAACACTTAAGGTGTATACCAGGGGTAGGCAACCTGTGGCACAGGTGCCAAAGGCGGCACGCAAGCTGATTTTCAGCGGCACTCACACTGCCTGGTCCTGGCCACCAGTCCAGGGGTCTCTGCATTTTAATTTAATTTTAAATGAAGCTTCTTAAACATTTTATAAACTTTATTTACTTTATATACAACAATAGTTTAATTATATATTATAGAAAGAGACTTTCTAAAAATGTTAAAATGTATTACCGACACACGAAACCTTAAATCAGAGTAAATAAATGAAGCCTCGGCACACCACTTCTGAAAGGTTGCCAACCCCTCGTGTATACATTGATGCAAACAAAAGCCTGAGGCCACTCTGAATAAGAATGCAGGAGGAGATCAAAGAAGAGTCATCTTGTCTTTGTGAAATATAGTAAAAGACGTCCTGCCATCAACACCTAAATCTAGCTTATCCTTTGAGCGGAGATAACAGACACCAAAAATCCTATCTTGATAGAGAGGTGATAAAGGCTCTAACAGGGACAGGTGGGAGATCATTAAGTCCAGGAATACAACACTTTGGTACCAGGAAGGTCCCTAACTTGGGGAAGTTTAGTTGCTATGGCCAAGACATTGAACAGGCTGTCAGTCGGCTCCTTGAGCACCACAATCTCCAGCCCCAAGTTGGAGGCCACTCTTATAAGCAGCTCCTGGTGGACACAGAAATCATCGGGTGGCAAAGTTTGGGAGGTCCAGCCACCACCTTGTCAGGGAAGGAGGCAGCCATGGGCGGTGCAGCTGGTTCATCCTCAACCACCAGTGCTGACTGCACAGGGGCCACCAAAGCCTTGGTGCTAAGGTCTGGTTCTGATTCCGGTGGCGCCGTATCCAAGACCGGGCTCTCAGAAACTACCACAGGTCCCTGGAGAGAATGTGAGCATGGCATGGGAGGGAACCCCCAAAGTGTCCAGTACAGCCACTGGGGTGGCCATTGGGTGAATGGCCAGGGACGCGATGGCAGGCCTGCTGAGGGCTCCAGCCTGTAAGACCAGTGCTGATGATGCCTCTGGTGTGGGGAGAGTTCACTCTCAGACCCTATGGAAGATTCCTCCCTAGGAGACTAGGGTGGAGCTGAGGTGGCCTTGTGCTGATAGCCATGGCTTGTTGGGGATCACCATTGCACCAGGGAGTGGCACCACGGGGAAGATGACCGGTGTCTCAGAGATGGAGATATGCTTCGCAATACCAAGAACTAGTGCCAGGAAGGTGGAGAGCAGAGAAGTGGCAAGCAATGATGTGGTGATGGGGGGCATTGCCCTAGGAAGCCATGGGTGCCATGTCGGAGGCCCACAAGGTGGCCTCATCACAGGTTTCTGTTTAGAGAGAACTGTCTTCGAGGGGGCAGGTTTCTGTCTGCCAAAGATGGGACTAGGTCCCGAGGCATGGGTGGCACACGGAGAGACTCAAGTCTCTTGCTGCTCAGAATGCCTCCAACGTTGAAGGTGTCAGGAAATGTTTTGGGCTCCAACAGCTCCCAAGAGTAGGTGGTGGTTCCCAATTCGGGCTCAGTGCCCCAAGTGGTGTGGTCGCTTCCAGTTGTGGCTCTGGGGAAATCGAGCAGCCCTGTGCACATCTCAACTTGTGTCTGGGCTCCCGGGTAGCTGTGCATGGTGCCGGAGAATGGCATCGTTCCTACTGTGACTTCTTTTGCCTCTTCTTAGGCATGGGAGAAGGGGAGCGGCACCAGGACCGTCCCAGTGTCGGAGGGGCACTGATGCACTGATGCCGGGGTACTCGATGCAGAGTTGGAGCGGCACGATTCTGACGTGGGGCACAGGGCAGCTTCCATCAACAGGGAATTTAATCGGATATCCCTGTCTTTAACAGCGCGAGGTCTGAAGTTTTTGCAGCTCCTGCACTTCTGTTTAGTATGTGCCTCTCTGAGACACTTAAGGCAGCTTCTGTGCATGTCGCTAATAGGCATAGGTTTGCTGCACCCAGCAACGGCTTAAACCCCAGGGACTGGCGCCTACACTGTCCTTAGGGCTATGTTCCTAATGGGACTCCGCTCCAAATGCTAACTACTACTAACTATAATACTAACACTACAGTAACTATGTACAAGAATAACTCAGAGAGTCAAATTCAGAGAAACCACTATCGGACTTGTGCAAAGAAGGAGCATTCTCAACAACTGTCTCTGGTGGAAAGAAGGAACTGAGATGGTGTGGGGCCATCAGTGCCCAATGTACTGACGCATAAGCACAGGGCTCCAGAGATTGCCAGAGTCAACTCTAGGGATACCACTAGGGGGGAAATTTCTGACAGCCATGCATGTGGGCACGCACACAAACATGGAATTGACATGAGCAATCACTCAAAGAAGAATCCAATTTTGTGTGCCTGAGGCACTTATGCACCTAGAGTGGGATCTACACGGACAAATACTCAAATGAACAACTTGGAGGCATCTTTAAACTTGTGAAAAAATGGGTCTTGCCTTACCTTTTGATATTCCTTTTCCTTTTCTTTTACTTTCTGTTCTAATGAGCGAAGAGCACTTTCAGCATTTTGTCTTTGACAATTCAGTTCTTCTGACAGTTTTTTCATCTTTTGCTCCACCATTTCATACTACAAAAATTTAATCATAAATCACAGTGATGTAAACGGGAATATTTATTATTTGTACTACAATAGCAATCCTGCCCCCACAATCAGGTTTGAAACCTCATTTTAGTAGCCACTGTAATAAAAGAAAAACAAAAAACACATACATATGATGAAGTCATGGTCTCTGCCCCAAAACTGCTTACAGTCTTCCATGATGCAGTGGACACCCACACAAGTATCCAACACCAAACTGATAACAGATTACACTTTGCTATAGTACAAGTGTGCTATAGTACAAGTATAGTGTGCTAAGTTTCAATAAGTGAGCAGCAAAAACTAAAAAACTAGAAGTGTTTAGGCACAGGAGATAAATTCAATGCAACTTTCAATTTACAGTGAATCAGCACGTTGATTCAACAGAAAAAAAAACTGAACTATTTTAGTCCAGCAACTACTTTGAACAGAACAATTTTCATTGTTTAAAGTAGGCTAGACTGAAATTTTAAACTGAAAATCAATATGCTAGGAGAATTTCCTCTAGAGAGGATTTCTAGAGGAAATTCTCCTATTAGAAGTGTTTCAGTTTTTTATCTGTCATTTTATTAAACTAATATATTGCTTGTAATTTTGGTGGTTTATAAAGAACCAGAGTACACTGAAAACCTATTTAATAAATTCCCAGTGTAATTTCTATTGTGAAAACAAACAATCTGCTGATATAAGTCTGAAAGTTGCCCAAAGCACATTTTCTCAGTACACAATGCTACATCTGTAATGCTACTGCTCCTTTGCCTCTTACAGTTTCATTGTGTTCACAGCATGTTAGGGAGATTTACAACCAATTTATCAGAAAGCTGTCGTAGCAGAGTAAATGTTTTTCTCTCTACAGAACACATTTTTCATTTCTGAAATCTTTTCTTTAAGGCAAGTAACTATTCCTAAAGGTAACAAAAAATTGAACAGTTTATAAGATTTAAATCATCTTCATGGCTGGATGCTTTTAAAGCAGAAAACAAACAACCTATCCAACCCCCTCCCCGCTTCTCAGCCCCGGAACCTCTGCCCCATTCAACCACCCCTTCTCCCTGACCGCCCCCAGAACCTCTGCCCGACTGCCTCCCAGACTCCCCATCCAACCCCCTCTCTCCTTCCTGACTGCCTCCTCTGGGACCTCTGCTCCTATTCAACCCTCCTGTTCCCTGCCCTCTGACCATCCCTACCCCTATGCACATCCCTGCCCCCTCACCACCCCAAACTCCCTTGCTCTCTATCCAAATCCCCCCACCGCCCCCGCTCCCTGCCCCCTTACTGCGCTGCCTGGAGCACGGGTGGCTGGCAGCGCTACAAGCCATGCCACCTAGAGCACTGGGTCAGGCTGGGCTCTGCAGCTGCGCTGCCAGGTAAGAGCTTGCAGTCCCACTGCCCAGAGCACTGCGCCAGTGGAGCAGTGAGCTGAAGCTGCGGGGAAGGGAAACAGCAGGGAAGGAGCTGGGGGCTAGCCTCTCAGACCAGGAGCTTAGGAGCCAGGCAGGAGGGTCCCCCGTGGGCCGGATGTGGTCCGCAGGCCGTACTTTGCCCACCTCTGCCTTCATAGAACAGGGATTATTACACACCTTTTCCAATCACAGAATCTTATCTGAAGGGTTCAGTGATAGCGTAATCTGTCATAAGCATGTGATTAGATTCCCTAGGTAGCTGCTTTACCTATTTCCACATAGAAATATATCACCGATGATGCCTGAGCTCTGGTAGAATAAATGCTGAATGAAGCAGGAGAATTCATATTAACCACTTATTAAACAGGCCTCACACAGTTGTATAAGCACCTAACTGGATGAAAATATAAAAGATTTCATCCTTTGCAAATTAACATGCCAAAGCACGTCTGACATTCAACATATGGAGCATAGCATCAGCCTTAGAAGCGGGTGGTTCAAAGAAAAATATAGGAAGATGAATCCGCTGGTTTAGATTTAAGTCTGTGACAACTGTCAGTAGGAACACAGAATATGTCCTAAAGACACTTTGTCCGGACAAAAGATAGCATAAGTTGGGTCTGCATAAAAGCTTAGACTTCTCCTCCCTTCTCTTTCAGGAAATCTTAGTTTGTGATCATCTCTGGACTATTCCATACCCTGTACATTTTTCACAGAAAGCTTCTTGTCCAACATGCCAGATTTTGAAACAGGATGTTGCTGATGAGGCCCAGGAAGTTAGGGACCCAGTACTAGCACTCTAAGAAGCAGAGAAGGTATTTACAGGACGGTTATAAGACCCAGGGCCTGACGCTAGTCTCATTGCTTTACTCATTAACTACATCTGGAGCAGGGCTTCTCTAGATTTGCAGGTCCTGTAAATGAAGAACTTGCCAATAGTACATTTTCCAGGGATATTCTCCCAAACAAAATAAATATTTTAAATGCCAAACATTAAAGGGTATAGTGCCCTTGTTTGATAGACAGTATGTAAATCCAGAGGACTTAGAAGAAGGCATCCTGGTACCAGAAAGAAATAGCTATTCTGGTTAAAAAATGAAACCTATTCCTAAGAAAAACCAAAATGCCAATGGGCAACAACTAACTATCCCTATCTATGCTATGCACAAATTTGAAAAGAGCCAGCTGTTTTGTTAGCACTGCTCACTGCCCATGTTCATCTCAAAGCCAGGAGGCATGAGAGGAACTGAGTGGTGGCAGGCCTTCTCCACCCTTTTATGCTCTCGGTGCAGGACATGAGAATGCTCCAGGTGCATGAAACTTAACATGGGTGAGTGGGGTGCATTGCACACTGTCAGCAAACTGTGCATATGGACAATCATTCGAAGGGAAAAAAGTTACAAAGGGATAGCAGTGGTCTGTTCACTAAACCAAGAATACAATGGCTTTTACAAATTATCCCAGAACTAGTACAAAAATCTCTTGATCAAAACACCAGTTCAATATAGAGACCTAATGTGAAGGACTTGAAAACAGCACATTTTCCAGGAAGAAAGATTAGAGACTAGAGTAACTGAAGAGGCAGAGATGAGGTTGTTTGAGAGCCTTAATTATACATTTCCAAATTTTAAAATGTTGGGTTGCACGTTACGTTTAACTTAACTGTGAATTTCCTGTATTTTTTAATACTTGTTATTTTTAATTACTACAAATTTATTGTAGTAATTAAATTTATTTTCATCCTTAACTTGAGTTTACAGAAGTATTTAGCATGGGATAGTTTAGAATCCAAGTAATTCTCCCTTGAATTTATGATAGTTTAGGCTGAAAATGTTAAACTATATGACAGTATCCCTTTAAGGTCACAATTGGCCACCAGGTGTCATTCTTGCTCCATGCAACCTTATTCATAGAGCCTCACGGTATATTTTGTTCAATTTTACGGTCATAGAATTTTAAATATCATACATTTCTTGATTTCAGCTATTTAAATCTGAAATTTCATGGTGTTGTAATTGTAGGGGTCCTGATCCAAAAAGGAGTTGGGGGGGTAAAGGAGTGTCGCAGTGTTATTGTGGAGCAGGTTGCAGTGCTGCTACCCTTTCCACTGTGCTGCTGCTGGTGGTGGCACTGCTCAGAGCTGGATGGCTGGAGAGTGGCAGTTGCTGGCCGGGAGCCCAGCTCTGAAGGCAGAGCTACCACCAGCAGCAGCACAGAAGTAAGGATGTCATGGTATGGTATTGCCACCCTTACTTCTGCGAGGCTGTAGGCAGGGCGCTTCCTTCAGAACTGGGTGCCCGACCAACAGCCACCGCTCTCTGGTCGCCCAGCTCTGAAGGCAGTGCAGAAGGATCCCTAATTTGAGAAGGCAGTGCAGAAGGATCCCTAATTTGAGAAATGCTGGTCTCCCCCGTGAAATCTGTATAGAATATGGTAAAAGTACAAATAAGACTGGATTTCACAGTTCGTGATGCGTTTTTTATGGCTGTGAATTTGGCAGGGCCCTATTTATTGGAGATGTTCCAGATCTCCAGTGAATAATGCCCAAAGGCATGAGGCTGCAAGATGCTACATACCTGCTAAGAAGTGCTTGGAACAAGCTAATTAAGAATTTTAGGCTGTCCAACATAAAACATACTTTCAATTCATTATCCTCAGGATGTTCTAAGAAACATTATTCAAGTATCTTGAATCCTGTAAATATGACTGAATGTTTGACACACACTACTGCTAATAATAATTATAAAAGCAGCCAGAAGAGGCCTGATGCAACATGGTACCTGGGCAGCAGTTTGATCACATTGTGCTGTCATTCTATTCAATTCATCTCTAATTTTGTGCAAAACAGAATCTTTTTCTGTGAATTCCAGTTTTGTTTTCTCCAGCTGGAGTTGAGTTTCTTGAAGTTTGTTCATATGGAATTTCTTTTCTTTTTCTTGATCTTGTAGCTGATGCTCTAGTTCTTCAACTCTGGAGCGTAATTCTTAATTTAAAAGAAAAATGATTACTATGATGTCATCTACTTAAAAAGGTACTTACTGTACTAGTACTTTAAAGCAGCCTACACATTCTAATTAGACATATTCTGTGCACTTGATAACACTTCAGGCAGCTATCAAATGCGAATACAAAATAAAAACTATTTAAAAACTGCTTATCGGGTTAAATTTATAGCAATATAAAAAAATTGAAATCTATTATCAAATTAGGAAAATTGAAAGGCCTTTAAAAGTCTAGTTGGCAAAATTTATGTTTATTTTTTGAGCTTGGATAATGACTGTAGATCAGTTTCACTTTGTTTTTTACTAGCTTCATTTTCTGATTCTTATGCACAATGTTGCGGTGTTTTGGCCACCAATTTTGCAGAGGCTCTTTGTTTAAGAACTACCTCCACTGGAATTTTCTAAAAAGTTATTGAAACATTTCTATTTGGTCTTAAGTTTTGGAAAAGTTGCTTCTTAAGAAAAGCTATTACAAACCTATTTTTTGGGCCAAATTTAAGTAAATAGTGTTCATTTATCTTATTCAATATGTCTCACTTTTTGGAAGGGCCCTTCAGTAAATACCATCTATGGGCCTTTAGTAAATGTGGTCTTTTTCACATCACTAAAACACTGCGCATCTACAAATAAAAACTGCTTTTGTCATGATACATATGTGTTTGGGGCGGGTCAGAACCTTTTCCACACACTTCAATGGAATTTTGTACATGAAGAATACTAGTCAGCAATTTGAGAGTATTAGCATGTGAAATAAATGATCTGATCATTCTTTCATGAGGATCTATTCCACTGATACTCTAGCTGCAAACGAACAGATGGCAGCCAATAGCAGTAGAGAATTTTCCCTTTTTTTTGGTCAATGACTCTTCTCCCTGCCCCACCCTCCCAAAAAAAACCCTTCATTCTTCCAAAGCTGAAACTTCAGCTTAAGTTTGCAATGAACTTTACGATGTGACCGTGCCTATAAATTAAACCTTGAATGAAAACTCTACGCATTTTAACTAACCGTAAGCAAAGGGTGAGTGTTTGAATTGATAAAACTACCCTGCAGAACAGCATTACCATTTTAAAAATTATCTTTTCTGAAGACCACTTGCCAACAATTTTGGCTTAATTGGATTAAAGTAGAAATCTAAGAAAGGAGACCCATCCACTCACTCAAAAAATGGAGGCTACAGACTCTGCTCCAAACACTTGCAACAATGTAACAAAATTAACTGACAGAAAATCTGAAGATCAAAGATAGAATGACAGAGCACAAGACATGAAATGGTCCTAAATCACTTGTCACCTTATATGCTGAGGATAAAGTTCATCCTATAGTGTTTATTAAATGTTTACAAAGACTTCCAAGAGGATATCCTGCACAGCCGCACTGAGACTATGGCTACGCTACAGTTCAAGTCGATATACGTTATGTTGTTCAGCGGTGTGAATTAGTCACCCACCTGAGCGACATAACTTACACAGACTTAAGTGCCAATGTGGACAGCACTATGTCGGCAGGAGTGCTTGTCCCGTCGACATAGCAACCACCACTTGTGGGGGCCTGAACTAAATAAGCCGACAGGAGACCTCTATCCCATCGGCTTAGAGTGGCTACACTACAGAGCTTACAGCAGCACAGCTGCACCGATGCAGTTGTAAGTTCTCTAGTATAGCCAGAGCTGGGGTAGAAAGAAAGAGAGAAAAAGATTCTCAATTGAAGAAGTTCCAGATGCTTATTCTACTGTGGTTTTAGTTTAACCAGGCAAGGATCTCCATGAAAAAATGACTTCTTGATAGAGCAGATTACTCTACAGAATCTTCCAAAGAATTACATTCAAAACACAATAAAACAAGCCAATTTCTTAACTCAGTTAATTTTTTCATACTGGAAGAACTTTTATTAATTATTTTATTGATTTATAAACACTTAAATAGTGTTTTTTACCCAGAGATCTCAAAAAGTCTCACAAGCTGAGTATGTATTTTACCCCCATTTTATATATAAACAGTCTTCAGTGAAGTCCTTAAACATAGAGGGTTTTTATTATCTTTAAAAAAAGACCTTATTTATAAAATAGATTTAAAGTCATAACTACACTTGCAAGATAAGACGGTTACTCACCTTTGTAACTGTTGTTCTTCGAGATGTGTTGCTCATATCCATTCCAGTTAGGTGTACGCGCCGCGCGTGCACATTCGTCGGAAAACTTTTACCCTAGCAACTCAGTGGGCCGGCAGGTCGCCCCCTAGAGTGGCGCCACCATGGCGCTCCATATATACTCCTGCCGGCCCACCCGCTCCTCAGTTCCTTCTTGCCGGCTACTCCGACAGTGGGGAAGGAGGGCGGGTGCGGAATGGATATGAGCAACACATCTCGAAGAACAACAGTTACAAAGGTGAGTAACCGTCTTTTCTTCTTCGAGTGATTGCTCATATCCATTCCAGTTAGGTGAATCCCAAGCCTTACAAAGGCGGTGGGGTCGGAGTGAAATGTGGCAGAATAAACTGCTGAGCCAGAGGCTACAGCCTCTCTTGACTGCTGAACCAGGGCAGACTGCGAAGCAAAGGTAAGGACCGAGGACCAATGGAGCTTCGCGACAGATCTCGTGGGTAGAAACACGAGCCAGCAAGGCGGCAGATGAAGCCGGAGCCATGGCAGAATGCACGGTGATGTGGCTTGGGGAAATATGAGCCAAATCATAACAAGTGGGGATGTCCGCCATCACCCAAGATGAGATCCTCTGAGAGGAAAACAAGCAAGCCCTCCCTTTGGCCCGCTACCGGGGCAGAGCTGGGGCACCTTAGGAAATACTCCACAGATGTCCAAGGAGTGCAACGGTTATGCCCATTGCGTTGAGCTGTGGGTAACATGAAAGGCCAAAACACCTTAGGGAGGAAAGCCGGGTGCGGTCATAACTGCACCTTGTCTTTGTGGAACCTTCGTAAGAGCTCTGATCTCAGAGACCCGTCTGGCCAAGACTAGGTTGAGGTCCCAGGGCGGGGCCGGGCGGCGCACCCGAGGGTGCAAGCGCTCCAAGCCCTTGAGGGACCTCGAACCCATAGAGCGTGGGACACAGAACGTCCAGCTTAGCCTGCTGGAAGGTAGGGATGGCTGCTGAGAGTATCCTCAGCGATGATACCGCCAGATCCTGCCGCTGAAGGCCAGAGGCAGGCCAATAGAGGGGATCGAGACCTCAGCAGGAGCAAGATCGAGCGTACTGCAGCTGTAAAGGAAACGCTTCCACCTGGCCCGGTACGTTGACCAGGTGGAAGGCTGCCTGTCACCCCGACTCAGGTACGCAGGAGCCACCGTGAGGCGAAGAGGCTGCAGGTCCGAGTGACGAAGCCTGTCATTGCCCTGAGTGATGAGGTCTGGGCTGACAGGCCGAGCGACGTGGTATGTCAGTGCTGCCTGGACCACTCTGGAGTGATCATGATGATGCGCGCTCTGCCCCTGCGGAGTTTGAGCAGGACCCAACGAACCAGTGGGAACAGTGGGAAGGCATAATGCAGTTGGCCGTTCCACGGCATCAGGAATGCGTCCAAGATCGATTCCGAGGAGAGACCTTGGAAGAAGCAGAACACCTGGCATTTCCTGCGCTCGCGGTGAGCGAACAGGTCTGTGTGAGGAACCATCTCCACTTCCGGAAAGCGGGACGCCTCACATGGGGCAGAGTGATCACTCGTAAGACAGGAAAGACCTGCTGAGTCAAAGAGGTAAGACGTTCCGAACGCCTGGGAGAAAGGACGTCGCCAGCTCCATCGAGTGGGTCATGCAAAAGACCCGGAAATGGATGGCCTCCAGACAAAAAAGGGGGGAGGACTATGTCCCCCCTGAATACTTATGAAGCACCTGGCCATTGTGTTGGCTGTAAACACCGAGATACAACGGCCTCGCAGCTGCCGCTGGAACCCCTGGCATGCCAGGCGGACTACTCTCATTTTTGGGGCATTAATGAGGAATGCCAGCTCCCTAGAAGACCGAAGGCCTTAAGCTCGGAGGTGACCATGAGCACTCGAGCAGAGAGATGATGCGTCCGCCGTCAGGGGCAGTGAGGGCTGGGGCGGATGAAACCGCATCCCTGTCCACACCAAGGAGGGAGTTAGCCACCACTCTAGGGAGCCTAAGGCGTTCGAGGGAACGGTGACTACCATGACCATTGGCTCCCTGTCCAAGCGGTACGCCGAGGTGGGCCGGACTTGGAGAGGACGGAGGCGGAGCTTGGCGTGTTTGGTTACAAACTTGCGGGCAACCATGGACCCAGGAGACTGAGACAAGAACGAGCTGAGGTCGTTGGGAAAGCCTTCAGACCTCAGATGATTGTTGCCATCGCCTAAAACCGCAGTTGTGATAAGCAGGCTCCGGCTAGGTAGGAGACCAGGATAGCCCTTAGGAAGCCCAACCTCTGCGTGGGAACCAGAGTGGATTGCTCTATAGTAATCATATTGTGTCTCAGAGTCTCCTCGGATAAGCGAATCGTCCAGATACGGAAAAACGCATATCCGACATCAGCGACGGTAGGCGGCGACTATGGCCGTAAACCGGGAGTATTCACCGCTGGCTATAAAGCGGAGGCATCTCCCGTGCGGAGGGAAGATGGCATTGCGAAAGTACGCGTCCTTCATATCCAGGGCGGCATAGTAGCCCCCAGGAGGCAAGGATGGAATAATGGTTCCCAGGGATACCATGCAGAACTTCAACCTTATCCCAAACCGGTTGAGTCCATGCAGGACCAGGGAGGTCTGAGACCTGTGTTCGAGTGGGGAACTAGGGCATAACGGGAGTAAAACCCCTTGCCCCTTTCGTCCGCTGAAGGGGGACAGTGCTGGAGCAATTTAAAGGTGGTACCTATGCTCCATCGTGCGCAGGACCCAGCGATCTAAAAGTAACTGGGGCCATGCCAGGAGAAAGCGGGATCGGGATCCCGGCCTGCGACTGGTACACCGCCCTCCGGCGAACCTTGGAAGGTCCGTCTTTGGTCCCAGTGGTAATTGCGAGGGACCTTGACTTTGGCTTTTTAGGGGGCCTGACGTTTGTCTGCGACCACCTTGGCCTTGCCGTTTTCCAGAGTTCTGCCTCTGGCTAGGCACAGAGTATGGCGGCTGGGGCCATAAAGGCCTGCGTTTGGTCGCTGGCGTATACATGCTGAGACGCATTAGGACCCTATTATCCAGCAGGCTTCGCAGTCTGGGGCTGTCTCTGCCGCGAAGATGCCTTTACCAACAAAGGGTAAATTCTTTCCCCCGTCCTCCAAGACGGCAGCGAACTCCAGGTGGGAGTTTTGAGTGAGAAACTCCTTCACCCAGGTGCTATAATTATCGCAGCTAAGCAAGGCTTGTTGCTTTGCTACCCAGAGCTGCAGGGCCCCTGCAGAGTACACCTTGCATTTGCCAATGCTCTTTCTGCTTCGGGGCTGGCGCCCGCTGGCCATCATATCAGGATCGTGGTCCTGAGCATAAAATCTGCGCATATGGGATGACACGGATGCGTGTCCCGACGGCCATGGAGGTACTAAAAGAAGGCACGGGCCGAGTCTCTGACTCACTCGGACCTTGCCCAACTCGGCACCGGGGACCGGCATCGGGAGGCGTATCGGTACCTGGAACGAGATCCAGACCCGCAACCAGAACGGTGTCGGGAGGTCGACCGAGATCTCGAGGCTCGGAGAAGGGCTACAGGAGTCAAGGTACCTGCCCCGGTGCCAGATGTCGGAACGGTGCCGATAGCGGGTCGGCGAACGGGATACCGACCGGTGCAGCGAGTGTGACCAGTACCGAGGAAAACAGCACCGGAACTGCCAGTGGTGTCCGGCGTGCCGACAGGACTTGGAGTGTCTGCGGGACCGTGATCATGAACGGTGCCGCTCTGCTGTACTGACAGGGGACAGTCCCCTGAAGAGACTGTATTACCCGTACCGGCGGTGCCCGGGTCAGGCAGCACTGACTCTGTCATGGCACTGAGAGCCCTCGCCGTTGGTAACATCTCCGGCGTGAAGGGAACAGCAGGCTCAACCACAGTGCGTACTGGGGAGCTGTCCGGCACCGGATTCGACGGCCTTCGTGGGACCGGGATCCACGGTACCGAGGTCATTAGAGCTTCGGTAGGTGCCGGTGCCGGGCGAACCGAGTTAGATAAGCTGTCTGGCTGCGGTGCCGTCAGCACTGAAGCAGCGGGAGTAATACGCTCAACCACGGCGCGTGCCGGGGAGCCGTCGGGCACCGGATTCGATAGCCCTTGTGGGACTGGAATCGACGGTGCCGATGTTGTCGGTGCCTCAGAAGCTTCGGTGCCGGGCAATCCGACTTAGAGTAGCCCTCTGGCTGCGGTGCCGTTGGCAGGGAAGCAGCCGGAGCAGGAGCTCAACCACGGAGCGTGCCGGGGAGCCGTCAGGCACCAGATTCTACGGCCCTTGCGGGACCGGGACCGACGGTGCCGACGTCATCGGTGCCGTATCAGGTGTCGGTGCCGGGCGCTCCGACTTAGGCTAGCCCTCTGGCTGCGGTGCCGTTGGCACGGAAGCAGCCGGAGCCTTAGCTCAACCACGGCGCATGCCGGGGAGCCGCCAGGCACCGGATCCTACGGCCCTTGCGGGACCGGGGCTCGACGGTGCCGACGCCATCGGTGCCGCAGCAGGTGTCGGTGCCGGGCGATCCGACGTAGACGAGCTGTCTGGCTGCGGTGCCGTTGGCACGGAAGCAGCAGGAGCAGTAGCTCAACCACGGCGCGTGCCGGGGAGCCGTCAGGCACCGGATTCTACGGCCCTTGTGGGACCGGGATCGACGGAGCCGACGTCATCGGTGCCGCAGCAGGTGCCGGTGCCGGGCAATCCGACTTAGACGAGCCCTCTGGCTGCGGTGCCGCTGGCACGGAAGCAGCAGGAGCAATACGCTCAACCACGGCGCGTGCCGGGGAGCCGTCGGGCACCGGATTCTACGGCCCTTGTGGGACCGGGATCGACGGTGACGACGTCATCGGTGCCGTAGCAGGTGTCGGCGCCGGGCGATCCGACTTAGACGAGCTCTCTGGCTGCGGTGCCGCTGGCACGGAAGCAGCAGGAGCAATACGCTCAACCACGGCGCGTGCCGGGGAGCCATCAGGCACCGGATTCTACGGCCCTCGTGGGACCGGGATCGACAGTGCCGACGTCGTCGGTGCCGGGCGAGTCGTCTTAGACGAGCTGTCTAGCTGTGGTGCAGCTGGCACAGAAGCAGCAGGAGCAGTAAGCTCTACCACGGCGCGAGCCGGGGAGCTGCCAGGCACCGGAATCCATGGTCCTGGGGGACTGGAATCGACGGAGCCGAAGTCATCGGTGCCTCTGCAGGTGACGGTGCCGGATAACGCAACTTAGGCAAGCTCTCTGGCTGCGATGCAGGTGGCACGGAAGTAGCGGAAGCAGGGGGCTCAACCACGGCGCGTGCCGGGGAGCCGCCAGGCACCAGCAGGAATCGTAGACTCTCTCGACCTCGGAAGAAGGGAGCGGTGCCGAGTCGACATCGGTGCCGGCGACGGTCGGTGCCGAAAGGCCTTGGTGGTACCGGCGGGGTCCGGTGCCGAGGAGGCGCTTCTGCCCGCCGCTTGAACATCGCTCGGCGCCCAAGGTGGAGGGGTAAGTGAAAGTCCCGCACCGTTTTGTTCTCGGCTTAAAAGCCTTACAAATGGGGCACTTATCTGTCAAGTGCGCTTCCCTGAGGCACTTGAAACAGGAGTCATGTAGATCTCTCTTCGGCCGCGGCTTCTGGCAAGCCGGGCCCCTTTGAAAACCCGGTGAGCCATGCATGGCTCCGGCACTGGGCTCATGGAAGGGGCTACTTCCTGAACCCCGCTAACTAAACTAACCATGTTAGCAAAGAAAACACGTATAACCATACAAATATATATATAAAAGTGTTATAACTACATAATTATATACGAGAAAACGAGTAGCTAGGGAAGTGGAGGTCAGCTAAGCCGCGCTCCACTGTTCCAACGACCGACACGGGCGGTAAGAAGGAACTGAGGAGCGGGTGGGCCGGCAGGAGTATATATGGAGCGCCATGGTGGCGCCACTCTAGGGGGCGACCTGCCGGCCCACTGAGTTGCTAGGGTAAAAGTTTTCCGACGAATGTGCACGCGCGGCGCGTACACCTAACTGGAATGGATATGAGCAATCACTCGAAGAAGAGACCTTGGTTCTGTGTTTTTAATTGCTCAATGCCAGAAGAATTACCAAAATTGTCAGAGAAACTGTTGTTGAAATCTGTCTTCTTTGATCTTAAGCCACTGTGGCTAGGAGTTGCTTCTTGTTCCCATGGAAAATGGGATGAAGTAAAACCTCTCTTTAAAGGCGTTTCTTGATTGCTGGATGAAGGACAGTTTGATGTCTTTTCTTGTTGCCATGAGAACACTGTTGAAGAAGCCTGATGCCGAGCAATCTCTCTGTGACTCTTAGTACTCTGAGGATGAGAATGATTTATTTTCTATTTAAAAAAAAAAAGAGAGAGAAAAAAAGCATATCTACCTTACACAGCTCTATATCTGACAATTTATAAGAGAATTCATTCACTACTGCATTGTGGAAATAAGGTAGGGCAATAGGTCAAGCTGTCAGTGACAATTTTTGTTAACAGAGTCAGTGACACATATCATCCATCAGCGTAAAGGACTATACAATTCACATCAGCCTGCTTTTACACCCCCAACAGTCAACTGACTGGAATACTTCGCCGACTAACATCACAGGCAACTGAATAGGGTTCAGTTCAAATATATCTAAGCTGGCCAGCATCTCAATGACAAGAAGTTTGACTTCTGGTTCCTTATATTTAGTATATCAAGTTCGTTTTGTTTTTTAAGAGAGGCATCCTATCAGTTAACACTGAGGTACCTTCCCTCCACATTCCTCACAATTGGATCACTTTTGTAAAGCTAGCTGTTGACATGTACAACATTCATTTATGTATTTAGTTCTAGACTTACTGTAAATTAGATCTGATACTTATTTGTGTTCTGTGGACAAATATAGCTCCATTTTAGACTAAGGGCTTGTAGCAGGGTGGTTGCCCTGCTCCTGCCTTAAAGGATTTAGAACCGGGGGCAGGAGGGACACGCTACAATTGGGGAAGCAGCCTCAGCTGGGGCCATGCCCCAAACAGAACACAGCTGGCCCTTATAAAAGGGCTGTGAGCCAGGGGCTTTGAGACTACCTCTCTGCCTTTAGATGGAGAAGGGCCTGGCTGCTAGGGAGCGTACCTAAAGTGAAGCAGGGCTGGAGGACGCCAAGAGGAGCTGGGGAGCTCCGGTCTGGAAACCCCCCAGGCTCCTGGCCTAGTGCAAGGCCAAAAGGTACTGGGGTTGCAGAGGGCAGCCCATGGGTAGGCAGAGGCAGCAGGCCCAAACCCTCTTTGCTATTGATGAGTGGCCATCATATTGCAGTCTGCCCCAGTGAATGGGGACTAGATGGGGACTGGCAGTAGCCAAGACTGAGGTAAGGTAGGGATAGGGGTTCTCTGGGAAGGGGAGACTCACCAAGACTTTGGGGGTACTGCAAGGGGCAGAACCCCAGTGAAAAAGGGCACTGGGGTCCAGGAGGAACATGGGGGCCTGGGAAGGCGAGACAGGGGCCTGCAGAGAGCGCTCCAAGACTGTGAAAGAGCCAATTTCCAGGACGACAGCAGGAGGTATCACAGAGATGAGTCTTGACCTGTTTCAGGACTCTATTAATCTCCAAATGTGTGGTGATCACATTAGCAAGAATTCTACATGTAAATCATTCCACACACAAGAGAGACTCATTTATTTGCACTTATTTTTACAAAATACCTGGACTCAAAAAACATGTTTTGGCTCTAATATCAGAAATTTTTCTTTCACTGGACAATCTCTGTGTCCCTAAACCTCTGACTGCCAGAAGCTGGGATTAGATAACAGGTGATGGGTCACTCAATAAATTGCCCTATTCTGTTCATTCCCTCTGAAGCATCTGGCACCATCCAGAAAGCAGGATACTGGGCTAGATGGACCATTGGGTTGATCCAGTAGGGCCATTCTTACATTCTAAAAATACGAAGAAGCTGGTATTGGTACTTACTGAACCTGGTTTTCCAATATGTCTAACATTTGAATGGAGTTTGACACTAAAGCACTAAGGGCGCCAATACTGCTCCCCAAAATTAACAAGAATTTAATCCCTGACTTCAGTGGGAGCACTATAAGTCTTTAAAACTGCCAAAAAGCAAGCACCAACTGAAAAACTGTAATGGGAATATTCCTGGATATTTACACTGTGTTTATTGTGTAAGTAAACTTTTAAATTTACTAGAAAGTGATTTTACATGTATTTTATTCATTTTGTTTGTAGGTTATCAGTACAAGTTTACTAAAAAAGGATTTAAGTATGATGAAGTAGTATATTCTTAAGGTGGTAAAACAGAACTATGCCCAACTTGAGTAGGTTAGGTTTTTTGTTTGTTTTGTTTTTAAAACAGAAAACATACAAGATCATTTTCAGACTTTAAATGCAAAAACATATGCATTCTGCATAAATTCTATTCCTCTTTATAACTGTGGGTAATGAGAAATTCTCAGTCATGTGTGATTATTTACATGAAAACAATATGTTTAAAAAGTCCTTTTTGTGTATTCTAATTAGCACTAACTTTTGGAAAATGCTATCGGAAAATTAACCATATCCACTGCTTACTCTTTTTAAATATACACTTTAATCTCAATGGCATGAACACTGAACAAATTTAATATTACCACTTCCTCTGAAAAATCATATGGCTAATTTTGAAGAACTGCACCTTTCTCCTTTTCACACATTAAAGGAGATTGAGATACTATATACCCCATTTCAAATGTATACTTACTTTAACCTGGATATTTCTCAGTTCTGCCTCCAGCCTTTTTCTTTCTTCAACTTCTTTACTGTATTTTTCTTGGAGTTCTTCAAATTTAGAATCTACAAATTGACAGTGAATATTTGCTAATAATCTGGCTCATTTCATACACAATATCTTCCCTATTCCATTTCTTATACCTAATATTAGACAAGGGTGGTAAAAGCAACAGCCCTCATTAATCTCTATATATAGTGATATATTAAGACAACGATTCAAGGGGAGTTCTTCTAAAACCAATAAAACTGAATAGTTCAGGGACTGAAAACTGAGATCTAGAACTCAGGGCCACAATGAAAATGAAGCACAAGACTCAGGGACCAATACTAGGGGTACAAATGTATATTGTAATATCACCTTAATGAAGTTTTTTTTTCCCCATCATTTCCCTGGCATTAATATTCATTTGTAGCATGACTAAAATATCAGGCACTGAGATTCAGATATTCAAAGGAGCTTCAAAAGAAAAATCAGTGGGAGTTGGACACCTAACTTCTTGATAATGGGAATCACCACACATTTGAAAACTCAGCCTAAAATCACATCTTGCTTCTCTCCACTTTAATTCCTACATAACTGTAGCAGTCACTTTCTCAAGCAACACCATAGCCAAAATGCTTTGCATCTTCGGAAAGCATCTGAAATCTCAGCTTTCAAAGGAGAACAAGAACTGATCTCCAACTTGTTAGGCAGGTTGCCAAATTGAAGTTTTTGGCAAAATCTTGTTTTGGTGTCCATGAAATTTTTCTGTTTTGTATTGCCGATTCTGAATTTCACAACCCTAAACTCAAGGAAATTGTGTGATGGCACATTGTCTCTGGTAAGCATTTTGAACTCTGAGCGCTTACTACTAAATCCCTCAAGCCCCCGATTCACCAGCCCGTAAAACTGCATTTCAATTATTTTGAATGAAAACTTCACCTGAATATTTTGTTATAGAACATAATTAGTTAGGATGTACGTGTGTTATGTCCATATTAGTATCCGCATTTGTACCCTCCCTTGAATCAAGACAAAGCATAGTCTTGGACTCACAAACCATGCTCACTTGAATTCCTACATATTCAATAATGGGAATTAATTTTCAAATATTGGAAAATTATAGATTATAAGAGAAACACAAGGTCAGCTGTTTTCTTCATTCACCTTTTGTTTTCTTTTATGCTTCTGGAATGACATGTAGTTTCAAAGGAATTTACATTTTATTCAATTGCTTATTAAATAAGGGGGGGAAATTACCATTGTGATTTTGATTTGGTGTTAAAGGAGCAGTAAAGTTCTTCTGTGGTGTACTACTGAGTGATAAGTCTCCTGTAATCAATGTTTGCTGACTTCTCTCAAGTTCAGATTTGTACCTGTTTAAAAGAGAATTAGAAGTGCAAGGAATTAGTTACAGAAAGAAACAGGGCCCAATCACACATTAAGAGCCAAAAATGCACATTGAATGGCAATTTTGGTTATTCAAGAAATACAAAATTTGTACAATAAAGATATCACTAAAACATTTATAGATCAATTCTAGATTATAATGACACCTTCAAATAAATATTGGAATCTGTACTTTCACTTCTAGTGATATTTGTTTATTTAAATTTTCTCTTATATGAGAGAGACAATTGTGTTATATACACTCAAGGTTTAATATTTCAGAAGACTCAAAACTAAAAATTATACACAAAAAGGACACATGGATGAAAAGCAATTACAATGATTATAATAAGATGGGTCACAGTTCTAATAAAGCTCCCTCTGCTGGACATTCGCAAGACTGCTGTGTTTGGGTCCCAATATGCTTGATTTGTGCTCTTAAGCTTTCCTTGGCCTGAATAGGCTGCAGCAACTGTTTTTGCCCTTGGCTTCTCTGGTACACTTCCAGGGCAGAGGCTCTCAGTTCCACTTGACAGAATTAGGACCACACAACCTAGCTGTCTTAGGACCCAGGCCAGCATTGACCCTGCAGACTTAAACACACCCTTTTCCCAGAGCTCCAACATTGTGGGCACTCTGGGTACACAGTTCACAGCTCCAGTGACATGTGGTAGTTCAGGGGTTCTCAAACTGGAGGTTGGGACTCATCAGGGGGCTGGGAGATTATTACGGGCATGAGCTGTAAGCCTCCACCTCAAAACCCGCTTTGCCTCCAGCATTTATAATAGCGTTAAATATATTAAGTGTTTTTAATTTATGGTGGGTGGGGGTTGCACTCAGAGGCTTGCTATGTGAAAAGGGTCACCAGAACAATAGTTTGAGAACCTCTGTGATAGTCGAACACAGACTTTACAAGGGTTCCCAAAAAACACTCTCTATTAGCAAGCACAGCAAGTATACATACCTGGACAAACAAAAAAAAATCATATACACAATTCCCTGCCGCAATTTCCTCATCACTCTTAGAGCATTCTTTGGACTGAGATCAGAGTCCTCTAGTTCAGGATTCTTCCTCTTGCTCTGCCCTCCTGCACATGGTTTCTACCCTGAATCATGGAGTATCTGTGGTCTTTTCTCTCCTTGCCCTCTTTCCCCATGTAGAGACTCTCTTTTATTACCTCCTTCCTCCCCTTTGTCAGGTGACTCCCAATCAGCCTCATCAGCTAATTAAAGTACCTTACCACAGATTCTGTTGCTTAGTTATCAGAACTCCTAGAAATCAGATTTTGAAAAACTAGTTTGGCCTAGATGGTAGCCCTTGGTTTGTCCCAGGGTGCTCCATTTAAATGATCATCAAAGTTTAACAGACTATCATAGATAGCCCCATGCCCTCATCACTTGGAATTTTAGTCCAAGATGGAGGTAAAAAGATAGAGGCTAAAAGACCCACATTCAAAATGGAGTTTGCAGTCTGACATAGGGTCCCCAATATCAAACAATTTGTAAACTGTATGTAGGCAGACTCCCCCAATGTTCATAATTAAATTGCTTTATTATGATTTCATTTTATGAAGCTACTGCTATACGCACAACAATCCCCCTAACGGTCATATAAGCTCCAAACTCGTTATATTCTATTAATAAGTGATAAAGTTAGTTTTAGGTCAACATTTTCAAGCCTGTCTCTCTAAAAAGTTGCACTAGAAAGTTGCAGTGATAAAAATCCTGTTGTCATGGTGACACTGCCAAAACTATTTGGGTAAAGTGCATTTTACACTCTGCCACTTCTGGTGGCATGATGTCTACATAGCATTGCGTTGTATTGGCAAAAAACGTGCTGCACTCTGGCTAGGTACTCTAGTGCTATATTCCCAAAGACTCAGCATTCAAAGACTCAATTGAGGATAACTGGAAAATAAATGCAGAGGCTATTCATGGAACCACCACATTTGGTGGAGTGGCAGGTTTGTGCCTGTCTAATGGGTGGTGGGACAATCAGTGGTTCTAGTACTTTTAGATGCAGAAGTTCATTCCTAGAATTACATGCTCAGCTCACCCCACTCCCCCAGCATAGGAACAGCAAAGTGAGTTACCCTACAGTGGGGAAACAAATGGTGACTGCCTTATGGAATCTTACACCATCAGTTTGCTATCAATTAGTGGGGTAATCAATTTGGTGTTACCAAAAAAAAAAAAAAAAAAAAAAATCAATGGTAAGGACACTCATCACTGAGGTATGCAAGACAATAATGCATACCCTACTGTACAGGGTAGTTAGGCTAGACAATCGTGCAAAAAAGAAAAAAATTCAATAAGCTGGGTTTCCCTCAATGTGCTGGGGTTATAGGTGGGAAATATCCACATTGTGTACTCCCCCTGCCCAGCGTATAAGCATCTAAACAACGAAACAGTCTAAATTTATGCATGCCGTGGTAGATCACAAGGGACACGTTACTGACAAACACTGGCTGGTTCAGAGAAATTCAGGACACCCATGGTTTTATATTACATATTGAAAGCAGACTCCCCACTCCATCCAACTGGAATTAATGACATTTCCATGTCAATCAGTTTATGGAAACTGCCTACCGTTAATTCTCTGCCTCAAGAAACCACACACTAGCAAGCTGGACAGAAGCAAGGAAAGATTTGACTCTCACTTATGCAACTGAAGAAGGAATGTGAAGTGGGCACAGCTGGAAGAGAACAAGATAAGTGGAGTGGTCTTATGTTAAAGCTCCATATCAACAAGTAAAACATTCTGTTCTTATGCAATGCCCAGCATGCAGCACTCTCTGAGAGACCCTCTTGCCAGGGTGGATGAATGAGGTGGACAGGCTGGATCTGAAATAGGCTAGCTAACAGTTGCATTGCTAATGCAGTTCAGGTAAAGGAAGCTTTAAAAGCTGACTTCGACAGTAGCTAATAGCCTAACCCTATTTCTATGAAAGTATTAATAGAACAAGTGTGGAATTTGTGACATTCACGACTTTTAAAGAATTTGTTATTGAAATATGGAAGACTTTCAATTTTTCTATGACCATCAGTGTAGTACAGGTGGTGTATATGTAGATTAAATAAAGGCACTTCTAAAAAAAGTCAGTGCATGTAAATTACAGAAGTACGGAAGACTTTCTAGTTGTATTATTTTCTAGCACTGCAATACCAAAAAGTCAAAATAAAGTTGCACCAGCTTTCAAGTATGTACTTTATTACCACCATGGCAAGCTTGACATACAAAAAAAATATAACTGATAATTGACTTTACTAGCTATATACCTTGCCTAGGTACAGGTACAATATGCAGACTTGATGTCAATGCATCACAGATGACTGTATGTGTAATCAAAGTTCTTTGTTCCCTGAGACGTTGTCCATGGGAGTAGAATACAGCGGGAACTGGCACAAGGGGATGAGGTGTCTACGATCCCTGCCAACACCCCATATTTATCCATGCTTTGGAGTGGGTGAACTAATGCAGTGAGATTCTTAATAATTGATCAACAATTCATTTGAGCAGCTGGATCAGCAGCAGCATTTCTTTTTGCATCTTTGTCCTCCCTCTACTCCTTCAGCAGCTGTTCACACCGCTGCCTTACTGCCCTTGCATTTCACTTTTAGACCTGCAGAACCTCACAGAGAATGTCTCTCTCTGTGTGCTTCCTCTTGGCTCTGACAGTGACCAGACAGCTGTGCAGGTGTTAGGGAGAATCTTGAGGAGAGCCTCACTCTCAACCTTAGGCCTGGTCTACACTACATGTTTATACCGAATTTAGCAGCGTTAAACCGATTTAACCCTGCACCTGTCCACACAACGAAGCCCTTTATGTTGATATAAAGGGCTCTTAAAACCGATTTCCGTACTCTTCCCCGACGAGGGGAGTAGTGCTGAAATCAGTATTGACATATCAGATTAGGGTTAGTGTGGCTGCAATTCGACGGTATTGGCCTCCAGGCGGTATCCCACGGTGCACCATTGTGACTGCTCTGGAAAGTGATCTGAACTCGGATGCACTGGGCAAGTAGACAAGAAAAGCCCCGCGAATTTTTGAATTTCATTTCCTGTTTGCCCAGCGTGGAGCGCTGATCAGCACGGGTGGCCATGCAGTCCCAAATCCAAAAAGAGCTCCAGCATGGACCGTACGGGAAATACTGGATCTGATCACTGTATGGGGAGACAAATCTGTTCTATCAGAGCTCCGTTCCAGAAGACAAAATGCCAAAGCACTTGAAAAAACTCCAGGTTATGATAGACAGAGGCTACAGCAGGGACTCAACACAGTGCTGTGTGACAAGCGTAAAGGAAAGCCAAAGAATCAAATGGACGCTCATGGAGGGAGGGAGGAGGGACTGAGGACTCGAGCTATCCCACAGTTCCTGCAGTCTCCGAGAAGTATTTGCATTCTTGGCTAAGCTCCCAATGCCTGAAGAGTCAAAAACATTGTCACCGGTGGTTCAGGGAATATGTCACCAATTTACCCTCCCTTCCCCCCTCAAAGAAAAGGGAAAAAATAGTTCCTCACCTCTTTTCAATGTCACCATATGTCTACTGGATGCTGCTGGTAGACGGGGTGCTGCAGCGCTAAACAGCAGCATCCTCTCCCCGCCCCGGTGGCAGATGGTACGGTACAATATGACTGATAGCTGTCCTCGTCATCATCCTGTGAGTGCTCCTGGCTGGCCTTGGTAAGGTCGGCCGGGAGCACCTGGGCAAAAATGGCTTTAAGCTTCGTGTCCTGGAGATTGAGTCCTGGCAGATAGTGCAATAGGGCTGGTAACCGTTCTCATTATAGGAGCTGGAGGCCGAGCTCCTCTCCTCTCCCTCCCCCCCTTCATATCTAATGGAAATTCTGGACTATCATAGCAGTGGGAGGCTGTGCTCCTCTCCTCACCACCTTTTAATGAGTAATGGAGATGTCCTGCCTGGAATATCATAGCAGCTGGAGGCTGCCTCCCCCTCATTTTATCTCACTAAAAAGTCAGTGTTTCCTATTCCTGCATTCTTTATTACTTCATCACACAAATGGGGGGCTAACTACCATGGTAGCCCAGGACGGGTGTGGGAGGAGGGAAGCAACGGGTGGGGTTGTTGCAGGGCACCCCTGAGAATGGCATGCAGCTCATCATTTCTGCGGGATATCTGGGGCTCTGACCTGGAGCAGCTGTGCTCTCTGGTTCTCTAGTAGACTTGCCCCATATTCTAGGCAGGACTGACTCTGTTTTTAGACAAAACATAAAGAAGGGAATGACCTGAGGTGTCATTCTTATTTTTGTCCACGTGCCCCCGGCCGACCTCAGCGAGGCCAGCTAGAAGCACCCATGACAGCAGCAGACGGTACAATATAACTGGTAACCATCATTGCCAATTTCCAAAGCAGCAGACGGTGCAATAGAGCTGGTAACTGTCTCTGCTACCTGGCAAAGGCAAATGAATGCTGCTGTGTAGCACTGCAGTACCGCATCTGTCAGCAGCATCCAGTAGACATACAGTGACAGTGAAAAAAGGCTAAACGGACTCCATGGTTACCATGCTATGGCATCTGCCAGGGCAATCCAGAGAAAAAGGGCGTGAAATGATTGTCTGTCGTTGCTTTCATGGAGGAAGGATTGAGTGATGACATTTACCCAGAATCACCCGCGACACTGTTTTTGCTCCATCATGCATTGTGATCTCAACCCAGAATTCCAATGGGCAGGGGAGACTGCAGGAACTATGGGATAGCTTCCCACAGTGCAATGCTCCAGAAATCAACGCTAGCCTCAGTACATGGACGCACACCACTGAATTAATGTGCTTAGTGTGGCTAAGTGCACCTCGACGTTATACATTCTGTTTTAAAAAACTGGTTTCTGTAAAATCGGAATAATCCCACAGTGTAGACATACCCTTAGGGATAAACAGAGAGCTGTTAGGTAGAGAGGAAGGGAGGCATCCTTTCCTGACATAACATTGCAGCTACTCAGATTTGCCCACCCTGAACAGCATACCTATTTGGATTGCCTCCAACCTACTAAAGCATAATGAGTGCTAGACCTTACATGGAGAGTAGATCAGGGTTTCTTATCCCAATGCCTTGGGGAGGGGAGGGGGTTCATTCAGATATATAAAAAGGATAGTATTCAATAAAGATAACAGCACTTATTTCAGGAAGTCATGCTCCTTGATGATCCCAAAGTGGCAAAGAAAGAGCTGTTTAAGAAAGTCTTAATCTGCCCATGGAAGTATGCAAACACGCTGTTTTCTGCAATAATTCCCCTCAGAGGGCCTGGCAAAGTGGCATGGGGAATGTGCCATATCATGGTGGGCTGACCAAAGCGTACCTTCAACATAATGTTTGGGCAAGTCTTCTGTGAAATTGTGCCCAGAAAGCTTTGTGTGTAAAAATTAACAGGCTGCTCTGTCTGTATCTCAAATTACAGCAAGACACCAACTGATGGTGTACCAACTGACATGCGTTTACTTGCTTCTTTTCTTTGTCTCTGACCATAGTGTTCCTTGAAATGTTTAAAATTCAAGGTGTCTCCCCTTTGTGGTAGGTCTATCTGATCCAAGTGGTATGTATACACTTGCAATTCAGGCTGACTTTCCACACTGTAGATACTGCCATCAGATCAGTACCCTTGCAATGCTGTATCAATTTTCTAAGCCTTGAGTGCACTGTTTCTATTCATGGGTTATAGTACCTTGCCAAGCTACATGTAATGCCTTTAAGTGCTATTAGAGAACTATGTGTGTGTACAGATTCTGTATATACTTGTAATCCTAGGATATCAAACTTTATCAAGCCAGTTATTGTCAATTCTGCTTCATTGACTTTGCTACAAACAATTCTGCCATATGCTGCTAGTGCAGTTAGAATCTTTGCAGTAAAAATAATGATTTAAAGAGATGTTCTCAGTACACTGTATGCTAGTCTGTCTTTCTGAGAGGAAGATTTGATTATAATGTGGGCACTAGATCTAGATTTGGGTACAGCTTCTGATAAAAATTAGGTGAGGGGCAGTTCAATTTGGGAGGGTTGAGAATGTAAAAACCTGCACCAGAGCATCTCTTATGGGCGACAGACAAAGTGAGGAATGTGGAGTAATGGCTGATTGTTGCAGCCACAGTGGGGGGTATGCAGAGGATATGTGGGAAATACCACTTCACTATCTGGGAAGAACTGACAATGTAAGCACACAAGTATGCATTTGCCAAAAGTTAATGCATATCAGCAGACAATAGTTTATTTAATGGGATATTAACCACTTTCACCTATCACAGTCTGCCTTTGCCCACACAGGAAACATTGATACACGTCATGGCTAGGTATGAAACAGCTCCTGGTTGTCACTCAACTTGCTGTATCCCTCTTTGTCCCCACCTTCCTGGTGAGGGCCAGACACCTCTCGCTCATCCATTACTCCAGGGAAGGGATTTCCTTGTTGTCACCAGGACGCAGAGTGCCCACAGGGTTAGAGAGAGGAGGTGGGTCCCTCCAGAATATAGTACCCAGCTCACTATGAGACAGGTCATGCAGGTGGCTCCAAAATTCATCTGTTCTTCACTTTCTGGTACCACTGCCTCAACTCCTTTTCCTTTGTGTGGTAGCTGAGTTCTGATACAGCCTTCACCAAATTGCTGTAAATATTCTTGTTCCCTCAAGAGTACTGTGGCTGTGCCTACACATGCTCCTTCCCCCATAGTGCAGGGAAACTGAACACCGCCCTCTTGGAATAGACAGTAACATGAGACTGACCTAGGAAGCTATATTCAGTGAAAATGGAACAGGGAACAGGAACAGATGTTGCTGTGAAGAAACATTTAAAAGCGAGGTAAGGACAACTTCCAGGTCTCTGTACCCTGGACAGTGGAGTTCAAGAGTACTACCAGACACACAGTCACTCTGAAATGGAAAGTTGCATTGTGGGATTGAAGCTAGAGGATTGCTTATACTGATATGTATGCATCCATGAGAACTATACTTGCAGGGGACTTATGTCATTCTGAAAAGAGAAATAATTAATGCTAGAAAAAAGCAGATGGTTTTGTTGGAGTAGAGAAAATTAAAAGTGGACACACACCAAGCTATGCTATAAAACAAGAATGGTTACTTACCCTTTTGTAACTGTTGTTCTTGGAGATGTGTTATTCAAGTCCATTCCACATTAGGTATGTGTGCGTCGTGTGCACGAGTGTCGGAAATTTTTTGCCTTAGCAGCTCCTAGCGGGCCAGCGGGGCCTCGCCAGAGTAGTTCCACTGCACTGTGTATATATACCCCCGGTGGCCCAACCCCCTCCAGTTCTTTCTTGCCAGAGACTCTGACAGAGGGGTAGGAGAGTGGGTGGTGGAATGGATGTGAACAACACATCTCGAAGAACAACAGTCACGAAAAGGTAAAGTAAAGTAACCATTCTTTCTTTGAGTGCTTCTTCATGTCCATTCCACATTAGGTGAATTACAAGCTTACCTTGTAAGGGTAGGAGTCACGAGACAATCGATGGGAGGACCGCCTTGTCAACTGCCGCATGCTCTCGTGCCTGCTGTTGACTGCATAGTGGGTCGTAAGGTGTGCACCAATGACCAGGTGGCTGCCCTGCAGATCTCCTGGATAGGGACCTGTGCCAGGAAAGCCACGGAAGCTGCCTGCACTCTGGTCTAGTGGGCCGTGACTGCCGGAGCCGGGACACCAGCGAGGTCATAAACACACCCGAATGCAGTTCGTACTCCATGACGAGATTCGCTGCGCCAACACCGGAAGGCCTCGCATCTGCTCAGCTACAACTACGAACAGCTGCATAGATTTACAAAAGGACTTGGTACGCTCCAAGTAGAATGCCAATGCTCGGTGGACATCCAGGATGTGCAGGCTGCGGTGACTCAGGTCCGCATGGGGTTTGGGAAAACACACCAGCAGACAAATGTCCTGGCCCAGATGGAATTGTGAAACCACCTTTGGGAGGAACTTAGGGTGTGGGTGGAGCTGCATCTTGTGTTTGTGAAACACAGTGTATGGCGGCTCTGAAGTGAGAGCCCTCAGCTCAGATACCCTTCTGGCCGAGCTGATCGTCACCAGGAATGCCACCTTCCAGGAAAGGTGGAGGAGGGAGCAGGTAGCCAGGGGCTCAAACAGGGGACCCCATGAGCTCAGAAAGGGCTAAGCTGAGATTCCATGGAGGGACTGGGGGGTGCAAGTAAGGGAACATCCTTTTCAGACCTTTGAGGAATCACCCCACCATTTGGTGGGAGAAAACCAAGCTGCCTGAAAACCCTGGGAGGAAGGCTGAGATAGCCACCAGGTGCACCTTAATAGAGGACAGGGCCAGCCCTTGCTGCTTGAGCTGCAGTAGGTATTCTAGCATGGCCGGCACTGGGGCCTGGTGCGGCTGCACCTGTTGTGACCCACACCAGCACGAGAACCACTTCTACTTAGCCAAGTAAGTCGTCCTAATAGAGGACTTCCTACTACCAAACAGAACCTGCTGCACAGGCAGCACTGGCTCTCCAAAGCATTTAACCACATAGCTTCCATGCTGTCAGAAGCAGCAATTACAGGTTGAGGTGGAGAAGCCTCCCTCCGTAACGAGGTCCTGGCATAGGGGCAGGGTTATTGGGGCCTCCACCGACAACTCCAGGAGTGTGGTGAACCAGTGCTGGCAGGTCCAGGCCGGGGCAACGAGAATGATCGACGCCCTGTCCCTGCGCACCTCGAGCAGTACCTTGTGCACCAGGAGAAGGAATTGCGAATGCATCGGCTATTGAGCCCGGGCTGCAACCATGGAACAAGCAGAACTGCAGGCACTGGGTGTTGCCCTCAGTAGCAAACAGGTCCACCCGGGGAAAAACCCCACTTCTGGAAGAGCGATAGCACGATGTCTGCTCTGAGCGTCCACTCGTGCATGCAGTAAGACCTGCTGAGGTGGTCCGCCATCCTGTTTTGCTCCCCCAGGAGATACACTGCCTGTAGGTTAATTGTGTGAGCTATGCAAAAAGTTCCAGAGGAGGAGAGCCTCGTGGCAGAGCAGGGAGGAACAGGCTCTGCCCTGCTTGTTTATGTAAAACATGGCGGTCATGTTGTCTGTCAGGACTGTCATGCAGTGACCACTCAGAGTGACGTGAAAGGTCTGGCATGCTAAACGAACTACCCTGAGCTCCTTCATGTTGATATGGAGCGATTGCTCTGCCCCCAACCACATGCCCTAGTTCCTGAGGTCCCCCAAGTGAGCCCCCCATCCGAGGTCTCATGCATCTGTTACCAGCATCAAGTCTGGCTGTTGTGCGGCAAAGGGAATGCCTTCGTAAACCGCGGTCTGGGACTGCCACCACATCAGGTAGTCCAGAATGTCCCCCGATGCTGTCACTATCAAGTCTAGAAGGTCCCTGCCTGGGTGGTATACACAGGCGGGCCAAGCCTGCAGAATCCTGATTCTCAGTCTGGCATGCTTGACCACATGTGTGCAAGCTGCCATGTGGCTTAGAAGCCACAGGCAACATCTGGCCGTTGTAGTGGGGAACTGACACAGAGTTCACTGCTTGTTGGATGGCCTGGATTTGCGATTCTGGAAGGCTCGTCCTTTCCTGTACCATGTCCAGGACTGCCCCTATGAACTCCACTCTCTGCTTTGGCACGAGAGTGGACTTGGAAACGTTGACCAGAAGCCCAAGCTTGCAGAATAGACTCAGGGCCATCTGCACATGGGACCGAACCTCTTCTTTGGACTGACCCACCAGGAGCCATTCGTCGAGGTATGGGTAAACTCGAATCCTCTGCCTCCGAAAGAATGCTGCCACCATCACCACACCTTTTGTGAATGCCTGTGGGGCCGCAGCTAGGCCAAACGGTAAAACAGCAAACTGATAATGTTCTTGGTTTATGGTGAAGAGCAGAAATTGGCGATGCGCTGGGTGGATGGTGATATGAAAATACGCATTCTTCATGTTGAGGGCAGCGTACCAGTCTCCTGGATCCAGGGAAGGGATGATGGTGCCCAGAGAGACCATGCAGAACTGGACCTTGACTAGGAACCTGTTGAGTCCACACAGGTCTAGAATGGGCCGAAGGCCCCCTTTAGCCTTGGGGATGAGGAAATAGTGGAAGCAGAACCCTCTCTCTCTTAGGGCTAAGGGTACTATCTGTACTGCCCCTACCTCTAGGAGAGAGTGAACCTCCTTATTATCTTGGAGATACTTGTGAGAAGGGTCTTTGAAGAGGGATGGGGAAGGGGGGTGGGGGGGCGTTGGCAAGGAGGAAAACCTGTAGTGTGTACTCGCTTCACACCATGTGTAACACCCAACGGTCCAACGTAATGCTGGACCACTCACGGGAGAAGCGGGACTGGTGGATGAGGAAACAAGGGGATGGATCCAGTAGTTGATCTGATATGCTTTCCTCAAGCGCACCTTCAAAAGCCTGGCTTAGAGCCTGGCTGAGATTTACACTGGCCTTGGCTCTGGCCTATTGGAGTTATTGTTATTATTGCGCCACCTCCTGTTGTGTCTGCCTCGCCTGAGGTAAGGCTCCTGTGGAGGATGAGGCTGGTACTGGCGCTGGGGAGGAGGCTATGGCTTAAAGGGCTTCCTCTGAGTCACCGGGGTGTGCATACCCAGCAACTTGAGTGTAGCTCTAGAGTCCTTGAGGCTATGCAGCTTTGTGTCCGTCTGGTCCGAAAAGAGTCCAGACCCTTCGAAGGGAAGGTCCTGGAGCGAATTCTGGACCTCTGGCAGGAGACTTGACTCCTGAAGCCACGCTGAGCACCGCATGACCATGCCGGAAACGACTGTCCTGGCAGTCGCAGCCGCTGAGTCCAAGAAAGCTTGGAGGGAGGTTTTCGCTACGACCCTGCCTTTCTCCACTAGGGCCGTGAACTCCTGGTGGGAGCCCTGTGGGAAGTTGTCCCTAAACTTCCCCATTGCCATCCAGGAGTTGAAGTTATGCCTGTTGAGGATAGCCTGGTGGTTAGCAATCCTCAACTGAAGGCCCCCTGACAAATACACCTTCCTGCCAAAACAGGTCTAGGCATTTTGCCTCCTTGGCCTTGGGGGCCAGAGCCTTTTGCCCATGGCACTCTCTCATTTACCGTCGAGACTACCAGGGAACATGGGCTTGGGTGGCAGATTAATAAGTTGTATCCTTTTGATGGGATGAAGTATCTGTGCTCCACACCCTTGGCTGTTGGTGCGCTGGATGCTAGGGTCTGCCATATAGTCATGTAATTAGACTGAATGGTCTTAATGAGCAGGAGTGCTATTCTGGATGGATCTTCTGGGTTCAGAATGTCCACCATGGGGTCCTCCTGCTCAACCGTCTCCTCGGCTTGCAATTCCAAGTTATGGACCACCTTAACTAGCAGCTCTTCGTGGGCTTTATGATCTATTGGCAGAGGTCCTGTTACCGCCGTGCCTGCTACCACTTCATCCGGGGATGACGAGGAAGTTGGCAGTTGCTCAGCTTCCTCCAGCTGGTCACCCTGGTCCCTCTCCCTCAAGGGAAGGGGTTCCGGCTGGGGCTGGTGGCCAGGGGGCGGCACTGGGCATGGTGCTGGGCTCTCCAGTTTCTCACTCGGCGAGGCTGCAGATGGCTTGGACATGGTAGCTTCCATTACAGAAGAGCGTTGGTGCGGGGACCGGGACCACAGTACTGAGTAGCTGGCCTTAGAGGGAGCACCTTAACGTTGGTAGTAGGCCCAAATGGTCCAGAAGGGCCAGTGCCCTGGTGATCCCCATTGTGGTTACCACCCTGCTTTCTGGAGCCCATTGTGGGTAGCTGTATCGGCCCAAGTTGGCACCAGACTCCGGTGATGCCGGAGTGCGAAGGCCATAGTGGTGCTGTCAATCTGTGTTGGCAGAAAGCTGACAATCCGCTTCTTGCTGATCAGGAGCAGGACCCGTACTGCTGCTCTCTGGACCGAGACAGGAGCCTTCTGGGAGCCCTCAGCGACTCCTGGCTCCTCTCCTCCTGGTGCCAGTCCCGAGGATGGGGTGTGCCAGGAAGCGTCGTGTGTCCTGCACTAAATGCACGCGTTGACTTGCCTCTGGCAGTCAAGGGTAACTGGGAATCTACCAACTCTGAGCTCGACTGGGACCAACACTGGGAGCGGTGCCAGGATGGTGACCTCAAGGGGCGCACCACTGCCGGCTTTCCCTTCAACGGCACCCTGGGCCCAGGTGCCGGAGACTTCTCCCTGGCCAGGAAGGGGCTCGCCTTCAACAATTTGATGAGGTCTTTTGCAGTCTCACGGGTGTCAGGTGTGGAGGGCTCATCTATTACGCCCTCAAGGCCTTCATCCACACTGAGTTCACATCTGGCTGGACTGAGGGACTTGCGGCATCAGTGCCAAAGTCAGTGCAGTGTCCATCTCGCTCTTCCCGGTACCCGGGGCCTGATATGGAGCTGGTCTCCTTTGCGGGGAGCGTCCGCGCCCCTCCTTTGATCTTGCCTTGGGCTACACCAAAGAAGATGAGCGCTGCTGGGGCCTACTATGGTGTCCCAAGGCCGATGGCTTATGGTGCTTGGCTGGTATTGGGTCTCTTAATGACTACGGAGTGCTCCACACCAAGGAGGTTGGGACCAACTTTGGGTGTTTCAGGTCCGATAGCTGCAGCGCGGCCTTCATCAGCAACTGCTTTAAGCGAAAGTCTCTTTCTCTGTTCTCAGCTTAAAGGCCTTGCAGATCTTACACTTCTCCGTTTGGTGAGCTTCCCCTAGGCAATATGGACAGGAGTCGTGGGGGTCACTAACTGGCATAGGCTTGCGCCACGTGCCGCAAGCCTTAAATCCTTGGGCCTATGGCATGCCCCATGGCCTGGGGCAGGTGCTGGAATCCTCCAAGCACCTAATCTATTAGCGTCCAACAACAATGAAATGCTAACCAACTGATAACAGCTATGTACTTCTAAGGCTACGGGATTGTTTCTCCTAAGAGAGCAAGAGGTTTTTCCAATGACACCATGGACGGTAAGGAACTGGAGGGGATCGGGCCAGCGGGGGACCAGCCAGGAGCCGCTAAAGGAAAAAGTTTCCGACACTTGTGTACGCGTCATGTGCACACCTAACACAGAATGGACGTAAACAAGAACTCGAAGAAGAAAGCAAAATTTATCTAAGACAACTTTCAAGTGTAAGCAAGGCCTTAGGCTTCTAAGTCCATATTTAGGCACTTATATGAAAGGTCTTATCTTGACAGGCAAAAAGTACATATATTTTTTTCAATCCTGTTAAGCTAACAGGTTTGAAAAACAACTTCTTAGCCCAACAAAGAAAAGACCAAATACTGAAATGTGCTGAGTACCTATGAATTCCACGGGGCTTAGTGGGAGTTCCAGGTATGCATTATGTCAGATAATCAAACCACTTTATTTAGAGGCCTAAACATGGGACTTAGGAGCCTTGTTTTAGGCACCCAGGTTTGAAAATTTTGGCCACAAACACAAACTTCTTTAAAATATGGAATACAGTTAAATTAAAATAAGATAAAGTGGACAAAGACAATAATTTGACAGTTATTTACATGTCTAAGCAAAAATAATACTTAAATGGGATAACAGTCACACTTAAAGTTAAAGGACAACAGTAAGGTCTCACCTTTTAAGTTCCTGTTCTAGTCTTTCAATTTGTTTCTTGCTTGAAGTTAGTTGTCCCGCTTGATAATTAACTTGTGATTCTTTTACTTGAAGATCATGTGAAATTTTCTGCTTTGTTTTCTCAAGATTATCACACAATTCCATCAAGCTCTGGTTTTCTCTTTTTAGTGTTGCGCCTTCATTTTTTTCATTTTCAACCTAATTTGATCGGTCAATTTTAAAAAAATCTTATTTTTAGATTTTGAATAAGCCTAGGAATAAACATCTTTATTCAAAGTGCAGTGTGGAGAGCACTTACAAAAGAAAAATTCTGCTTTATAAAAAAAAGTGGTATTTGAATATTTTTGTTCACTACATTTCAGACGCCAGACAGCACTGAAAATTTCAGTTATGCACAAAACTATTTTGCTATTCTATCAATGCCCATATTACATTTTTGAAAAGACGCCTTCCCTGTATAACATTTAAAATCAAAATACATAGTCACCACAAGTCATCTAATTTCTCTAACAAGTGGCCCCACATCTGTTCTTCGAAGAGTGTATTGGTTATAAAAAGCACCTATCCAGACCAATAAAGTGATTACAGCCCTTGCACATCATTCAGAAGAGTTAAACTTAAAAGCCACATGACTCAGATTTGAAGGGAGAGGAGCAAGATGGTGATCAGTCAGTGTTAGCAACCAGTATTTCCTGAATGACTAGAGTTAGAGATCAATGCTCAAGTTGCATTTCCTCAAGATAGCATCTAGAATAGCCATGTCTGATTTGAAGCACAGATGTAAGATAGAAATCAGAATAATACAATTTCAAGATCCTCTCTCTCATGATCTGTGTTGTGTTATGTAGCATTGGAAAACAGATTTGATATTCCCAGCCTTTGCAAGGTATACAGCATACATTCCTATCCCTGATAGTTTGAGATACTAGACTTAGAAGTGTCCCAAAAAAGCACTACCAGAGCAAGAGGCCAGTGACAGTTTAAGACCGAATACACAGCAAGGCCTGGATAGTGGGCTAGTGTAATTTTCCTTCACTACCTTACACAGGTGTCAATCACTGCTCACAGTGTAAGTATTAGCATAAAAACTGCTAGTAGGTAGTCTACATTTTAATGGTATGGCAATTTCTGATGGCAGCAAAGACGTTATGCAGATATTAATCTTATCAGCTAAAAACCTAGGTGTTATGGCTTTTTTGTGACTAAAGCCCTGATTAAATTGTAGGTTCTTCACCTAAGAGTTAGTCCTTTTAGCTCAAGCAAGAGCAGTCTGTGCTACAATGATGAATATTTGGGGTTCAAACTATGCTGATGCATAAGTGGGGAATTATTACTGTCGTACATAATTTTAAATTTTCAAGTTGAGATTGGATGTTTCTCTAAAAGATCTGCTCTAGGAATTATTTCTAGGAGGTTCTGTTATTTTTGTTATATAAAAAGATCAGAATGGATGATCACAGTGGTCCCTTCCGGCCTAGGAACCTACAAAAATAAAAGCAGCAATTTTTAATACGCCATTGCAACAGAGTGTACTCCAGTACTTTGAAACCACCATGCCCATACAGACAAGTTTGTGTCAATCTGAATGAGCCTTTTGCTGGGTACAAACAAAGTTGAGCTAATCCTTCACAAAATACCAATGAACATCTGATATGAGAAACTGGGTGTAAATTATCAGCATGACAATTTTGGTATGTTTATAAAAATTACATTTTACACAAAGTGACATGTTCACACATGTTCATTTGTAGAAATAATTTGTTTTATAAAGCACCTTGTACAATCAATTTATCAAAACAATTTCCATAAAAAGGTATTAAATTTTTTTACCTCCCCCCACTGTGCCTCATAAAATTAATGTTTGCACAGCATTCTACACGCATTGTATAAATGACTGTTTGCTATTACCGTAGCACCTAGGAGCCCTCGTCATGGACCAAGACCCCACTGTTTTAGGAGCTGCACAGATAAAATTAAAAGACGGTCCCTACCCAAAAGAGATTACAATTTAAGTACAAGACAAGGAAAAAGGGGAGAGTACAAGAAAACAATGAGACCACATTGGTCACTAGGATAGGTGGCTTGTGTACTGAGAATACAGCCTAACTCAGGGGTAGGCAACCTATGGCATGCGTTCCAAAGGCAGCAAGCAAGCGGATTTTCATTGGCACTGACATTGACCGGGTCCTGGCCGCCAGTCCCAGGGGCTCTGCTGCTGGCTTTGGGTACCAGCCGCCAGCCCTGCTCAGTCTGCTGCCGGCTCCAGGTCCCGGCCACCAGTCCGGGGGGCTCTACTACCAGGCTGGGGCCCCAGCCACCAGTTCGGGGCTCTGCAGCCGCCTCCAGCTGTGGCCCACTGGCCCCAGCCTGGGGTAGTGGGGGGTGCAGACAGGGCAAGAAGGGGCACAGCTCAGCACCTCCACCTTAAATTGTTCCAGCGCCACTGTGCTGGGATATTTTTAAGTCCTGATTTGCTGCTTACATCACTATCATACCATGTGGAACAGCGCACTGCATTTGACGTTTAGATTAGAATGTACATGCAAGAACAGGAATCAGAATTTTCTGACAGATGTCAAGATTTCCAGCGATTTGGCCCAATGCTTTCTTTTCTAATTAAAGCTGAAAAGTTCAACAAAAGTGACTTGGATTTGTCTATATTTCAGTGGATGGGTGTTGAAAATTTTGAAATGCAGCTCATTTGGTTAAAAAGCTCAGAATTGTGGGCATCAAAGTTTGCAGATCTGAGGAATGTACTTGAAGCTACCAAGAGAGATCATGGGGCCTTTATTCTGACCTGCTGGACATCCCTACCAGTGAAATTTAACTGTTTGAAGAAAATTGCATTTGCAGTGCTTTCAGCACTTGGAACCACATACCTGTGTGAACAAGTATTTTCACACATGCAATCTGTCCTTCTCGGAGCCAGTTAACAACTGATCACTCAGAAACCTATGCACAGCTTAAAATATCAAAATATGTGCCAGATATTGGAAAACGCAGCAAGGAAAAGGAAGAGCAAGGATCACACTAAACTGATAAGATCTGCATTTTAATTTAATTTTAATGAAGCTTCTTAAAAATTTTAAGAACTTTATTTACTTTACATACCATAATAGTTTAGTTATATATCATAGACATAGAAAGAGACCTTCTAAAAACGTTAAAATGTATTAGTGGCATGCGAAACCTTAAATTAGAGTGAATAAATGAAGACTCAGCACACCACTTCTAAAAGGTTGCCGACTTCTGGCCTAACTGTTTTTAAGTTTTTTGTAGGGATCACAGCAAAGGAGAGTTGTAAGGAGGGCTTTGAAAGAAGATGAGTGGACTTTGCAGATGGCTATGGGGAGCTCCTCCCAAGCATAAGTTGACAGTCAGCATGGGAGAAAGCACAAAGATGCTTGTTGAAAAATTTAACAAATGGATGTGTTATAGGCCGATAGGAGGCTGAAGTTGACATTTCAACAGTGAATTAAAAAAAGGATACCTAGGATGAAGTAGGCCGTGAAGGAGCTTGGAAATGAAGACAGGCAGCTTGTTTATTGCAATACAGAATGGAGGGGTGCCAAGAGAGGTGACATGGTCAAAATGACAGGTAGGAGAATCTTTGCAGCAGCACTCTGAATAGATACGAGTAGAACAAAAATGCATTAAAAGTTACATGGTGCATTAAGACTATTACCTTCTGCTTTTGCTTTTGCAAAGCTGCTTCCAGTGATTCAAGCTGAAACTGTCTTTGCTGTCGTTCTTTTTTCAGCTTGTCTAGTTGACTTTCAAGCTCTTGAATCTTCTGAAGGGCCCTTGGGGAAAGGCCTTCTTTCCACTCCTCTACAACCCAGCTCATTTTATATCTGCTTTTTTCCTTAATACAAAGTGTATATCACTGAACCTGAAACACAAGGAGAACATTACTACAACTGATTTTTAAAAGGCTTAGGATTCAAATTTTTTATTTTTATTAGTTGAATGCAGTAAAGAATATGTATTTAAAAATTACTCCTCACTTTCATAATAATTCAGACAGGGCTAGAAAGAATTTTACTCTATGAAACTTGTAATGTTGGATCACATTCCGGCATCTTGAATCATGGTTAGCAATTTCTATCTGGAGCATAACTTCTAATTTGACTTTCTGCTTCCATAAGCAATATCCATACTAGAAACCTTATAAGATCTCCCATGCAGCTGCTCTGTGCAGACAGCAAAGAATTCTCCTGTCAGGATAATTAAAACACCCCCAATAAGCAGTAGCAGCTAGGTCAGTGGGAGTGTGTATCCCACCGACATAGCGTGGTCCACATCGGCACTTTTGTCGGTGAAACGTATCTTGGTCAGGGGTATGTTTTCCTCATATCCCTGACCAACAAAAGTTTTATTGACAAAAGTGCTAGTGCAGATATAGCCTTATTAAAATAAGTTGGAGAAAGGCAAGTGACTTCCATCTCTAACAGGGATAATTTTTACTCTACTGGTCCAACACTTGAGGCATTTCAGAAAGATGCCTCCTACTATGTTATTTTTATGATCACACGAAAACAGTTTGTTAAAGATCATTCCATTGATGTGTTGCTATCCATGCGAAACACTAACAAACACGTGTTCACTCTGAAAGCCTCGTTTTCTCTGCTGAGAAAAATTATACCTTCATTTTAGGTGTCTGCTGTGCTTTTCTCTTTACAAGTTTTACAATTTTCAGAAAGCAAAATAGCTGATTTTTCAAGCACTGTTTCTGCCAGCATGGGGCAAACACTCAAATGTAAACATGCATTCCACTGCTGCATATATTGACGCAACTGTAGGATGACCTGTTTCTTCATGCAGAACTGTATTTTGAGAGAGAGAGAGAAAGTGTACCAGTTATGAAGCACTGCAAATAATTGCCAGGAAATCAGATGAGAAGCTATTGTACTACCAAATGAAAACACACACTTGGGTCTGGTGTACACTAAAAAGTTAGGCTGATGTAAGCTGTCTTCTGTCGACCTAGTTGTGCATGTACAAAGGGACAGTTCTTTGTGTCCTCCTGAGACAGCACAGTGAAGAGTTTCTCAGTTAAAGTTTTAATCCTCTGCTGAAAGTTTGGGATGGAAGTCTTATTTCTTCCTCATGCTTTCCCATGCCAGTCAGTGATAACTTTGGCAGGCATCATTGCAGTACCCAGGCTAGGAACACATGGACAGCTCCAGAACACCAGCAGCAGCTGTGCTTTCTATTTGTTACCCTCAGGAGTGAGATCACCTAAAAATCACCACCACCTGTAGAAAATGGTGCCAGTATTCAATAGCATCACCATAAACTCAGTTTCATGCAACCGAGCAATTCCCTAACCAAAGTAAGCTGTAGTCATCATGCCTGTTGCACTGAGCGATGCCGTGCACAAGCACTCTAAATAAGTGTTAATAAGTACATCTTGTTTAAAACTTTAGGGGAGCATGGGAAGGGAGTTCTGAATTAGAACTTGAACTTTCCATTGTGATTACAGTAGAACCTCAGAGGTATAACACCTCAGGAATGGAGGTTGTTTGTAACTCTGAAATGTTTAATGCTGAACAAAATGTTATGCTTGTTCTTTCAGAAGTTTACAGCTGAACATTGACTAATACAGCTTTGAAATTTTATTATGCGGGATTAAAATGCTGCTTTCCTTTTTTTTTTTTAGTAGTTTACATTTAACACACTACTTAACTGTATTTGCCTTTTATTTTTGTCTCTGTTGCTGCCTGATTGTGAACTTCCAGTTTCAAATGAGGCGTGTGGTTGCCTGGTCAGTTCATAACTCTAAGATTCTATTGTATATCAACAATGGTACCTGTGTGTTTTATCTGAAGCTGCTGCTGTTGCAGCATTGAGAGGTTTCCCCTCCACACCCATAGAACACCTGAGTAGCTTATTTGTTAGTGTACAGAGTGACAGTTAATAGGATCAGTGACAGTGTAAAAATCATAAGTGTACAGCAAGCACTGCAAAATTAAGAAGTGCACTGATAGTGTAATATTTATAGATGTACAGCAAGCACCACATAATTCCCAACAGGCTCCAAAATAGCAGGACCAGATAGAGCACAGTACACAACGTATTACTATGGCTCACAGTTAAAGTGCTCTTTGAAAGTCTCCCTGATCCATACAGCTTCACTCTGAATGCTAAAAGCCTTTGTGTCTAGCTATGTCATAAACAGATAGCTAAGGGTTAATGTCTCTTTCACCTGAAACACCTGACCAGAGAACCAATCAGGAAACCGGATTTTTTCAACTTTGGATGGAGGGAACTGTGTGTCTGGGGTCTTTGTTTTCTGGCTGCCTGCTGTCTCTGAGCTTTGGAGAAGTAGTTCTGTTTTCTAATCTTCTGTTTCTAAGTGTAAGGACAAAGAGATCAGATAGTAAGTTATATGGTTTCTTCTCTTTGGTATTTGCATGAATATAAGTGCTGGAGTGCTTTGATTTGTATTCTTGTTGAATAAGGCTGTTTATTCAATATTCTTTTAAGCAATTAACCCTGTATTGTATCATCTTAATACAAAGAGACCATTTGTATTTTTTCTTTCTTTAAAGACCTGTTGGAGTTTTTCTTTACTTCAGGGAAATTGAGTGTGTACTCACCAGGGAATTGGTGGGAGGAAGAAATCAGGGGGGAGATCGGTGTGTGTGTTGAATTGGCTAGCCTGATTTTGCATTCCCTCTGGGTGAATAGGAAAGTCCTTTTTGTTCCAGGACCGGGAACGGAGAGGGGGAGTCACTCTGTTTGGATTCACAGAGCTTGTGTCTGTGTATCTCTCCAGGAGCACCTGGAGGGGGGGAGGGAAAAAGGATTATTTCCCTTTGTTGTGAGACTCAAGGGATTTGGGTCTTGGGGTCCCCAGGGAAGGTTTTTCAGTGGGACCAGAGTGCCCCAAAACACTCTAATTTTTTGGGTGGTGGCAGCAAGTACCAGGTCCAAGCTGGTGACTAAGCTTGGAGGTTTTCATGCTAACCCCCATATTTTGGACGCTAAGGTCCAGATATGGGACTAAGGTTATAACATGAGTGGCAGCCGGTGGGAGATAGACAGAATCCAGAAGCCAGTAGGAATATTATATTTTTCTTTTCTCTGCTAAGGGCTTTTTAGCAGAGAGAAACAGTTTGGTTTTAAAAGGGAACCAGAGAGAATTTTTTTTTTCTGCTCTCTCTGGCAGTTTGTGGCTTGCATGTTAAGCAAGAAGTCGTTAAAGACTATTAACAGTCTTTTGTCACACAATAGCACTCCCATTGAGAGTCATACCAGCACTATATGAATGCAAATAAAGTGGTTTTTCAGGTTTACTGAACATTGAAGATTAGCTAAAGGCACTGTTGCTAGGCAGACTTCAGGAGGCAACAGAGAACCTGCAGTTCAGAAGAGAAACACCGGAGGGCACCCCAACACAAGAAAACAGGAACCATGTCTACCAAGGCAAAAATTGAGGCCAAAGACCAATTCAGAGAAGCTGAACACAGGCGAGAGATGGAAAAACACAAACAGGAACTAGAAATAAAACAAAAAGAGATGGAGATGAAAGAAAAGGAAGAAAACATCAAACTGGCAGCCTTCCAAAGAGAACAGGCAGCCCAAGAGGCAGCACACAAGAAAACTAGAAGAAGAAGAGGTGGCCTACCGAAGGAAACAAGCAGAAGAAGAGTTGGCCCACAGAAGGAAGCACGAAGAAGAAGAGGCGGCCCACCGCCGAGACATGGAAAAACAACAAAAAGAAAATGAAGAGAAGGAAAAACAGAGAAAACATGAACTGGACTTGGCAAAAGCTGGGCTGCATGTGCCAGCCAACCCTAACAACCCGGCGCCAACTATTGCTCCACAGCACAGGAAATTTCCCACCTACAAGGCAGGTGATGACACCGAGGCCTTCTTGGAAAATTTTGAAAGAGCCTGTCTTGGGTACAGCATCCCCGAAGACCAGTACATGGTAGAATTAAGGCCACAGCTCAGTGGACCTTTAGCAGAGGTGGCAGCTGAAATGCCTAAGCAGCAAATGAATGACTATAAACTTTTTCAAACCAAGGCCAGATACAGGATGGGGATAACCCCAGATCATGCCCGTCGGCGCTTCAGAACCCAAAAGTGGAAACCAGAGGTGTCATTTCCCAAACACGCCTACTACATTGCAAAAAACTATGAGGCCTGGATAACAGGAAACAACATTCAAACCTTGGAAGAAAAGACGGTTACTCACCTTTGTAACTGTTGTTCTTCGAGATGTGTTGCTCACATCCATTCCAGTTAGGTGTGCGCGCCGCGCGTGCACGTTCGTCGGAAACTTTTTACCCTAGCAACTCCAGTGGGCCGGCAGGTCGCCCCCTGGAGTGGCGCCGCCATGGCGCCCAATATATATCCCTGCCGGCCCGCCCGCTCCTCAGTTCCTTCTTGCCGGCTACTCCGACAGTGGGGAAGGAGGGCGGGTGTGGAATGGATGTGAGCAACACATCTCGAAGAACAACAGTTACAAAGGTGAGTAACCGTCTTTTCTTCTTCGAGTGATTGCTCACATCCATTCCAGTTAGGTGACTCCCAAGCCATACCTAGGCGGTGGGGTCGGAGTGAGAAGTCGCGGCACGGAGCACTGCAGTTCCGAAGGCCGCATCCTCCCTTGACTGCTGGACCAGGGTGTAGTGGGAAGCAAAGGTGTGGACCGATGACCAGGTCGCTGCCCGACAGATTTCCTGGATGGGCACACGGGCGAGGAAAGCTAGCGACGACGCCTGCGCCCTGGTAGAATGCGCAGTCACACGGCCCGTAGGGACATGGGCCAAGTCATAACAGGTCCTGATACAGGACGTAACCCTAGAGGATACCCTCTGGGAGGAGATAGGAAGCCCTTTCATACGGTCCGCTACCGCCACGAAAAGCTGGGGGGATTTTCGGAAGGGTTTGGTCCTCTCTATGTAGAACGCGAGAGCCCTACGGACATCCAGCGAGTGGAGCTGCTGCTCCCTGCCTGAGGAGTGAGGTTTTGGGAAAAAAAAACCGGGAGGAAAATCTCTTGGTTGACGTGGAAGGCTGAGACCACCTTGGGCAGAAATGCAGGGTGTGGTCTCAGCTGCACTTTGTCTTTGTGGAAGACCGTATATGGGGGGTCTACCACAAGAGCTCGGAGTTCCGACACCCGTCTAGCTGAGGTGATAGCTACTAGAAAGGCAGCCTTCCAAGAGAGGTAGAGCAGGGAGCAAGTAGCTAATGGCTCAAAGGGGGGCCCCATGAGCCGGGACAACACCAGGTTAAGATCCCAGGTCGGAGCAGGGGGACGGACGTTAGGGAATAAACGTTCCAGCCCTTTAAGGAATCTCGACACCGTCGGGTGAGAAAAAACGGAGCGACCGTCCGCACCCGGGTGAAAGGTGGAGATAGCTGCTAGGTGGACTCGCAACGACGATAAGGCCAGACCTTGCCCTTTGAGGGACCAAACATAGTCTAAGATTTCGGTTACCGAAACTTCCATAGGGCGGAGATTTCTCTCTACGCACCAACAGGAGAAGCGTTTCCATTTTGCCGAATATGTGGCTCTTGTGGACGGTTTCCTGCTGCTCAAGAGCACCTCCCTCACAGGCGTGGAGCAGCGCAGCTCGGAATCAGTCAGCCACGCAGGAGCCACGCCGCCAGGTGCAGCGACTGTAGGTCTGGGTGACAGAGGGTCCCGTGGTCCTGGGTAATCAGGTCCGGATGAAGGGGCAGGGGAACTGGGTCGGCTACGGCCAAGTCCAGCAGCATGATGTACCAGTGCTGCCTGGGCCATGCCGGGGCCACCAGGATCACGAGAGCCTTGTCTCTGCGCACCTTCAGGAGGACCTTGTGGACCAGAGGGAACGGGGGAAACGCATAGTACAGGTGGGTCGACCACTGGATGAGGAAGGCATCCGCTATCGACCCCGGCTCCCTGCCCTGAAAGGAGCAGAACGCTTGGCACTTCCTGTTCCCCTTGGACGCGAAGAGGTCCACCCGGGGATAACCCCACCTCCGGAAAATGGAGAGAGCGACGTCCGGGCGAAGGAACCACTCGTGTGACAGGAAGGATCTGCTCAATCGATCCGCCAGCGTGTTCCGTACTCCAGGGAGGAAAGAAGCCCTGAGGTGAATGGAGTGGGCTACGCAAAAGTCCCAGAGTCGTATCGCCTCGTGGCACAGGGAGGAGGACCTGGTGCCGCCCTGCTTGTTGATATAGTACATGGTTGTCGTGTTGTCCGTGAACACGGCGACACAACGACCCTGAAGCTGATGACAGAACGCTTGACAAGCAAGGCGGACCGCTCTCAACTCCCGCATGTTGATGTGTAGCCTCACCTCCTCCTGAGACCACAGGCCCTGTGTCCGCAGGGTCCCTAGGTGGGCCCCCCAGCCTAGATCTGAGGCATCCGTCGTCAGGGATACCGAGGGCTGAGAGGGGTGGAAGGGAAGACCCGCACATAATACGGACTGGTCTAGCCACCAGCCGAGAGAATCTAAGACCTTCTGGGGGATTGTGATTAACATGTCTAACGGTTGTCTTGCCGGCCTGTAATGACTGATAAGCCACAGCTGGAGAGGCCTCATGCGGAGCCGAGCGTAGTCGGTCACAAAGGTGCAAGCCGCCATGTGGCCTAACAGGGTTAGACATGTCCTCACTGACATCAATGGGGCTGACCGCAAACGTTGAACGATCGCCACCATGATCTGGAACCGTTGCAGAGGCAGCAAGGCCCTGCCCACAGTGGCGTCCAGGACGGCCCCGATAAATTCCACCTTCTGAGTGGGCCTCAGGGTGGACTTGTCTGTGTTTATCAAGAGGCCCAGACTTGCAAACATGCCGGTGATCACGCGGACATGGCTGTTGACTTGTTGTTCCGACGTGCCCCGAATCAACCAGTCGTCCAGATAAGGGAACACGTGGACACGGTTGCGCCGAAGATGCGCCACGACAACTGCCATGCATTTTGTAAACACCCTCGGGGCTGTGGACAGGCCAAATGGGAGGACTGCAAATTGATAATGAAGAGCCCCCACAACGAAGCGGAGGAAGCGTCTGTGGCGTGGCCAAATGGCAATGTGGAAATACGCGTCCTGCATGTCGAGGGCGGCGTACCAGTCTCCCGGATCCAGGGATGGAATGATGGTCCCCAGGGATACCATGCGGAACTTCAACTTCACGAGGTATTTGTTGAGCTCTCGCAGGTCGAGGATAGGCCTGAGGCCCCCCTTGGCCTTGGGGATCAGAAAGTAGCGGGAATAAAACCCCTTGCCTTTCTCGCTTTCCGGAACCGCCTCTATAGCTCCTTTGCTGAGGAGCGTCTGCACCTCCTGCCGAAGGAATTGCTCGTGAGAGGGGTCCCTGAAGAGGGACGAGGAAGGAGGGCGGGAAGGAGGAAATGAAACAAACTGCAGGCGGTATCCCGTCTGCACCGTGCTTAAGACCCAGCGGTCCGATGTTATTTGGGACCACGCCGGGAGGAAAAACGAAAGGCGGTTGGAAAACGGGGGGGGGGGGGGGGAAGGATCCATAGGGGAAACTGTTACTGCGCCCTCGGGCGCACCTTCAAAATGAAGGCTTAGGTCCAGGCGGGGGTTTTGAGGAGCCTTGGTTCTGCCCCCCTTGGTTCCCCGAATGCCTGCGCCTTCCGTTCCTGCCGCGGCGCCTGTTAAGGTCCTGCCGCTGGCGGAACTGGGAAAACGGCCTGCGCTGTTGTTGTTGCTGCGACCTGAAGGGTCTACGCTGCGTCACGGGGGTGTGCATCCCGAGGGACCGCATAATAACCCGGTTGTCTTTCAGACTCTTGAGTCTGGGGTCTGTCTTGTCAGAGAACAAGCCCTGGCCTTCGAAAGGAAGGTCCTGTATAGTATGCTGGAGCTCCGGTGGAAGGCCGGAAACCTGCAGCCAGGAGATGCGACGCATCGTAACTCCTGACGCGAGGGTACGGGCAGCCGAGTCCGCAGCGTCCAAGGAGGCTTGCAAGGACGTGCGTGCGACCTTCTTGCCTTCGTCCAAGATGGCCGCAAACTCTTGGCGAGCATCCTGTGGCAGCAGCTCCTTGAATTTGTCCACTGCCACCCAGGAATTAAAGGCATATCTGCTCAGCAGGGCCTGCTGGTTGGAGACCCTGAGCTGCAGCGCCCCAGCCGAATACACCTTACGGCCAAGGAGGTCCATCCGCCTGGCTTCTCTGGATTTAGGGGCTGGGGCCTCCTGGCCATGACGCTCCCTATCGTTCACTGATTGCACCACCAGTGAACCCGGAGTCGGGTGTACATGGAGATATTCGTATCCCCTAGAAGGGGCCATGTACTTCCTCTCGACGCCTTTCGCTGTCGGAGGGATGGAGGCCGGGGACTGCCAGATGGTGTTGGCGTTGGCCTGGATGGTCCGTATGAAGGGCAGGGCGACCCTGGTGGGAGCATCAGAAGAGAGGATGGTTACAATTGGATCCTCTATCTCCGAGACCTCCTCTGCCTGCAGACTCAGATTTTGAGCCAATCGCCTGAGGAGGTCTTGGTGCGCCCTGAGATCCAGCGGGGGGGGACTGTTGGAGGAGGTACCCGCCACCGCCTCATCCGGGGAGGAGGATGAGGAGACCCCAGGCACGAGAGTGTCTAACTGAGGGTCTTCCTCAGCCCTCGCCTCTGCCCCAGGAGCCACAGCGGAGTCTTGCTGCTTGGACCCTTCCTCCCCTTCCGGGGAGGGAGGGGGGCGAGACAACGAGGCTTCAGGAGCCCTACGCTCCGCAGTCGCCGGCCTAGCAGGGAGCTGCTGGGGGCCCTGGGCCTGATGGTATGCCCAGGGTGTCCAGAATCCCCACTGTTGTGGGCCTTGGTCCTGCAGCGGCGGATCACCGAACAGCGCCGTCTGCCGGTCGGTGCCCAGCGCATACCCGCTGTCCGTCTGGGAGGATACGGACGGCTGTCTAGAGGGCCATGGTGGGGCCGACCCTTGGTAAGGGTCTGCGCGGGTCGGCACGGAGGATCGTCTCGGTGCCGGGAGTCATATCGGTGCCGGGATCGGGATCGGGTTCTGTCGCGGTGCCGGGATCCTGATCGGTACCGGGCGCCGCTTCGGTGCCGGGACCTGCCACCGGCTCGGTGCCGGGAGGTCGACCGAGACCTGCCACCGGCTCGGTGCCGGGAGGTCGATCGAGACCGGGACCTGCCACCGGCTCGGTGCCGGGAGGTCGACCGGTGCGGCGAGTAGCGTGGACTAGAGATGAACGATAGAGAACTAGGAGAGCTAGGGACGTGGAGCACAGCTATGCCGCGCTCCACAGTTCCAACGACCGACACGGCAGTAAGAAGGAACTGAGGAGCGGGCGGGCCGGCAGGGATATATATTGGGCGCCATGGCGGCGCCACTCCAGGGGGCGACCTGCCGGCCCACTGGAGTTGCTAGGGTAAAAAGTTTCCGACGAACGTGCACGCGCGGCGCGCACACCTAACTGGAATGGATGTGAGCAATCACTCAAAGAAAAACTGAACCTCCTCATACAAATGGAGCAGTTCTTGGATGGTGTTCCTGAAGACATCACACGGTACATACAAGATGGAAATCCCAAAGATATCGCTGAGGCAGGGGAGATTGGAGCCAAATGGATGGAACTGGCAGAAAGCAAGAAAGCTACTGTCAAGGGGAACGATTACCCCAGGGGGCACACAGACCATAAACCCTACAACCGAGGACAGCCAAAGACCCCACATACCACCCAAGTAAAGCCACCAACACCCTACTCTTCCACCTCACCAGTCTCCAGTAACTCACCTCGGCCCAGTGACCCATCAGATGGAAGATGTTTTAAGTGTAATGAACTGGGACATATCAAGGCCAACTGTCCCAAGAACACCATGCGTGTGCAATTCATTACACCACCATCACACCAAACATCCCCAGGCCCGGATGCCTCTCAAATACCCTTTGAGCGAAGGGAAAATTTGAGAGTGGGCGGAAAGAAGGTTACTGCGTGGAGAGACACGGGGGCACAAGTGTCAGCTATCCACCAATCCTTCGTTGACCCCAAATTCATCAACCCAAAGGCCAAAGTTACAATTTACCCTTTCATGTCACAAGCTGTAGACTTGCCTACAGCTGAACTGCCTGTCCAGTACAAAGGCTGGTCAGGAATGTGGACTTTTGCCATCTATGACAATTATCCTATCCCCATGCTACTGGGGGAAGACTTGGCCAACCAGGTGAGGCGGGCCAAGAGAGTGGGAATGGTTACATGTAGCCAAACCAGGCAAGCTTCCAGACCCATTCCTGTTCCTGAGCCGTCCACAGAGGCCCCGTCTGTGTTACCAGAGACCCAGATAGAGGTAGTGGACCCGGATTCCATGCCTACCACTGAAACAGCCACAGCATCTCCAGTCCCAGGCCCGGAACTGGAACAGCAACCAGCACCAGCAAGTGCAACCATATCTTCAAACTCAACGCCAGAGGACGCCAGCGAGCCAGAACTGGCAGAAACAACAGACAGCCATACCCAAAAGGCTCAGCCAGAGCCTGAAATACCCTCAGGTGCACCAGCGGGGAGCGGTTCACCAGCAACGGAAACAACCCCATCACCTACATCGCTTCCAGAGGGACCAAGCCCAAGTCCACAGTCTGAGGAAGAACTGGTGACCCCAGCCTCAAGGGAACAGTTCCAGGCTGAGCAGGAAGCAGATGACAGCCTTCAGAAAGCTTGGGCGGCGGCACGGAGCACCCCACCGCCTCTCAGCTCTTCTAATCGATCCCGGTTTGTTATAGACCAAGGACTTTTATACAAGGAAATTCTTTCTGGTGGACACCGGGCAGAATGGCAGCCGCAAAAACAGTTGGTGGTTCCAACTAAGTACCGGGTGAAGCTCTTAAGCTTAGCCCATGATCATCCCAGTGGCCATGCTGGGGTGAACAGAACCAAGGACCGGTTGGGGAAGTCCTTCCACTGGGAGGGGATGGGCAAGGATGTTGCCAAGTATGTCCGGTCTTGTGAGGTATGCCAAAGAGTGGGTAAGCCTCAAGACCAGGTCAAGGCCCCTCTCCAGCCACTCCCCATAATTGAGGTCCCATTTCAGCGAGTAGCTGTGGATATTCTGGGCCCTTTCCCAAAAAAGACGCCCAGAGGAAAGCAGTACGTACTGACTTTAGTGGACTTTGCTACCCGATGGCCAGAAGCAGTAGCTCTAGGCAACACCAGGGCTAACACTGTGTGCCTGGCCCTAACAGACATCTTTGCCAGGGTAGGTTGGCCCTCTGACATCCTTACAGATTCAGGGTCTAATTTCCTGGCAGGGACCATGGAAAAACTGTGGGAAACTCATGGGGTGAATCACTTGGTTGCCACCCCGTACCACCATCAAACCAATGGCCTGGTGGAAAGATTCAATGGAACTTTGGGGGCCATGATACGAAAATTCATCAACGAATTCTCCAATAATTGGGACCTAGTGTTGCAGCAGTTGCTGTTTGCCTACAGGGCTGTACCACATCCCAGTTTAGGGTTTTCACCGTTTGAACTTGTGTATGGTCACGAGGTTAAGGGGCCATTACAGTTGGTGAAGCAGCAATGGGAGGGGTTTACGCCTTCTCCAGGAACTAACATTCTGGACTTTGTAAGCAACCTACAAAGCACCCTCCGACATTCTTTAGCCCTTGCTAGAGAGAACCTAAAGAATGCTCAGGAAGAGCAAAAGGCCTGGTATGACAGACATGCCAGAGAACGTTCTTTCAGGGTAGGAGACCAGGTTATGGTCTTGAAGGCGCAACAGGCCCATAAGATGGAAGCATCATGGGAAGGGCCATTCACGGTCCAAGAGCGGCTATTCAAACTCAATCAGCCACTCCAGCACCATCCTAGTAGCAACTTTCCCCTCTGTGCTTCATGGATATTATGCAAGACACAGCCGTCAGCTAAATCACTAGGACTGACCCCCTCCCACACACGCACACCGAGATCCAATCTTGTGATTACCCAGCACCAGCACCCCTTCTATCTACCAAAACCCATTCAACTGTCATTCTGCACATGCTGACCTAGTAGCTGAATCTTTCCTGGATGCTGTCCAGGTGGATGGCTTCATGAGCCAAGGGAGCAAGGGGTAGGTTGGGTCCCCCCCAATATCACTACTCACATTTCAATATTGCCAATAGTAATCTGCCAGTCAAGAAAGTCCCTGATCGTAATTTTCAACAGTCCTGTGTTCTTAACAATGCAAGCATCATGTATCTTCCCTGACCAGGCAACACTGATGTTGGTGAAGCATTTCTGATGACCCACCAATGCTTGCACAACCATACAAAGGTAGCCCTTTCTGTTGATATACTCTGTGGCAAGGATATGCGTGCCATCTATCATCCCACCATAGATTGGGAACCCCACTGCTGCAAATCCATCCACTACGTCCTGCACATTGCCAAAAGTCATAGTCCAGCACAGGAGATGACAAATGGCCCTCTATACTTACATGACAAGGGTCTCAACAATGGATTTTCCGACTCCAAAATGATTTCCCACTGGCCAACAACAATCCAGTGTTACAAGTTTCCACAGCACAATCACCACTCATTTCTCCACTGTCAGTACAGCTCTAATTTTGGTCTCCTTGCACTGGAGGGCTGAGATGAGCTCAGCCCATAGATCCAGCAATGTGGCCTTGCACATCCAAAAGTTCTGCAGCCACTGCTAGTCATCCCAAACCTGAATTACAATACAATCTCACCAGTTAATGTTCATTTCTCAGCCTCAGAACCAGTGTTCCATAAACACCACCAACCACCTTAAATTGGTTCTCACTATGCCCCACAGCAATCTGTCCTCCAAGAAAGTCATGTTCCACACTGATTCGATTCTTCTTATGGCTCTGGAAATACTGGAAGATTGTGCATCCTGTGCTTGCAATGCTTATGACAATACTGCAGAGCTGTGCAGGTTCCATGATTCTGTCAGAGATAGCAGACAGTGAGGAGGATCATGCAAGTTTGCAGAATCTTTAAAAAGACACTGAAATTATAGGATAGAGCAGCAGTCCCCAAACTTTTGAGGGCTGCACACCCTGCCCCCCAATCCTCCCAGAGCTGGGGCCAGGCATGGAGCTGCAGCTCTGATTTGGGGGGGGTGGGGAGAGGGGATGTGTACAGGGGTAAGGTGGCTGAGGCTGGGGCTGCAGCTAGAGGGCAGGGTCTGGTGCCAGAAGCAGTGCCACGGCCAGGGGCAGAGGCTGGGGGTGAGAGTGGAGTCACAGCTAAGCTGCGGTGTGGGGCCGGCAGACAAGCCCACAAGACTCATACCCTTGAGGTGAGAAGCCATTCCAAGAGGCAAGCAACAGAGAGAAGTCTTAAGCAATGCCTCAGGGCTGGGGTTACATGTGTTATAAAACCCTAGCAAAGACATGCCCTAGATTAGCTGTCTCCTCAGCTCTACCAGTGAGCCTTATCCCAGAACATCCAGACATTCTGGGAGGGTTTCCATGAAGATCTAAAGTGAAATCCTCAACAATTTAATAAACCGCACCCTGACCCTAAGCATACAAACTTGTAAAGACTCTGGACAAGTTATCCAAGGTGGCAGCAGAAAAAAAAAAGGTTAACATCCTATCAGCAGGCCAAAATGCTCACCATTTGCTGCAAATAAAGAAGTTTCCTTACAACAGTTGACAGCAGTCACAAGAAAACACAGTGCAACAGGCATCAGAAAATGCTAAACAAAGAGATCTGCACACAAACAAACAGTTTTTCAAGCAGGAGTGTACACAAGGGGGCTTGAGAAACAGTGACCTGCTGGCACTTGCTATGGAGTGTCTGCTGCAAATCTGCTCTTACTGGCCAGTGCCCCGTGCAGGCTGGCCCAGCACAGCACAGCACAGCACACTCCCTGTAAGCACAGGTGGCCCGCTATGGGCCACATTTACACACACAGCTGAAGCCAGGGCTGCAGAGGGTGTCTCAGGGAGATTGATTTATACACAGCTGGTGCTTGGCAGAGCCAAGCTGATGCTGGGCAAACACCCCACCCCTTGTCTTCAGGGACAAAGCCTAAAGCATAGCCCAGAGACAGAGGGAGGGGTAGGAAGTTACCTCTGAGCACCTGGGGAGAACAGGCCAGAGACCTAGCGGTGCCCACAGGTGAGCAGCCAGAGCCACATTGGGTGACCCAGACAGGAGGAGAAGGGCCAGGCTGAGGCGCCCACCAGCCCTGCTGCCTGCATGGGGACCAGTGCCTTCACCCCTCCCCCCACGCTCCCGTCCCTCTCCCAACCCCAACAGGAGACAGCGCCTGTCTCCCCTCCCCACCCCACAGTCACTGCAGCGCCTGGGGCTGCTGGGTCCCTGACTCCACTCCCTTCCCCAGCACTGAGGTTCGAAAAGCTGCCGCCACATGGTCAGATAGGGGTGCGGAGCACATTTCATTAGGGTGTGCACCCAGGGAGCCCTGCCCTAGCCCCGCCCCCATCCACTCCCTCCTCCTTCCCCCTCCCCTGAATCCCCAACCCCCCCACTCCTTGTCCTGACTACCCCCTCCTGGGACCCCACCCCCATCTAAGCCTCCCTGCTCCTTGCCCCGACTGCCTCCATAGGACCCTAACCCCTACCTGTCCCCTGGCTGCCCCAACCCTTATCCACACCCCTGCTCCCAGCCAGACCCCCAGGACTCCCATGCCTATCCAGCTGCTCCCCTCCCCCTGACAGGACCCCCCCCAAACTCCCGACCCATACAACCCCCCCCGCCTGCCCCAACCCCTCTCCACACCCCTGGCTCCTGACAGGCCAGCCCCAGAACTCCCAACTTATCCACACACCCCCCAGCTCCTTGTCACCGGACCACCCCCTCCAGAGGACCCCCCCCATTGCTCCCCTCCGGCCTCTCCTTGCTCCCTGTCCCCTATCCACCCCCCGCCCCGACAGATCCCGGGACTTCCATGCCCCATCCAACCCCCCCGCTCTCTGACTGCCCCCCCCGAGACCCCCTGCCTCTAACCACCACCTCCATGCTGCTCCCTGTCCCCTGACGCGCGGCAGGGCTCCAGGGAAGGGAGCAGCGACTTCCCGCGCCGGGAGAGTGGGGCCATTGTCCCTCCCCGCCTCACACTCACCGCAGCGCCCGGGGCTGCCGGCTTCCAGCTCCAGCTCCCTTCCCCAGCGCTGAGGTTCGAAAGACCACCGCCGCACGGTCAGTTACATACATACATACACACACACCAGGATAGCGCTGATTGGTCACTAGCGCAGCCACTCACGAACCAGCCCTCCCCGTTGGACCAATGGGCTCAAACCGCAGCGCCGAACTCCTTCGATTGGTGCGTTCGGAATTATTCAAACTCCATTGGCTGTTGTGGGAGGAGGGTGGCGTGTGATTGGCTCCGATGCTGCCCGCAGGCTGTAGACACAAATGAAAAAGCAGCAGTAGTAGCAATGGAAAGGGGAGTTACTGGTTTATTAGGGAGGTTCGGAAGCAACACGTCACCCAGTGTGGCTAATAGGATGGTAGATCGCTCAGCGAAGCAGCGCTGTGTTCTGTGGGGCGGCAGGCAGAGGAAAGGCAGCATGGAAATGTTATGGTACCGGGTAGTGAGCGATGCGTCTATTCTAACTGTGCACATTCCTCCCCCACTTCACACCACACAACCAGGGTTAATCCTGCAGTTGGACTCCTACTTATCTCAATGAGACTCTTGCATAAAGATCAGCTACCTAGCATGGTGCCTACAAAGCCTGCTGATCTTGGCTAGACAGGTGACAAGCTGTGCCTATTCCTTTCCTTACGTCTTTTCTTCCTCTAATGCCTGTTTAATGGGGGGGAAAACACATCCCCACAATACAAGTTACTAAGAAAGCTGTGCTGACTCTTCACTATACTTTACATCAGGGGTCTCAAACTCAAATGACTACGAGGGCCACGTGAGGACTAGTACATTGGGCCAAGCACTGCATTTACTGACACCCCCACCTTGCCACCCTTGGTCCCACCCCTTCCCTGCCTCTTCCCATGCCTTCCCTGCTCCCATTCCAACCCCTTCCCAGCAATGCCCATCCCAACTCCACTCCCTCACCGCCCCCAGGGAGTGCAGGAGGGCTGTGCAGTGTGGTGGGGGCTCAGGGCAGGGAGCTGGGGTGAGGGGTATGGAGGGATGAGGGGTGCGGGGAGGGCTCAGGGCAGGGGGTTGGTGTGTGGTGGGTTCTGGGAAGGGGTGCAGGGTGCAGCAGGGGGCTCAGGGCAAGGGGTCAGGGTGAGCTGAGCTGAAAAAGGCACACACACTGGAATAAGAGCATCTACAGCGTGTTGTACAGCTATAACAATATTTGTTTACATTCACACCTTAGGCTACACTGAAAACATTTCCTGTGTTGACAAAGCCTAATACTTTGCATTTGTATAGCACTTTTCTCAAAAGCACTTTACAAAAGTGAATAAATGTTATCTGTCTTTTACAGATGTGGAATCTGAGTCATAGACGCCTTGTTTACACTGGCGCACTCTGCATTCATCAGCAGCTAGGTCAGCTGCACTGATGTTAACAGTTTAAGTGCTAGTGCAATGGGTCTCAAACTTTTTTACTGGTGACCCCTTTCGCATTGCAAGCCTCTGAGTGCAACCCCCCCCCAATAAATTAAACACACTTTTTAATATATTTAACACCATTATAAATGCTGGAGGCAAGCAGGGTTTGGGGTGGAGGTTGACAGCTTACGACCCCCCCCATATAATGACCTCACGACCCCCTGAGGGGTCCCGACCCCCAGTCTGAGAACCCCTATGCTAGCGTAATCTCCCTCTGCAGCAGGAACCACATCTTTCTCTGTTTGTGCAGTGCAGGGGCAGGCAAACTTTTTGGCCTGAGGGCCACATCGGGTTTCGGAAATTGTATGGAGGGCCAGTTAGGGGAGGCTGTGCCTCCCCAAATGGCCAGGCATGTCCTGGCCCCGCCCCCTATCCACCGCCCCCCGCTTCTCACCCCCTGACACTCCCCTTGGACTCTTACCCTATCCAACCCCCCCCCGTTCCCTGATGACCCCCCTGGGACTCCTGCCCCATCCACTCCCTGTCCCCTGACAGCCCCCAGAACCCCTGCCTCTGACTTCCCCCCTGCCACCCCATCCAACCTCTCCTCTCATTCCTGATTGATCCCCCGGGACCCCTGCCCCCATTCAAGCCCTGTTGCCCACTCTCTTCACTGCCCCAACCCCTATCTGCACCCCCACCCCCTGACCACCACCCTGAACTTCCCTGCCCTCTATCCAACCCCCCCTTCTCCCTGCCCCCTTACCGCACTGTCTGGAGTGCCGGTGGCTGGCAGCAGTACAGCCGCGCTGCCTGGCTGGCACCAGCCATGCCACCGTGCAGCACAGAGAACTGGGTCAGGCTGGGCTCTGCAGCTGCGCTGCCCCAGGAGCTTGCAGCCCCACTGCCCAGAGCATTGTGCCCGTGGCAGGTGAGCTGAGGCTGTAGGGGAGAGGGTACAGCGGGGGGAGGGGCCAGGGGCTAGCCTCCTGGGCCAGGAGTTCAGGGGTCAGGCAGGAGGGTCCCGCGGGCAGGATGTGGTCCACAGGCCGTAGTTTGCCCACCTCTGGTTTAGTACATCAGGGGGCTGATCCTCTTTGAGGCCTCTGGGAGCTACCTTAATCAATGATGATAGACAGAAACAAACTGTTTCTAACACTGTATCCAAAAGACTTGGTTCAAGAAAAGGTCAACCATAAGTCTCAGAAATGGTTCTGAACATGACTAGGTCCAGTGTGCACTTGCAGTTAAATAATTCTGAATCCTGATTTGTTTGCACCCTTTGGATGCATCTCAGTCAGCAAATTTCTCACCTAGTATTCCCAAACAGCACTGGTGCTAACACTAATGGAGGTATTAATATAGACTGTGTGCGCACATTAAGTAGTAAAAATGTGCACATCTGTTATATTGTAGTATTTAGTTCAGTCCTAGCACCATTGAGAACAACCTACTGGACAGCATTAGTAAAATTTCCTAGCACAATAGAACCCCAGCGTTACAAACACCAGAGTTACAAACTGACTGACAACCACACACCTCATTTGGAACAGGAAGAATGCAATCAGGCAGCAGAGACCAAAATAAAAAAAAGGCAAATACTGTACAGTACAGTAGTGAGTTATATGCAAACTACTAAAAAATAAAGGGAAAGTTTAAAAAAAAATTGACAAAGTAAGGACAGGGCAGTGAGTAGTATGGGCCCATGGTGTCCCGGCTCCAGCAAATTCAGGGCCCAGGGGACCCAGCTCTTTCAATGTTTGGGGCCGGGTCTCTCCCCCGGCCCTGCCTGCTGCCCCCCCTGTGCCCCTTCCCCAGAGCATCTCTACCTGCCCTGGGCAGCGGGTGGTTTCCCCCTGCAGTTCCATGCTGTGCTACCTCACTGGCTGCTGCTGCAGCAGGCTACAAGGGAGTGGCGCCGGGGGCAGATTGAGGCGGCTACTGCACCTGTGGAGGGAGGAGGCGCATGGCCACTGCCCAGCAGGAGACTCCGAGTTGACTCCAGTGGGTGCTTATCCTGGCTGGACATCCTGAGCAACAGCCTGGGGGGACTTGGGTGAGTATCATGCTGGGAGAGCTGGGGAGGGGCCCCCATCACCCTCAGAGCTCGCTGCTGCCAGCAGGGAGAGGTCTGGGGGAGTCCTCCTCTCTGGCTCCCTGCCCCAACCCCAAGGCAGCCTGCCTGCTGCACCCAAACCTCATCATCTTCAGCTGAGCCCCATGCCCTACAACCCCTCTCATATCCTAACCCTCTGTCCCAGCCCAGAGCCCACATCCAGCACTCTAACACCTCTACCGCACCCCAATCCCCTGTCCCAGCCTGGAGCCTGCACCCAGCACCCAAACTCCCTCCCAGAGTCCACACCCCTCCTGCACTCAAACTTCCTCTCAGAGCCTGCAACTAAACTTCCTCCAAACTCCCTCTCAGAGCCTTAGGCAGGTGTGTGGGGTGGCGGGGGACGGGACGGGACTTGAACCTGTTCTGGACCCACCATGAATTATACAAACCTGCCACCCCTGGGTAAGGAAACTCTTTCTGTGCTTGTTTCACTTAAATTAAGATGATTAAGAGCAGCATTTTTCTTCTGTATAGAAGTTTCAAAATTGTATTAAGTCAATGTTCAGTTGTAAACGTTTGACAGAACAACCATAACGTTTTGTTCAGAGTTATGAACATTGCGGAATTACAAATAACCTCCATTTCCCAGGTGTTCATAACTCTGAGGTTCTACTGTATAGAGGTTAGTGAGGTTACATGACTTGTCTAAGGTCATATAGTGAATTGTGTAGCAGTGGGACTAGAAACTAAACTAAGCCTGTGATCTAGCCAGTAGACAATAGTGCCTTTCTATCATGTATGATAGTGCAGGGGTTCTCCACCTTTTTCTTTCTAAAGCCCCACAACATGCCATAAAAACCTCTGTGGCCCACCTGTGTTTTTCTGCATATCTGGTAGATTAACAGCCAGGGCTGGCGTTAAGGGGTAGCAAACAGGGCAATTGTATGTGGTCCCACATCACAGGAAGCCGTGCATAGCTGAGCTGCTTGGGCTTTGGCTTCAGCCCCACATGGCTTGGGCTTCGGCTTTGTACCCTAACCCCCAGGGAGTCTAACGCTAATCCTGCTCTCTGGTTTATTTTGGCAGACCCCTGAAACCTGCTTGCGGCTCCCTGGGGGCTCCGGGCCCCTGGCTGAGAACCGCTGTGATAGTGGGTGATTTGATTAATCTTTTAACTTTGTTATGTGGGCTAACATGTATTTCTTTGTTTTGGAACTTTCCATTTAGCGTGTTATATAATGTCTTATGGTTCCTGCTTTCACCTTAAAAAAGTATGGAAAAATCTGATAACTTTTAGGTAAAATTACTGTGAATAGTTATGAATAAGGCTACAATTTAGTCATGGGTATTTTTAGTAAAAGTCATGAACAAGTCATGGGCAGTAAACAAAAAGTCATGGTCTGCCCTGTGACCTGTCCATGACTTGTACTATATAAATACCCCGGCTAAAACTTAGGTACTCAGAGGAGGGATCTCCAGTGGCTGTTGCTGCTTGGGAGGCAGAGGAGGAGGGAGGCTCTGACGTGCCACCACTGCTGCTGTGGGGGGCAGGATCCTGCTGAGGGTAGGGGGTGGCCCAGGGCCCTGCCACTGCTACTACTCCTAGACCGCTTCCGGGGCAGCACCTAGGACCAGCTGCCCGGGGTCACCTGAGCAGTGGCTGGTGCAGCTGGCCCTGGGATCGCCCCAGTGGCCTTGGTGTCAGACTCACCGGCTGCTGCAGAAGTCACAGAGGTCCTGGAAAATCACAGAATCTGTGATTTCTATGACCTCCGTGAAAGACTTACAACCTTAGTTATGAACATAGGAAAATATTCCCTTGTAACTTTAATGTAACTTTTAGCTAAAATTAATATTGGATTATCCCAAAACTCCTGCTAAAATCTTAGCATTTCTATTTGATTGTCAGTAATATATTACATAAATGCAACTCAATAATTTAATGTTAGTAACATGAACTAGCTCATGAAAATTTTCTACTGCTGCCACTAGGTGATTCCCTAGGCCTGGAAAGAAAGTAATAATGCTCGAACAGCAATGTTTTTTAGAAATACCGTCAGTCAGAAGGGGAGTTTGGCAAGTTACATGGCCACAGCAATGCTGTGATTGCAATAAGAGCAAACCCACAAAGATATTCTATTTATGCTGTTCCTAGTTACTATAAATGAGTTCCAGTGGAGCGAGGCTATGAATACCTCTGTTAGCATAATGCTCATGGATTTAGTATGAGAAAGAAATTATAAATAATTATGACAGTTACATTATGACATGATAAAGCTAAGTCTTCAGTTCTTTTGTAGGGCTATAAATTACCAATGCCTGAGCTGCACATAAAGTTGGAATTTTAGTGTAAAAAAAAAAAGATACTGTATTTAAGAATCTGTTATAATTTTTATTAGGCCCATACTGTATTTTCTTGTGAATTCTAAAATAATCAGTATCAATAAGAGCTGCACTCTATGTAATGGTGTCAATGATATTTAAGATAAAGGAAAAACTGTAATACACACCTTATAACATTCAAGCCTGCTAGCTGCTGGGGTAGGGAAACAACTATGAGTTGTCTCCTGCTCCAATCCACTCCCAGTAGAGGAGACTGGATCAGGCTGTGAGTGCAGAATTAGGGCCCACTTACAACCACACAAAAGTCAATGTGGTGACAGATGTAAAGTGAAGCAGATTCTGGTTCCTTTGTGTGGGCTCCAGTCAAAGAGCAAGTAGAGACATTTGGTATGAATGACTTTTAGTTTAAGTGAAAAGCTAAACAAGAAAGAAAAGTCTCCATGAGAACAAACAGCATGTACATTATCTGACAATCCATAAGGAGCTCAGCTCCAACAACAAACTAGCAACTAAACTCTGAACACAGGAAGAGTGGGTCAGAAATTTACTAGTGCACTACAAAGTGTTATATTTCAGGGCAACTGCACCTGTATTTCCCCTAAGTGGTCCGGCAAAGGCACCCACTTCTAGGCTTCCTGCTCCCCAGCCATTGCCTTTCTTGAGTGGAGACCCACATCTCTCTCCCTTTTGACTGGGGTACCTCTAGGCTGCACAGTTCCTTGGCTTCACTGTTAGTCCCAGCACAGACAGGTTGCCCACGGACACCTGCTCGCTTTCTCCTCAGAGATGGTTTACCGACGTAATTGCTACAGTTATAAGGCACCACACAGCTCTTTTTATGCAAGACTAATTTTATTATTAGGGTAAAAGCACTACAGAGAAAACATATTAAATACAATTAAAAACCCTACACGCTTGCTAATAAGCTCACCAGATGTCACCCCAGCTTTAACAGGGGTTCTAGCAGGAGTAATCCTTCAACACTGCACCCAAGGAATTTTCTTTGTGGTCACAAGTTCATCACAGCTTCAGCTGAGAACAAGTACTCAGTCGGTTCAATCCTTCCAAGCCTACCCTACGGATTGGGGCCCTCCATGGATCAAGAGTTCTGTTCTTTTTCTGGATGAGGAAGAAGGCCCTGAGCCAGGCTATTTATCGAACAATCCTTTCTTTGTATGTTAGTCCCTGGAGAATACAATTTGAATTAGTATATTTGGACCTTTCCAGGGGCGTGGCTTTAAAAGGCTGATAATGCAGGAATTACATTAGCATCCTCCTCCCTACTGGAGAAGGTACGTACAATGCCACAATAACACATCCACAATTGCATTTTTAATACAATGTAAACCAAAGTTATTATTCAAAATAATATATATTCAATAACGTAATTCAATAAAGTTGATCTTGATTCCATCAGGTTTGTTCAGGATATTATAACATATTGTCACTCTGTCACACAAGGCATAACACTTTCATAGCTATAAACACTACACTTTAACATTCACCTTAATTTGCTATAGCGCAGGGGTTCTCAAATTGGGGGTTGGGACCCCTCAGGGGTTCACGAGGTTATTACATGGGTGGTTGCAAACTGTCAGCCTCCACCCCAAGCCCTGCTTTACATCCAGCATTTATAATGGTGTTAAATACATAAAAAAGTGTTTTTAATGTTAATTTTTAAGGGGGTCGCACTCAGAGGCTTGCTATGTGAAAGGGGTCACCAGTACAAAAAGCTGAGAACCCCTGCTATAGCCTATCCAGGCATTGTGTAAGTTATAGTATAGTACAGGGTGGCCCTCCCCCATTCTCCACCTATTAGACTGGGAAGGAGGGGAGCTCAGGAGCAGCAGGATGGGGAGTCTCAGGGCTTCAGCCTGTTGGACATACTTCCTGGGGCTTGAGGCTGAAGACCTGAGCCCCAGTCCCCAGCAGGTGTGCCCTGGCTTGTGAACTTCTGAAGATTGTTGGATGGGACTCGGTGGGCAAGTCTGTTTGACCACCCCTGATATAGCATGTAACACTGGTGGGACAGGTTAGTGCTTAGGATGAGATCAAGTCAGAAGTTCAGCCCAAACTCTAAATATATAGTGTATTTATTTTAAAAATATATAGTAAATCTGTAAAAGGTGTTGGTTTGATCTGGATGTTGCTATGCAATTTTTAAAATCAATTTAATAATCATGAAAGATGCCTGATTCTTCACAGCTGGAAACCGAAATAACCTATCTACTGTAGGCAGTTGCAAAGTTCCTCGCACAGCTCCATTAATGTGCCTCAATGCTGTTCTTTATCAGACCACATCTAGGAATCTAAGGGTGTGTCAGACTGATGAATCCACCTAGTCTTAACTGGCCTTTCTGCTAAGACTGCCAGTAAACTGGCCAACCGTAATGTGGAAATCTGTCCATTGAGAAGTGGACTCAGGCCCCAGATAAAAAGAGCCATCAGATAGTAACAACTTTCAGGCCATGGCTACACTTACAGTTGTGCAGCGCTGGTAGTTACAGCTGTGTTCGTACAGCTGTGTAGGGCCAGCGCTGCAGTGTGGCCACACTGACAGCTACCAGCGCTGCAGTGTGACCACATTTGCAGCACTTGCAGCGCTGTTGGGAGTGGTGCATTGTGGGCAGCTATTCCACAGAGCACCTCGTCCCATTTTGGCGCTGTGGCTTGTGGGAAGGGGACAGAAGGGTGCGGGTCTTTCCGCTTCCTGTTCCAACGCCCTGTGGTGCTTTGCTACACATTCCGAGCAGTTTGGCAGCATTGTGAGTCTGCAGCGCTGTAGGGGACCCTGGAAGACATTGTTACGGTTTAAGCTAGGGCTTGCTCTTTCTCAAGGAGAGGTTATTAGCGGACAGAAGTCGCTAGCAGCTGCTGCTTCTAACCGGTTAAAACTGCCCTGTGTGGGAAGCCTCGGTGTTTTGGGGAACTGCAGAAAGTCTGCAGAAAGTCCCTGGCCCGAGGCCAGGGGAGGCGGTCATTGCTGACGGAAAGTCCCTTATTGCATATGTAAAGGTTAGTTTGCATGCTATTAGCATGATGCTATAATTGCTAAGGGTCTGTGTGCTGAGCTCGCCCCTACCCTGCGGCGCAGGGACACGAGATTGAGAGCTGCCCTGCCAGTGGAGAAGCGGGTGGCTATTGCAATCTGGAAGCTGGCAACTCCAGACAGCTACCGATCGGTGGCGAACCAGTTTGGAGTGGGAAAGTCCACCGTTGGAATAGTGCTGATGCAAGTTTGCACAGCCATTAATCGCACCCTGCTAAGAAGAACTGTGACTCTGGGGAACGTGCAGGACATTGTGGATGGCTTTGCACAAATGGGTTTCCCTAACTGTGGAGGGGCAATAGATGGGACACATATTCCTATTCTGGCACCACCCCACCTGGCATCAGAGTACATTAATCGCAAGGGGTATTTCTCCATGGTTCTCCAAGCGCTTGTGGATCACCATGGGCGTTTCACTGACATTTACTCAGGATGGCCTGGAAAGGTGCATGATGCACGCATCTTCCGGAACAGTGCCCTGTTCAGGAAGCTGATGGCCGGGACTTTTTTCCCAGACCGCAAGATCACAGTAGGGGACGTCGAAATGCCCACTGTGATCCTTGGAGACCCCGCTTACCCTTTAATGCCATGGCTCATGAAACCGTATACAGGGAAGCTTGACAGGAGCAAGGACCGGTTCAACTACAGGCTGAGCCAGTGCCGAATGACTGTGGAGTGTGCTTTTGGCCGTTTGAAAGCCCGCTGGCGTTGTCTTTATGGGAAGCTAGATTTGGGGGAAAGTAGCATCTCCGCTGTTATATCCGCGTGCTGTACCCTCCATAATATTTGTGAAGGGAAGGGTGAAAGATTCAGTGAGGAATGGACCTCCGAGGTTCGACAACTAGAGGCTGAATTTGCACAGCCAGAGAGCAGGGCTACTAGAGAGGCCCAGCAAAGGGCTTCAAGGATTAGGGATGCCTTAAGGGAGCAATTTGATGCTGAGAGCCAACAGTGATGTTTGGTGCCTTTGCTGTGCTCGTTTTTCCCTTGGGGTACAGTATTTACCACTTTCTGCAATAATAAAAACTATTGTAAAAGCCATGAAATCCTTTATCCAAAATACAGTACATAAAAGGGCAGGGGGGTAGGGTGGTGGACTGTACATTCAGAGGTTTGAATATGTCCTGTTTGGATTGCTGTTCAATGTCTGCTGCACTTCAGGATTACTATGCTGCAGCGTCACGGGGGTGGAGTGCACAGGGTAAGGATTGTAGTTATCAGGGCTGGTAGGTGATCGTACAGGTGTTGGGGGCAGCTGGGGGTAGTAAGAAACAGGTTGCTGGAGAAGGGTGTTTTGTGCAAATACTGGGGAACAAGAAAGAGAGCTTTGGGAGGGCTGTGGGTTACCACGGTACAGATCTGCCTGCATGGCTACGAGAGACTGGAAAGAGTCAGTTTGGCGAGCCAGGAGGCTTATCAACTGCTTCGAGGTTTTTCTGGTAGCCAATTCCTTTCTACTGCTTTCTGTTTGCCTCCACTCATGCATTTTCTCTCTCCATTCCTGCGTCTTCCTACTTTCTCTGGCATACTGATTCATAACTGCTTTGATCAATTCTTCTTTTGATTTTTGCGGATTTTTCCTCAAGTTCTGCAAGCGACGGGCAGGCGGTGATCCGGCTGCATTATTCAAGGTCACTTAAAAAAACATAGATAGAAACATGTAATACACAGAGGCTACATTGTTTATTATCACACAGTGAAGGAGTTTGTAGACTTTTTGCAGCATCATTCCCACATACCTAACACAGCACAGAGAGGCCACGGAAGCAAAGGCATGGCGAGCAATGGGGTGAGTGTTTCTGCTCCGACTTCACCTGGGAAGGGGAACTGCCTGATGGCTCGTTGGGGTTTCTCTGCACTGGGTAGAGGAGGGAGCTGGGGGCCTGCACAGGGGACAGGAGGGAACAGGAAGCTGGCGACCTGCAAGGGGGAGGGGACTGCGAAGCTGGCGACCTGCAAAGGTGGGGGCGGACTGCGAAGCTGCCGACCTGAAAGGGGGGGAGCCAGGAAGCTGCCTACATGCAAGAGGGGGGGCCGGGAAGCTGCCGACCTGCAAGGGGGGGGGGCGGACCGCGAAGCTGCCGACCTGCAAGGGGGGGCGGGCCGGGAAGCTGCCAACATGCAAGGGGTGGACCGCCAACCTGGAGCCCTGCACTGAGCAGTATCCCTACATTCTCAAAAGGGTTTCCTACTGCCAGATATATCACTGCTGCATGTTACCTGGGAAGAGAGGGAGGATCTTCTATAGCAATGTGGATTCCGCCCTGGTCCCTATGCAGCTTGCCTGTGTGCAGCAATGGTACCCCCACCCCTCACGGCACAGTGGCTCGGACGAGTTAGCCTGACCGGGACAAAGACCATGGTGGCTCTCCCTATAAACTTGCGCAAGCACATTGCCCACGCTCTGGCTGCAAGTTTTCAAGAGATTACCGAGGCCGATTACAGAGACGTGATAGAGCAAATCAATGGGCTATTCCACATTTAGGCATGCATGCAGGCAGCCATAACCCAAACCGTCCTCTCCCAAAACATAAAATCTGCTTACCCGGAACATGCTCCTCTGCTTCTTCTTCACCAACAACTTTCAGCTGCTGTGACTGGCTAGCCTCCTCCTGGCTTGAGAAGAGCTCCTGGCTGCATGCCTCCTTGGACTCTGGGGTGTCTTCCTCCACCCCAGTAGCCTCACTCTTCGCTTCCTCTACACCCTCCCCCACTTCTCCCTGCTCTGCACTCTCCATCGTGCTCCTCGGATTGGCAGTGGGGTCACACCCAAGTATGGCATCCAGCTCCTTTTAAAAACGGCAGGTTGTGGGGGCAGCTCCTGAGCGGCGATTTCCCTCACGGGCTTTGCAATAGGCACTGCGCAGCTCCTTTATTTTTACCCTGCACTGCAACGCGTCCCGTTCATGGCCCCTTATCAGCAAGGACTGTGATATCTGCCCATAGGTATCATAATTTCTCCGTCTGGAGCACAGCTGTGATTGCACAGCTTCCTCACCCCAAACACTGATGAGGTCCTGCAGCTTGGAACTGTTCCATGCTGGGGCTCGTTTGGGGCGTGGAGGCATGGTCGCTGATTGATTGATTGATTGATTGCACTCCACACCTGGCTGAGCAAACAGGAAGGGGATTTTTAAAATTCCCGGGGCATTTAAAGGGGGGGTCAGCTGAGCCCAGGGCAGTGGAGTGTGAAACGATTACCAGAGTGGTATGCTGGGATACCTCCTTATACACCGGAGGCCAATAAAAGCGCTGGTGGTGTCCACACTTGCTGACCAGCGCTGCATCACCAGCGCTGGAATCGCTACACCCGAGGCAGACCAGGTGTACAGCCAGCGCTGCAACCAGGGAGTTGCAGCGCTGGCTGTGCTTTGTAAGTGTGGCCACATCCTGAGTTGCAGTGCTGTAACCCCCTCACCAGCACTGCAACTCTCCAGTGTAGCCAAGCCCTCAGTCACTAACAACAATTTGGGTCAAGATTCAAATCACTGATCATGAGGTAAAAGGGTTTAAATCCCACTACCAGTTCTCTAAATCACACTTCACCATTTTGACAAATGGTATCACTTATTCAATACACTTGTCATTTGTATTTATTGGAATCATGTCTCTGTGAATTAAAACTCTAAATTATAGGGGCTATTTAGAAATGCATTTTTTGGCCTGATGTCCATTACAAACTATTGATTAAATCATTCTTAGTTCATGAACCATTGACCAGATAGATTGCAATGACTCTGAATGGTATGAAGGCGAATTGGTCACATACTGACAGTATTTAACGTTTTGTGAAAATTAAAGAGGTGAAGCACATATAATAGCCAATTTTTAAATCTCAGTCTCTCAACATTCTAACATAGCTTTATTACATACCAGGAAAACCATATGACATATTCTGAATTAATCACTAATGAAAAGAAAAACTATAATTATTTAATATTTATATTATTGTAGTTGCCATAAAATCCAGTCTGAATCAGGACTCCCTTATACTAGGTGCTCTACAAACATAAATGAAGACAAAGCTGATATTTATATTTCTATATAATACCTTCTATCTGCAATTTTAAAGAGCCTTAAAAGCATGGATGAATTGAGCCTTACAACAATCTTGTAAACTAGATGGGTATTATCTCCATTTTACAGATAAGCAATATGTAGGTGTCAAAGTCTTTGACAGCACCAAGAATAAATTCAGGTCTCTTGGTATCAGTTCTTTGCTATTTTCAGGGACTGGATGGCTCAGAGAGTGGTTGTAGATCAATATTTTCAAATGTGGGTGCCCAAAGTTACGTGCCTAAATACATATTTAGGTGCCTAAATAAGAGACTGATTTTCAGAAGTGTTGAGCACTTGAAATTCCCTTAGACTTAGACCCTGATTCAGTAGTCCATCTTTATGCTTACCTTTAGGCATGTGCTTGTCTCATTTACTTCCATGGAACTTAAGCACATGCTTATACGTTCTTTGCTGAAATGTGCTGAGATGCAGGTGTTCAGCACCTCTGAAAATCATGTCACTTTTATTTAGGTTTTCACTACTGTTGCCTTGTTATATGGATACATTATGGATTTGGATCTCCAGAGTTGTCAAACCAGTAATTTCAAGAGCAGTAAATTCACTAAAAAACATGAGCTTTTTTGTTTTAATGAATGCCAATTTTGGATTATATAAACTTAAAAAATTACAATAGTAAATTTCTAATTGTGCTAGAATATCCTAAGAATATCCTAACTGATGTTAAAAAAACCCCACCTCAAAACTACTTAGGAAAAGTATTTGCTTCTGTCCTAAGTCTCTGTGTCAAATTAATATCCACCCTGAAGCAAATTTCTACACAATTTCTATAAAAGCATGAAAAATGGGGTTTATAATAGAAGTGGTGACACAATCATAACTGGAAGCTAGAATTCACCACTATAATCAGTCTCAAATGCTAAAACTTTTTTGATTTTACAAACTTTTATTCAAGGATTAAAAAAAGGCAGACATTTTCAGTTATTCCCCAAACCTGTAGAAATAGACGTAACATTAAGCAAACTAGAATGTTCAGTGTTCCATAATTTATGTGTATGGATGATCATTGAAAACTTTTTCTGGTCCACAAAACTAGGTGCTGCTTAGTCACTGTAAGCTATAGAGTCCTATAACGTGTTAGCTCATGCTTGATGGCAACAGGTTTGTTTTCCATAATTGTGTAATCCAAATTCCTTTTCAAAGAGAAGATTTTTGAAAAGGACTATTAAATGCAATCATTAACGAGCACATAGGGCACTAGACGAGTAAACTTGTCTTAATTATGGTAAGCTTAAAAAAATTGAAAGTACCAATTTACAAAGTACAAGTATGGTTTTGGGACTAAGAAGCTTCTCCCAGAATATTGCCTAAGGTTTTGTCTCCATTACAATTACAACCACGTCAGGATACTCAGCACATGTCCCAGGTTTTAGAATAGTTAGGGAACACAGTTAAGGTCATATTTACACTACACATTGGAACTGTGTTGCAACTGTATCCTTTGATTTGATTGTAATGTAGATGGCTGTAAAGCTAATTAAACCTCATCTACTGTTCTCAGAGCAAACTGCCAGATGTTGCTTAAGCACAGTTTAAAGGGAGTTTTGTTGAAAACAGGTTATGACATGGTTTTGCCAACAAACAAGGTCTGAACATTTTCCGTGTTATAACAAGATTTTAAAAATTGCTTTAGCCCAGGATAAACATGTTGGAAGTGTTTAAACACAGGTGTTACTGGGTGCTAGAACTATTTCAAATCTCATTGTAAACCATATCCAAGTCCCACAGACACTGTATGTTCTACTGTGCAGGGAACCAGATAAAAAACAATAATCCTCTGATATGGTTGACACACCATGCTTTCAGTATGGATGGTACTGGATTATGTTTTCACTATCTTTTTGAGCCATGTTACAGCTCTGCTTAATGCCAGACTTTAGCATGGTTTAAGAACAGAGTTAAAACATGATTCAGTCCTGTCTGCTCTGCAAATCCAAACTGTATATTAATTTTGTTAGGACTACTCTGCTGCAAAAGGATCCCCAAACAAAAAACACTTTCCCCAGGGCAGATGGGGTATTAGAGATATAAATTCCATAAACCACCATATAAAACCACTAAGTTCCATCTTTAATAATATTTTAAATCATGGTAACACCTTTCTAGCAAGAATTATGTTTAAGCATGGTCTCTAGGAAGCTGGTACCGTGTTTTCTTAATCCTCAGGACTGTAGGCTCCTTTCCACTCTGTGCTGGGGAGCAAAGGAATGGCAACAAGAATACAATGGGTCCTACACATGCTGAAGGTGACAGGGGTACCAAAATGACATACCTCCGGCTCAGAAGCTTATCTGTATTAACCAATTGTGTATTTCTTAAAGCACCTCTCTCCATAGTATCTAGGAGCCAAATACAGGTATTAATAGTTGTATTAAGCCACACACTAGGCAATGCGTTTCACCACTCCTTGGTTCAGGAGCCTTTACTTATTTGGGCGGGTTTTCTCTTTATGCTACAGCTTGCCATTGCAGGCAGGGCTTTGCAAAAGGCTCAGCTCTGTAAGCTGCTGTATTTTGGAGCATATTTTTATCTCCTCTTGGACTCTTCAATATTTCAGAGACTGTGCTGGGACAGGAGAGGCAGGAGCTGGAATTCAGCTCCCATTCAAATCTAGCAGATATTTGAGCCAGTATCTGCCACTGTGTTAGTGCTGCTTGCAACATTACCATATGCTTGCACTTAAAACTCCTTGAACGGAAGAGTTCTGTACAGGTGCACTGAGGTCTATAGCAGAAAAAAGGGGCCAGGAGCAGTACCTGGGGCCCAACAAAACTGCAGAGGTGGCTAACACCCTGTGGTGAGGCATTAAGATAGGCCTATGAATGCCAGCCTCCACAGTGTTTAGAAGCGAAGTCTTATGCCTGCTAGGTAGGACCTCAAAGCTGTGGAGAGAATCCAGCTGAAACTTCAGGAGTTTCATGCCCACTTTCCCACCCCATCCTCTGTGTTTTTCTACTTGTGAAGGGGAAAATATAAAAAAGAATCTTACAGATCTGGAGTAAGAAAGCTCTAAAACTTCACTGTGTTCTCCTGCTTTGCTACCAGCTGCAGCTATTTTGCTTATGGTACGCTACCTACTGCTATACTGTGACCGAATGTGTCTTTGTAGATCTGCAGTTGGGTGCTATTCACAGCTCCATATCTAACTCAGTATGTGACCTGGAGCAAGAAAAAACTCTGAATGCAACAATTTACCATAAAAAGCAATGAGGATTTCTTTTGGCACCTTAGAGACTATTTAGGCATAAGTTTTCTTGGGCTAGAACCCACTTCATCAGATGCATGGAGTGGAAAATACAGGAGCAGGTATAAATACATGAAAAGATGGGAATTTAGTGTCAGTGTCACTTCTCAGCATAACCATCTGTAAGATGTGGATCCTATTTACTTACTTCACTAAGCCTCACAGCACCTTTGTTAGAGCATTTCAGATAAATAGGACTTTCTCTGCAAAGTGTAATTACATTTTACAATGCCAGGGGTAAGGCACAGACTTGTGACTCCACATATGGTACTTAAGCACAATTATGTATCTAAATTGAGGAACTGTGCTATTTCTCTCTCTTTTAAGGACTTGATCCTATTTACCTTTACTGATGTGAGTAATGCCGACTGACTACTCATGTACTGAATGAGTATTGCAGGACCAGGCCCTTCCATGAGGAGAAAAGTATGTACGAATATGAGAATGTGTTACATAAGTGTAAAACAAAAAAACAAACAAACACCTCCAATTTTCACCCATTTTTTAGAAATGACTGTGCTCGTGAGCCTTTCTAATTCCAGTGTAGGGATTTTTACAGTTTTAGGAGCATATTCTGTGTACATCTCTGACACCAAGAGGGATTCTGTGCCCTATTCTAGAGTTGCTCCTACCCTCCATATGGTTCTCCCCTGCTCTGCTAACTCAGAAATGGATAAATAAATTTTACTCAAACTACCCTCCTAAACAATCTCACATGGCCTGAAATCAAGCATAGAAAGGTGATTTAAGAGCTAAAAGTGTTTTAATATAAGGGTTCAAAATCTGAGTTTAGGTAATTTCCTCCTGATTTTCAGTGTTGATTTTTAGGCAAACAAGGGCTCTTTTTTAAGAGTAAAATACTGTGAATTTATTTTAATGATATATTATTTAATGCCCAACAGGTGTAAAACTCTATAAATATCTGGGGAATTGTTTGTAGGGTCTCCATATTCTTAACATCAGTTCATTCATAACTGATTCATCATCCTGGCAGAAGCTGCAGCCCGGCTTTACAAGGTGACCCAACGATGCTCCTTAGCCAACCTTAGTGCAGCCACCAGACAGCACCAATCGTTATGCTTCTGGCATGACATTCCCATCTGTGATACCTCATCGCACATCTGGGGGGCTGCAGGGTTTCTTCTGCTGTTTCTCCTCCAGTTACAGAGGTGCCAGCATTGCAGATAGCCGGGGTGTGTTTCATCTGCTCCCCCTGGAGGATCCGAGCAAATGGGTGGCAAGGAGTTGGGAGAACTGGCAGCAGCTGGATTCCCCAGTGCGCTGCCATTGGACAAGTGTGGGTCCTAACATGAGTGTGACAGAGACAGGACAGGGGGACAGAACGGGGAGCAGGGGCTGACGAAGTGAAGCACGCAAGGGCTCAAAGGGGACCCATTGTGTAATACAAGGAAAGGGGCTGAAGAGGATGAGGGGTGGCACTGGAGGATGGCTAGACCGCACAGCCTTAAGGGCAGGGGGAGATGGAATGGCAGGCTGGGGGGCAGAGCAGAGGAAGTGGGGCTGAAACGGGGAGGTAGTAGGGTGACCAGACAGCAAATGTGAAAAATCGGGACAGGAGGTGGGGGGTAATAGGACCCTATATAAGAAAAAGTCCCTAAAATTGGGACATCTGGTCACCCTAGGAGGTAGGAGCAGAGAAACGGGCCTCCAAAAGACTCCCCTGGGCTGCCTCAGACCCCGCAGAGCGAACACACACCCTAGGACTGACTCAGCCCTTTCCTCCTCCTCAAACATTCCCGCTCCCCACCCCCCAAAACCAAACCCTTCCCTTCCCTGTAGACTCAGACTCTCCCTGTTCTCCCAGCCGCCGGGTGCCCCTGGCTCCCTGCCCCCTCTCTTTGGACCTGGCTACACGGGCTGGAGGAACTGGGTTGCAAAGGTAGCGCAGGCGAAGGGGCGCGGCGGGGCTAGCGCAGCCGGGGGGGCTCCGAGGGGAAATCGGCGAAAAACCCGTCCCGCGGCTCTGTCTCGACCTTGGCAGCGTTGCAGCAGGCGGGATTGGAAGGAGCCCGCCCCTCCTCTTCCTCCCGCGGACAGGGATCGTTCCTCCGCCTTTGCAAAGAAAACAAAACAACAACAAAGCCCATGTCAAGTCCCCGACGTCTCCGGGCCCCGCAGTAGCAGCGGCCGCTCCGCATTCCTGGGATTCCAGGGCTGTGACTCCGCGCTCCAGCCCCACGCTCCGCAGCGACTCCGACACGCACTCGCTCTGCAGCCGCCGCCTCCGGCCCCATTCGCTCTCTCGGGACAACAATCCCCTCCCTCTCTCCTACCCCCACCCCCGTGGGCTGCAGCGGGAGCCCACGGTTCCCTTGCTCGCCTGCAAACTCCCCTGCCGGCCGCAACGTCCGGCCTCCGCCTCCTCAAACTCCTTCAAACTTTCCCCGCTGCAGCGGGGACAAGATTATTGGGTGGGGGCGGTGGTTTACTTTCCCTCCCTCTCCTCCGGGAGCCCCCAAATCAGGCACCACCCTGATTTCTCCTCGTCCCAGCAATCAGCTCTTCCTGGCAGCACCGGTTCCTACTTTGTCCCCACCTCACCAGTTGGGATCCCTCTCCTGGTCAAGACGGAAACCTTCTCCACTGGGAAACCCTCCTGGGGGATTTTGAACGAAGCCTGAGCTACCCTTGTTGCCTTTTCGGGAGGAAGGGAGAGCCCATTCCCAGTGCCCCTGTCCCAGACGAGAAGTGGCCACGACATGTAAACGCAGGTAAGCAACAGCAGCAGAGTTTGCTGAAGTTTGTCCGGCTTGTTTTAATTTAGAACTTGTAGTTGCTTGTACCGCTGATCGCAGCGCTGGAGCGGTAGTGACTTTTTCAAAACAGTCTTGACATAATTTATGGCGTATGTGTGCGTATAAAAATCTATTCCCATCCATTATAATTTGTCATCCGTCGTCGTAACGCAATCATGGACACATTACTGTATGTGTATATAATGCAAATTTATCCCAACTAAACGTGATTATGCTGCTGCAAATGAATGCTGATCTGTGAATTATAATAAAACACAGTCACTTTATGTGACTATAATTATAAAAGCCCTGATCCAGAAATATACTCAACAAAGGTCTAAACAATATATGATTTATAGAATCAATATAAATATATATTTGTAAACAGCTGGGGACAAGCTAAGTTTTCTGCTGAGCTGCTTTCTTAGTTACACTGCAGCATGACTCTGTTTAGCTTCCAGGATCCTCCTCTCCCCTACCTCACCCCCACTGGATGGATTTACCTTGTTCTTTGTTAGTTACAAGTCAAGTCTACACTGGCCATTCCTCTACAGCAAAGGCTGTAACAAGTTGGGCAGAAATTACAATATTACAAGACTGTGTGAGCATTGTGACATCTCTTCTCATTCCTAATGTGCCAAAGTCCATGAATCTTAAAAGATTCAAAAGTAACCTCCCCTTCCAATCCATGTGGGGGCATACAGTAGGTATTTTGTGTCTGCATGTGCGGGCATTACGGTGAACACTGTAGTTTTGGTTGCAAAGGCAATTCTTTTATAAGCACCTATCTATAGAAACAAATAGTTACCGGTAAACTGGGCAATAACAGTGAATGATAACTCAGAGATTGTTCCTGAGATTGTGGTATATGGCCCAAAATCAAGGGCAGTATTCACAGTTGAATGAATTGTTTTTACTCTGTTTCTGCATAGACATTTGATATTAAAATGTGTGGAAACTAATACACTTACTGTATGCAGAATTCCTTAGTGCTTGTGACTTCAGTCTATAAAATGGCTCCCTTAAGCAGGAGCTCTTGAAGCCATCAGCCCACCTTATGATGGTGGGAGAGGTTTGAAGAAGACAACTACATTTTTAGGAGACACTTGTTGGAGGTTGTCACCGTTGTCTGGTCTCTCTGAATTGTCTGTATCAAACATTATAATGACATACAGACTCCAGGATTTGCTATTGCCCTTTTAGGAAGACTGTTGCTCATATCTAACATTGGTCATTGGTTTAACATATAAGAACATAAGAACGGCCCTACTGGATCACACCAATGGTCCGTCTAGCCCAGTATCCTGTCTACCGAGAGTGGCCAATGCCAGGTTCCCCAGAGGGAGTGAACCTAACAGGTAATGATCAAGTGATCTTTCTCCTGCCATCCATCCCCACCCTCTGACAAACAGAGGCTAGGGACACGATTCCTTACCCATCCTGGCTAATAGCCATTAATGGACGTAAGCACCATTAATTTATCCAATACTCTTTTAAATGCTGTTATAGTCCTAGCCTTCACAACCTCCCCAGGCAAGGAGTTCCACAAATTGACTGTGTGTTGTGTGAAGAACTTCTTTTTATTTGTTTTAAACCTGCTGCCCATTAATTTCATTTGGTGTCCCCTAGTTCTTGTATTATGGAAATAAGTAAATAACTTTTCCTTATCTACTTTCTCCACATCACTCATGATTTTATACACCTCTATCATATCCCCCCGTAGTCTCCTCTTTTACAAGCTGAAAAGTCCTAGCCTCTTTAATCTCTCCTCATATAGGACCCATTCCAACCCTCCCCCCCATCATTTTAGTTGCCCTTCTTTGAACCTTTTCTAGTGCCAGTATATCTCTTTTGAGATGAGGAGACCACATCTGTACGTAGTATTCAAGATGTGGGTGTACCATCGATTTATATAAGGACAATCATATATTCTCCGTCTTATTCTCTATCCCTTATTTTAATGATTCTTAACATCCTGTTTGCTTTTTTGACTGCCTCTGCGCACTGCATGGACGTCTTCAGAGAACTATCCACGATGACTCCAAGATCTTTTTCCTGATCCATTGTAGCTAAATTAGCCCCCATCATATTGTGTGTATAGTTGGGATTATTTTTTCCACTGTGCATTACTTTACATTTGTCCACATTAAATTTCATTTGCCATTTTATTGTCCAATCACTTAGTTTTGTGAGATCTTTTTGAAGTTCTTCACAGTCTGCTTTGGTCCTAACTATCTTGAGCAATTTAGTATCGTCTGCAAACTTTGCCACCTCACTGTTTACCCCTTTCTCCATCATAAGTTGAATAGGATTGGTCCTAGGACAGACCCTTGGAGAACACCACTAGTTACCCCTCTCCATTCTGAGAATTTACCATTAATTCCTACCCTTTGTTCCCTGTCTTTTAACCAGTTCTCAGTCCATGAAAGGAGCTTCCCTTTTATCCCATGACAACTTAATTTACATAAAAGCCTTTGGTGAGGGACCTTGTCAAAGGCTTTCTGGAAATCTGAGTATCCTATGTCCACTGGCTTCCCCTTGTCCACATGTTTGTTGACCCCTTCAAAGATCTCTAATAGATTAGTAGGACAGAATTTCCCTTTACAGAAACCATTGTTAACTTTTGCCCAACAATTTATATTCTTCTAGGTGTCTGACAATTTTATTCTTTACTATTGTTTCAACTATTTGGCCCAGTACTGATGTTTAAAGTATCAGAGGTTAATGTAGTTTTTATACATGCATAAAGTGGGATTTGGGCAATGATCTGTAAATGACTATGAAGATGGACCTCCCTTGATCTCAGTGGGTCTCTGCACAGACACAGAGCGTTTGCTGGAGCAGTTTCTTGCAGGATTGGGGCCTAAATCCAGACCCAGTGGGCATAATATAGAAGTTTCTGAGCCATTCAAACTGCTGATTTGGGGCCCAGTCGCAAAGCCCTTATTCAAACGATAGTCCTTTAAATCCATAGGACAACTCCTGGATCCCCAAGCCTGCAATCACATCTGTATGGGAAAACCCTTGTGCCCATGTAAAGGTCCGATGGCTCTGTACAATTACAATGGGTCTGTCTGTCTGCAGTTCTGTCTGCAGGATTAGGGCCCACGTGGATGAAGACTGCAGGATGGAGCCCTTAGTGCTGCTTTGTACATACAAATTTGTCTAAAAAAGAGAACATTTAAAATCTGTGACTTTCAAATGTTTGCATACCAGTTGTTACAGTTATTATAATACAGTGGTGTTCCTCGAGGATTAATTAGCCACTGTTGTTAGTGTCTCTTCATATACTTCTCAGCTGGTCATTAAATGCCAGCAGATGCCTTGTTCCTTAGTTGTTGTTGCTTAAATATGGAACAGTCTTCCATGAATTAGGGTTTTTTTTGTTTGTTTGATTGTATTCAAGTTTGTAAAAAAAGGCTAAACCAACCATGGAGAAAGTTTTCAGCCCGAAGAAGGGTCAGAGGTGCTTTTGAAAACTGTTATGTACCAATGTAGTCAAAGGACCACAGATATTTTTCATCTTATTTGTCCTTACTTTGGATCTGGAATTGATTACATAGTGCTAAAGCACAAGTGTATTATTTGACTCTGTAGCATGAAGGGCACACTTAAAAAAATTAATAAATCAGGTTCCTTCATTGGCAAGTCAGTTCTGTTTTACCCAAGTTGTAGTTAGGTTGTTGATATAAATAACTATTGTAAGAATGCAGTTATTTAATATGTCTTAGAAAGTTTTTCATTAGGCTTTCATACTCAGTACTTTTAATTATAGGTCCCAGTTCTTCAAAGACTTACCCATGTGCTTAATTTTATGCAATGAAGTCACTGGGGCTGCTTGTATGTGTAAATATTAAGTGTGTCCATACGTTTTTCCCATAATAATTCATATGTAAATAGTATGATTGTATGTATTAATCAAGCACAGTTACAAAAATAGAGATTGCTATAGTATCCCTACACTATAACAACAATCTTGATTTAATCCTCTTGTGCCTAAAAACATTGATGTTAACAGAAAGTTTCATAAGGGCAGTTTTTTGTTGTTTTTGAAACAAGCTGTAAAGACCATTTCTCCTGTGAGACAACTATTGACCATCTATAGACTTTGAGGGAATTTTCTAGAAAAGCATGTAGTTCTGTAGTAAAATCTGTGGGATATTTAAGATAATTCTTTATTACACAGGTGGTTCAGAGTAATTTCCATAGAACCCTATTGATTTAATCTCCATTAAGTTCTAAAAGACTCTTTTTTGTAAGGCAATATTTTAATAAATAATTTTTATCTTTATAATACTTAGGGACCTCAAAGCATTTTACAAATACTGTTGAGTTAAGCTTCACAGAGCCTCTTGAGGTAGGCAAATATTATTGTCCTTAGTTTATAGATTGGGAAACTGAGGTACAGATATTAAGTGACTTGCCCAAGGTTACAACCTAGTGTGTGGCAGAGCCAGGAAGAGAAGCCCAAAGTTAATTCTAGAGCACAGGATTGTGTCCTGACCTCTTAGTCCTACGCGCATGTCTAATTTCCCCCACCCCATGGAACAGGGTGGGGTAGCAGAAAAGAAGCCAGTTCCAAGTGCCATCCTTCCATCCTAAATAAAAAGTGGTTTTGCCCCCTTATTCCCACCAAGTAACTGAGCACAAAAAAGAAAAAGGTTGAAGGATGTCTCCCATATGCTGATTTGGCACCCGTAGAAGTTAGAACCCAGGGTGATCACCCTGATTACCAGCCATACCAGATCCCTCTCCTCCCAGATGGATTCCCTCCTGCAGCTATTTTTTTCCCCTCCCAACTAGTCTATTCTCCTGCTCTGCTCCTACTGAACCAACTAATTTCAGCCTGTTAAGGAGATCAATGTGCCAGCACTCCTCCTCTCTATACTCCATAGCTATAGGATGCAGCAGAACTGCAGGAAAGTTTGAGATGAATCCCCCTCATACACCCCTTCACCCTCTCTCCGCCCCCCCAAACAGCATTGAGTTATGCCATAAGTGATTTTTTACCAATGGTTTCCTAACCTCTTGAAACCTCTTGTGGCCTGCCCAGAGACCCCTGGAAAATGAGGAAAGTTCTGGAACTTCAGGAATGTGGACTCCCAAGTGGATGTTCTGAGGAGGAAGACTCCTAGCCCAAAATGAAGGAAAATAGTGAGAAGAGGGCACTCCAGAAGATGGGTGGGAATGGGTTGGCCAGATAGCAACTGTGGAAAAATTGGGTCATTTTTTTTTTTTTTTAAACCGAGGGGATGAGTGGTATAGTTGCCTATTTAAGACAAAGTCCTGATATTGGGACATCTGATCACCTTCGGTGGGAAGGACTAAAGAGATTGTGGTTGCAGACTTTGTGGAATAGGAGGGAGGGAAAGAATTTGGGAGGGATGGTGATCCAGGGAAGGTGAAGAATAATAGCAAATGCGCATCGATCTGGTTGACTTAACAAAAGTGGATGGAAGAGCTGGGAGAGGGTGAGTGTGGGCTGATCCAGGTGAGGGAAGGCCCATGGAGAGAGTAAAGAGTGAATGTAGAGACTACCCAGGAGCAGCGCTTCACACGCTTTGAACCAGTGTGTGTGTGTGTATTTCACAGACTGAACCTGCAGCTGTTTTAAGAGGTGGGCAGACTGAAAGGAGGGCACTTTGGGCTGGTGGTTGGCATGTACACAGAGGGGAGGAAGGGTGGGTTTGGTTCTGGGAAACTAAATACTGGGAGATAGGGTTATGGGGGCGAGTGTAGGAAGTTTGTATTTCTGAGGTGTTGCATACCTATTGTTTGGTTATTTTCTGTCTGGCTATTGATAATTTTTTTTTTTTAAACAATTGCCTAGTGCAATGGGGACCACTTCAGATTTAATAATAATTACTAACAATAATGGTGGGAAAAACACAGAAAACAAGAACAAAAATAATAAAACCACAAGAAGAAATAATTAGAGCATATGGAAGTTTTTCAAATCAAAAGACCTGTAATAAAAAAATGGCCTCTCACAGACAATATTATTCACAGATTTTTGTTTTGTTTTACAATTTTTTTTATCAAAGTTGTTAGGGAAATTTATCTAGATTTTTCCTTTATTGAAAATCATATTTAGCTACACTGGAAAGTCTTCAAATTCATTCACCTCTTTGTGTGGTTTCTGTTCTATTTTCACCTCTTTTAAAAAAAATAAATCCCTCGATTATGTTTGTTATAATTTATTATAAATTGAGTGTTTGAGAAGTAAAAAAAATTGTAAAGTTTTGTGGTGAAAACATTCTGTGAAATTTAAAAAGATCAAAAATTGCTCCATTTTAAACACTTTGAAATGGAAAAAAACCCCCAAACCCTGAAATGTCAACTTTTTTTTTGAAAAGTGTTTTTAATCGGTTTTCCACTTCTTAAAAAAACCAAGAAAAATAATTTAGAGATTAAAAAAATTAATAAGAAACTAAAAGAAAATAATTACTATAAATAACATATCAAAATGTTTGTTTAAACCAGTGGTCCTCAAACTTTTGTACTGGTGACCCGTTTCACATAGCAAGCCTCTGAGTGCGACCCCCTTATAAATTAGAAACACTTTTTATATATTTAACACCATTATAAATGCTGGAGGCAAAGCAGGGCTTGGGGTGAAGGCTGACAGCTCACGACCCCCCATTTAAGAATCTTGTGACCCCTGAGGGGTCCTGACCCCTAGTTTGAGAACCCCTGGTTTAAACTGAAGAGATGGAAATAGAAAAAGACTGGAAGAAAAATGGGAACATACACTGAAATTAATTTAGACTAGATAAACAAATGCCTGTTTACCTCATTTAGTCACTCCATTGGTGAGCTACTACTATTACCCTAGAGCCACTGCACTCGAATAGTTCTGTCCCATTTTATTTAGTCATGAGTCACTGGTATTTTTGGCAATGGTTCAGTACTCTTCTAATTTTACAAATTTATGAAATGAACATGGGAATTAGGATCTCCTGATTACCTAGCCTATGTTTTAGCCACAAGAGCAGATAGGCAGTTTGTATTCAGTTTGTGTGTATATTTTCTCTCTTCTCTGTACGTTTCACCCATATGGCCGGGGCCGGCTCCAGGCACCAGCTGAGCAAGCTCGTGCTTGGGACAGCAGATTGTATGGGGCGGCATTCTGACCAAACCTAGGGTGGCACAGCCTTTTTTTTTGTTCGCTGCTCCTGCTACCCTGTAGAGGGTGGAGCCGCAGAGGAGGGGAGTGCCCTGCAGCAAACTCGGCAGGCCAGCCCGCGTCCATCCCTCTCCACCGACTGGAGTGGCGCGGAGCCCTCCTGGCAGGCAACGCGGCAGTCGCGGCTGCGTGGCGAGCGCCCCACTGAAGCCCTGGCTGCCCCCCTTCTCTCTTTCTCTCTCCCCCCAGTAGACTGGACATGCACTCTGCAGCACAGGGAGTCCCCCTGCACCCTGGCTCCAGCTGCCCTGTAGGGTTTTTTGTTTTGTTTTTTCCTCTGCTTTGCCGGCCGTGCCATTGTCTCCCCCCACCTTTGCTTTGCCGCTCCAGCTGCACCGTTTTTGTTTTGTTTCCCCCCCGCTTTGCCGCTCCGGCCGCACCGTGTTTTTTTAGTTTTTTTTCCCCTGCTTTGCTGCTCCGGTACACTTCCCCCCCCCCTTTTTTTTTGGCTTGGGGTGGCAAAAAAGCCAGAGCCAGCCCTGCATATGGCAAAAATAAATATTTGCTTCTCAGTGAAACTATATTATCACAGGGTGCTGGACCTCCTGATAAGTGATTCCAGTGAGTGGTAAAGGACAACATGGAACTATGGCTCGGAATTTCCTTGGGGTTTACAATGTTATATCTTTAATATAGTTTTATTGATACATTTCTTTAAGATAGTGCAAATGGCACATTTTTATTTGAAATCATAATACAGTCTCCATTGACTTTATCTGATATGTTGGATTTGTACTTGATAATATACTATAGCATTAGTCATTTTAATAATCATTCTCATTGAGTTCAAGGGGAGTTTTGTGAGAGGAAGGACTGCAGGATCCTGGTTATTATGGTTGTCTTTACTTGCAATGACATTGACGTGATGATATTGTAATGAATTAGCAACATTAGATCATGATAAGGTAAGTGTGACATAACTGTGCGTGCACAGTGGTTTGCCTTCCAACCCCTTCATGGGGATTGACCCTCTTGGACTTTGTAGATTGCATCTACATTTATAAATTTCTTTTCTGTGCTTAGGCTTTGTGTTGTGGCATCTCCTCCTGTTCAAGACCACATGCATCTCTAATCACTGCTTAAAGTAACTGAGAGATTGCTTAAGGACAAGAATTTTAAAGCTCCTCTGGCTCTAAGTATTCATCCGCCACAGTTTTTCCTACTGCTGCTAGCCTGGTAAAGAATTGTGGTTATTTTCAAGCAGCTACTGAAAAATACTTTGTTTGATAGTTAGTAATGTAATGAAATAGTAATCTTAAAACAGATCCATATGAAAGACATTCCTCTTAAGGGAGTCAGCATGGTATTTGAAATGTCAAACCTTTGGTATTCTAGAATTAACAGAAACCTTGCGTAATCTAATCCCAATTTGACATTCTTTAAGGGGCTTCCCTGTTGCTCTGCTAATGTGAGGAGTAAAACCCAAACTTTGAAAAGTTAACACACTGCCCAAACTGCTTTCTTCCCTTACAATTTTGTGAAAAATAAACCAAGATGTATATTTCTATTATTATTTATTATGTTTATTACTCTAGTGCCTAGGGAGTACCAAGATTGGGGCCCACCATTAGTTAGGTTTTTGTTTTATGTAGTAGTAATAGAATTATGATAATAGTCTAATTGAATTAGACTCTGAGCAAAAACAAACTCTGAAGAACTGTTGTTTAATGTTTTAGTGATCTAATAAAGAGGCTGAACAGTAAGGTGCCAAAATTTGCTGCTGATGCAAAATTATTTGGGTGAGTCAAGACCAGAGAAGACCGAGAGGACCTAACAAAGCCAGATGAAAGGGCAGCACGATTATCAACATTGAATTTCATCTGTTAAAGGCAAGGTTATGCATGTTGGAAGAAATAGTTGAACTGCTCATACATGTTACTGGGTTTTAAATTTATTATCTACTAAGAATAAAAGACTTGGGTTTTGATGAGTTCAGTAAACTTTCTACATCTACTTTGTGTTGCAGTGAACAGAAAAGGAAATGAAATACTAGGATGTATAAAGACTAGGATAGAATTTAACATATTTAAATCAGTGGCCACATTCTACTCAGAATACTGTGTTCGTTTCTGGTCACTCTATCTCAAAAAAAGTATAGCAGAATTAGAAAGGGAAGTAATTAAGAGACTTCCATATGAAGATCAGTTGAAAACATTGGGACTGTTTTAGGGGGAAAATGAATAAGAGGGGACATGATATGGATATAAAATAATAAGTAGAATAGAGAAGGTAAACCAGGTTTCCTATTTACCCTTTCTTATAATGCATGACTGGGGTACATCCAATGAATGTAAAAAGCAAGAAATTTAAAACTGATGAAAAGTAGTTTTTTTTTTTAACACAATGCACAATTAATCATTGGAATTCAATGCCACACGATATCATTGAGGCCAAGTAGGATTTTTTTTTAATAAAAGGATTTTATATATACTGTAAGTCAACCAGTCTCTGACATGGTGTAGGAAGAAACGTCCCTTGGGGTTATTCCATAATAGTCCACTGTGGGATTTCCTGTACCATCCTCTGAAGCACATAGTATATAAACCACTGTCATAAACAGGATAACAGGCTAAGTGGATGGCTGGTTTGACACAGTATGACAATTGCTGTGTTCTGTGTGTTGATGGTTTTTAGTTAAAAATAATGAACCTGTAATGAGAGGACTTAATATAGCTACACCAATGCTGGAAAGGAAAGCCTATTTTGGGACTTCCATTTGTGGTCCTGAAATAAACATAACGATGATATAAGATAATATTGTATTATGTTTTATGTATTATGGAGGGCACACTGGGCTGTGATGAGGATTAGCCGAGAGGGGAGAAGAGCTGGCAGTTAGGTTCTATTTAAAGTACCATGGGGCAATTACCACTGGCACCTGACGCTGAAATAATGTAATCTATTTGGTATAATTTGCTTATTTGAAAACAACATTCTATAAAACTTATTGTAAACTACCCATGTATTTAACATATGCATAATATTCCTGAATTCTCTCTTGAAAAAGAGGATTGGGATAATTGTTTACATCTACATGACAGTGGTAAATGTGAGAAACCTTCTAAATGTCAGAACCGTATCAGCCATTCTCTGAATGTAAGGAGCAGAACGTGTGTAATTTAGTGAGTGTGGGTTTTTCAGAAAAATAATTCAATAGTTTATAGCAATAGAGAATACTTCTTACTCTGCTTAATTACCTCTGAAATTTTAATACAACTACAGACTTTTTAAAATTCTGCATCTGTGTCAGATGTGTAAGTGAACAGAAACAGATTAATTACTACATCTCCATTTCTAATTTATTACATTATTAAGAATTTTTTCTATGCATATTGTAACTTTTTTTAAAAGTACAAGTATAAGAAATATTTGAAAACTGTATTGGTGTACTCAAAGGGAAAACAGTGAGTGCCAGATCAATCCCTTTAACTGAGAGTGGAAATACCCTTTTTTAAATCAATAGGAGTTGCAGCTGTTTCTGCAGACAAATTGGGTCAATAGTACATAACTGCTTATAAATCAGGAGTGTAATGTATTAGATACTTATATGAAGACTTACCTAGAGATCTGTTCAGTGCTTCAGAATAAAGGACTTGGCTAATATTTGCAAATATTAGCTAAGTTCCTGTATCTGTCCGAACTGTGGAGTGCACTGATTCTGCAAAAGAGAAGGGATAGGGGTTCTTACAGATTAGCAGGGGTAGGCAACCTTTGGCACGTGTGCCAAAGGTGGCACGCGAGCTGATTTTCAGTGGCACTCACACGGGTCCTGGCCACCAATCCAGGGGGCTCTTCATTTTAATTTAATTTTAAATGAAGCTTCTTAAACATTTTAAAAGCCTTACTTACTTACATACAACAATAGTTTAGTTATATATTATAGACTTATGGAAAGAGACCTTCTAAAAAAGTTAAAATGTATTACCGGCACGCAAAACCTTAAATTAGAGTGAATAAATGAAGACTCGGCACGCCACTTCTGAAGGTTGGATTAAGGTAACATGAACAACACTGCCTGTTCATGCTTCCAGAGAAAGAGTTCTGTTTGAGAACTTACATATCATAAAGTGTATCCTATCTAGCCACATTCACAAACTCTGCGAAGTTCCCCACAGCCAAATGGAACTAAGAGGATCTGCTGCTAAACTGTGCCCTGCTGTGGCCACTGAATAAATGCTTTTTCAGTATCATGGAAGTGAGAACTGTCCCGGGCTTTCCTTCCAATTCCATTATTTTAACATTATTCACAAAATAAAACTGAAGTTTTTTTGCTGACTTCATGTTGGCGGTGAGGATGAAGCCCCGAGTATTTATTAAGATGAATATCTACAATATTTGCCTTAGTTTCTAGTTTCCTGAGTTTGGGAGACACCAGCATTCCTGTACAAATATGAAGGGTGCTTGTCCTCCTTTTAGGATGACATCCTTTTAAAAACTATGGACCTGATCCAAGGCGTGTTGACTTCAGTGGGCACTGGAGCAGGCCATAACCCGGGATAAGGGTATGGCTACATTTGCAGCCATACAGCGCTGCCGCAGGAGCGCTCCCGCAGCAGCGCTTTGAAGTGCAAGTGTGGTTGCAGTGCCAGCCCTGGGAGAGCTGTCTCCCAGCGCCACAGGTACTCCACCTCCTCGTGGGGATTAGCTTACAGCGCTGGGGCAGTGTTTACACTGGTGCTTTGCAGCGCTGTAACTTGCTGCGCTCAGGGGTGTGTTTTTTCACACCCCTGAGCGAGAAAGTTGTAGCGCTGTAAAGCACCAGTGTAGCCAAGACCTGAATCAGGCAGAGAGGGTGAGGTCAACAGTAATCCTTCTAGCTTTGTGCTTGTGCATGTGTTTTCTTACCAGGAAAAAATAGTTTACATTCTTCAAGTTTCTTAGATTAGCTCTTATCACAGGACTCTGTCTTTTGAGAAAAGACACACATTGACTTGTAGATAAAGTTGGCTGCAGCCTTTTATTGATGAGGATGATAAAGCTATCTGTTTGGACAGGCCTGATCATGGGGGTTTGGCAGTCTGAGATTCAGCTACTAGTAGCCAGTCCTCTGCTCGAGTTTCTTAGTGCCTACTGTATGTTCTGTCCCCTTAGAACTTCCTCTCAGAAGATTGGGCAACCCTGCTGGAGAAGCCTGCATTAAACCCTCAACCTATGGGTAAGGCTCACTTCTGGGGCTGGTGAGACAGCGCTTACTTCACCTACATTGCCACAAGCTTTGACCTCATTGTTTACTGTGACACAGAATAAACAAAACATCCAAGCTGCTAAACATTAGAGCTGGGACTTTCAAAAGCACTCACAGGCTTGGCTTAATTCTGTTCCCACTGCAGTCAATGGTAACACTTTGCCATTGAGAGTAGAGGTAGGCCAGTGCTGAGTGCTTTTGAAATCACACCCTAATGTAGATGAGGAAAGCAAACTCCACTCTTCGTAGGAAAACTATCTGAAGGATAAGTATAAATAGAAATCCCTGATGAACTCCGAGGCTGGTTGGAAGTTAGCTAAGGGGGTTCTGAACATGCTTCATTTATAACCCTCCTGGATCTTTCCCTTGGCAGGCATCTTTCATTAGTTGAGTTTCCCAGCTACTGGGTTGGAGCTACAGAGTTCGGTCAGCATTTTGGTGACTTCCTACCCCCTGAACAGTATGTTGAAGGTTTAAGCTATCTAAGAAAACCTCCTCCTCCTGACCTAGGATGACCAGATATCCCGATGCACCCGGCCTTTTTTTTGTTTGTTTTTTGCTCTACCGGCAGCACTAGGCCTTTTTTTTTTTTTCTCCGCCAGCGGACCCCCTCCCTGCCTCCATGTGTCCCGATATTTTCTTCATCTCATCTGGTCACCCTATCCTGGCCAGTTGGTCCACTCCAAACCATAAGAACTCTTGTAATTAACTTACTGGGGCTCCTGTTACTTGCCACATTGGACCCTTTGTTTGCAACAACTGATTTGCGACAGCTGTGTGAACGTGCAATGTCAAGGTAAACCAGACCACAGCACTGTAGCCTTTCTACATAAACTGGTGGCTGCTGTTGCTTTGCAGTAGTTATGCTTGTGTCCGGCATTCCGAGAACAAAGAAAAGAAGTGGTGGAATGATTATCTCAAAACTTATTTCTTGCGGATGCATGCAATTTAATCCCTTTCCTCTCTACAGTTCAATGACATTTACAAAATTCATTTGTGCTTAAAGTAGTGTCTCAGCCATAAAAGTGAAAACTAAAATATTACAAGAGAGTATTATCCAGGTAATGTAGTATATAACACCAGCATACCAAGTGTGTTCGTTCATTGCTGATGGTTACATTTCAAAAACTAGTTTTATTCAGTTTCTTTGTGAAATTTAGGAAATATAAACTCCTCTTAAAGTATAAAATGTATCCTAGACACTACATTTTATATTTTGTAGCTATATTTTACATATAATATTATTATATCTCAGCATTTTCTTGAGAGGCATGTTTAAAGAAGAGTTATTGTAAGGAAAAGAGCCTTATTTTGCCATGTACTGTATGTTCAGATTTCCTTCTATTTTTCTTATTTTGAATTATTTTGATATTGCAGTAGCAGTCAGCAGGTACCAGGCTCTGTACAAATATAAAGAAATGCACAGTTCTTATCCCAAAGGGGGCTTGGAGAGAGAGAAAAAAGGAAGGGTATAGGAACGAATACAACAAGCAGGCAGGGTAAAAGCTGGCACATGTATTTTAGTTTTGTAGGTTTGTTTGTACAAATTGTCCTTATCTACTCTTCTCATTAGTAATGATTAGCTGGCTAGTTTCTTGAAGGTATATTGGTTGGAGAAGTAATTTAATGATAAAACTATTAAACGTACATTTAGTGTTGTGTATTTCCTGCAATATGTTTTGATTTCAAATTAAATGATTTTGGGGGAACATGGCTTATGAGAGAAATTATTTACTGTCATAATGCCTGGTCTTGTGAAGAGATGAGCACCTCTTATGTAGTCCTGACCACCCTCAAATTCCTCTGAAGTCATTTGGAGCTGTGGCTGCTTTCTAGCCCTCAGGAGGCACTCAACGTCTCAGAGGATCTGGCCTGTAACTTCTTACTATTCTTTTTTCTTCCTACCAACCATGTTCTGCTTTGCTGTAGTTCCTTCTATTATCTCTTGTGTCACTGACATAATAACTAAACAAATATTTAAGTTACTATTACAGTACAACTCCATATTTTTGTAACATAAAGTTGTGAGTTTGCAATGCTGCACTGCTGATGAAATAAACAAGTAACGTAGATGAGCTATATTTCTGCAACTTTCTAAACTTTTTGTCTAGTGATGGGTATGATATTACCTCCAACATACAAATAATTTTATCCACAGAGGTTATAAATGTGGTTTGTATAGGTTTCGGGAAAGTCTTACTTGGCTTTCTAGATTGTCACCCAGGCAGTAATTAATCTGTGAAAATATCTGACAAGGGGTGGGCATAAGTTTGAGGCAATTTGCACTTCTTTGTTGTTTGAGCCAGTAATGTTAACCTCTGTTAATGTGAATATAGGATTTCCCGGCATGATTTACAAATGCTAAATTTTGGATTTTAAGCTTGTGATACAGTAGAAGTTTGTTAACAAATAGCTTAGTCCTCTGGTCATGCCTGAATGTTTAGTATACTCAACAACTGTCATTAAGTCTCTGGGAATTGCCGTGAAATTTCTCTTTCAATTCTTTTCATATAAAATATATTTGAAGTAAATATTCATGTCTGGTGAGACTGTGTATTCAGGCCAATAGAGCAAATGTCATGCAATTAAATCTGTAATATAAAAGGGACTTCCAAGAGCTAACTTCAAGGAATAGTGCATATTATTACATGCCACTTAGCTTTGGTTGTTCTTTGCTCCTAAGTAGCCTCATTTATATTTAGCTTGGCAGAATTCAATATTTATTTTTTGTAATAATTTCAACAGATGTCAATGTTTATTTTTATGCATTCTTAAACTTTTATCAATTTTGTGGAACTGTGAACATTTAAATAATGTGTTTTAAGAATTTTGTTATCAATTTAAATGTGAATTTAAATGTTCACAGTTGCAGGAAATTATAAGGGGGTCAGACAATTATTTAATGGCAGTAGCCATTGAGAATCAAAAAGTTAGTCTTATAATAATTAAAACACATATTTTGACATATGATAATGACAATTAACTAAGTAAATATCCTTAAATCAAATTCTAATAAGTTCCCAAGCAGCATCTTTTTCACTTTGCCTAGCTGTAAATTTTGCTTATTGTCAAATAAGCAAATATTTTTCCTTGATTTGTGTGTTTCTACGTTAATGTTTACCAACATTTACTGTTAAAAATCTAATCCTTCCAACCAAAAAATGTAGCTATAAAGAGGATGGAAGTGAATGTACTTCTCAACATCTCCATGTGGTGTTTTGCAGTCAGTCAGAATAATATGCTACCTTCCAGATACCAGTATGAAGGATATAACAATATCCGTAAAGGAAGTCATTAATTATCCTGGAACATTCCAAGGATGAAACAAATAGTGTGAGTGAGAGAAGATTTTATGAAATCAGGGATAATAACTTCATTCGTGGATGAGTTTGGAGATTCTTCTGGTGTCAAGTTCAATTGCAGGAAGAAGATAGATATGAGAGAGCAAGCAATAGATTTTTTCAATATTGTAGAGCATGATTTTGAATTCACTGAGCATGGGGAAGCCTTTTTAGAAGCAGAGTGACCGTTTAGAGTATAGTCTTTACTTTAGCAGATGTAATACCAAACTTCTGGGTTTACAATATGCAGGGCTTGTTAGGTGTGCTATAAAGGAAATAACAATTGAGTAGGAAATTAAAAAAAACATGATTCAGTTTAGAAAAGAGGTACGCTAATATGTCTAGGAAAAATAGTCTGAATCACATTTGGCAGAAAGGAGAAACCTGTGAAACTGTAATGTTGGCAGAGACCTAGTGATGAAAAAGAATAGCAAATAAAAGGTGTTTCATGATACATACTAAGAGAGAGAAATTTACGTTGCCTTTCAGGCAAAATCTTCTGATATCAGTTATTAGGCTGTGGAATAATTTCTCAAGATTGTCAGAGGGAATTGCATTACCTACAACACTAACAAGAAGACTGGACAAAGCACCAGTAATTCCATACTGGAAGAAAGATGGAGTAGGGAACCTAACAGTGTTCTAATTTTTGTAACCAAATAGGTTTCCCACTTGGTGGTGGTTTGAGAATATAAACCAGATTTTATATGACATCTGTGTTCACAAGCTTTGATAATTCTTACCATATGCAAATCTGTAGGAGTGGGGGAGATTCATATTTAATAAGAGACTGGAATAACCACTTATAATAGCAGTATAAAACTTAGCAGGAGACACTTAAAGTACATATTTATAGGTAGTCCAGTTTCTTGGTGAATCAGGCAATCTCTTTAGTAACATAATTTTGTACTCTTGGTTACACTTAGAAGTTTGATATGCTAACTACCATTTGGACCACTTAGCATGCCTTGAACAGTTCCATAGACATGCTCCCAGTGGTGCAAAGGTGAGCACATCTCTGTTTTGGATTAAACTTGCTTTGAGTAAAGTTCTTAAGTCTGCTGGTGTAGTGCTGTCGTGGACAGGAATCGATCACACAATATCACGTACTGTACAAAGAGTCTTTTCACCACTGTCCTGCAGTGCACTTCACTGCTTAAGTGACCTATGTGGTCTGCTTTGTTCACAAGAGTCAGGTCTGCCCAAAGCCACTTACTTGTGGGAATAGCACTGCTCACACCCTGGCAGTTTGCTTGCTTATTTTGCCAAGCTCAGGTTCTCAGTAGAAATCCATTCCATATGTAGCAAGCATGCCTTGGAGGAGGTTTTCTTATTAACTTGCTGTCCACTGGACGGTAGCATAAATGCATAAGCAGGATTGCCTGGAATTACTGTGGTGATCAAGACAAAGTTAATATTCTTCAATATATTTTCTTTCAACAGATATAAATAACTGCTCAAGATGCAAAGAAGTGGAGAATTGGGACCATTATAGTGTTGCTAACTCTTGTAATATTATTGCAAGTCATGTGTTTATTTGTTTGCTTAGGCCTTGTCTACACTACAGTTTTGTCGATGCAAATTATGCCAGCATACAGCCACTGCTGTAATTAAGTATCAGAGGGTAGCCATGTTAGTCTGGATCTGTAAAAAGCGACAAGGAGTCCTGTGGCACCTTATAAACTAACAAAAGTATTGGAGCATAAGCTTTTGTGGGTGAGTACTCGCTTCGTCAGACGCATGACGAAGTGGGTATTCACCCACGAAAGCTTATGCTCCAATTATTTCGTTAGTCTGTAAGGTGCCACAGGACTCCTTGTTGTTTTTGCTGTAATTAAACCACTGTTGCATGCCCACACTATGCTCATTGTGTCGGTAGAGTGCAACCACACTAGCAGCTCTTGCATTGACATAGAGAGCAGTGCACTGTGGGTAGCTATCCCACTGTGCAACTGGCTGCAGTGCACTTTGGGAAGGGTTTGCAATGCCTCATGGGAGCAGGTACAGTGTCACATGATGGTTTCTCAATCCCATCGTTCCATGGACATTCTGCTAGATTGCCAGCCACTTTTCAACTTCCCTGGTAGCATGGATCCTGCACTGCTGTTCAGCATTGTGCTGTGCATTATGAACACAAGGCTATAAAAGGAGCCCAACGGGGGACTATTCAGCTGGAGGATGTCTTGAAGGAGCATATTAATACTGAGGGCTTGTCTACACTGGCAAGTTTTGTCACCAAAAACTAGCTTTTGGTGACAAAACAGCGATAGCATACACACTGCAATGTATCAGGAGGTAACTGTGTTAGTCTGTATCCACAAAAACAAGGAGTCCAGTGATGAATCTGAAGAAGTGACGTTTTTTACCCAAGAAAGCTTATGTCCAAATAAATCTGTTAGTCTTTAAGGTGCCACTGGACTCCTTGTTGTTTTTACACTGCAATGTGACTTTGTTTGGGGAAAAAAAAACCCAACCAAACAAAAAAACACGCGTAGTTTTGGTGACAAGAAACTTCCATCCCTGCAAGAGACTTTTGTCTTTCCCCTTCCCTTTATTGTTGACAAACATGCAGTGTAGACACCATAGTTTTTATTTTATTTTTTTTTTATTGTATTGTATTGGCCTCCAGAAAGTATCCCACAACTCCCATGCTGCAGCTCTGGTCAGCGGTTTGAACTCCGCTGCCCTGCAGCCAACCCGCCCGTCCCCCTTGCAAGGCCTGGGAATTTTAAATCTCATTTCCTGCTTGCTGGTTTCCCAGAGGGACTTCCCAGGAGAGCCTGGCTAGCTATCACACCAAACGGCTCCCGCTTGGACCACCTCTGAGTTGTTGCATCTGACTAGTATGTGGGGAGAGGATTCTGTTCAGATGCTGCTGCGAGTGACCCAGAGGAATTGGGGCACACATGGGCAAATTTTTTGAGGCTTGCGTGAAAAGGGCTTTGATTGAGACACGCAGCAGTGCAGAGCAAATATAAAGGAGCTGAGACAGGCGTACCCTAAGGCACGGGAAGTGAACCATCGCTTCGGTGGTGCACCGAAAACGTGCCGCTTCTGTCAAGAGCTGAATGCTATCCTCAGCAGTGATTCCACCTCCGTTGCCGATAGCCCCGTGGATACTTCACATGCAGCTGAAAGAGGGGGTAGCTCTCAGGCTGAAATTCTGGATGAAGAAGTTAAGCTAGAAGAGGATGTGAAGCTCCCAGTGGGGTCGCCCAGTGGTGCAGGCAGCCAGGAACTTTTAGCAACTCCAGAAGTGCTCAACGGGGAGCAGGAAGCAGATGAGGTGCCAGGTAAGTGGCTGTGGCTTATGTAGGGAATCGAAAAGTGGGAGGCAGGTAGTGTTTTCTGTGAACTGGACAGTGCTCTGTGTAGCTAATCCACATGGTGAAGCAGGGTGTTGCTGGACATCGAGACCTGCAGAGAATCCTCCAGAGAGAGGTTCTGGAAAGTTTCAAAGAGGTACTTGTTAATCCCCTGCCACAGAGTCCAAGGGATTGCAGCCTTGTTAGTTCCCCCATTGTAGGAAACTGTACCATGCCATTTAGCAATCACTGGAACTGGGACCAAAGTGCCACATAACTGAGCTGCATATAGACTGGGGTGAAAGCTGCAAGCATTCAGCAGTTGTGTCCTATTTTCTCTGGTCACCTGCAGCAGCGAGATGTCAGCCAGCAGGCTGGCCACCTGTGAAAAAGTAGGGGATAATTTTAGAATGAGTTCCCTGCAAAGCTGCCCTGCAAGCCGTGACCTTTTTGTCCATATGCACAGCCGCCTTCCCCCCACTGCCGACACTCATCGTGATTGGGGTGCTCGTGGAGCAGTGTGCCTGCCTAGATCTCAGAAAGTGATTTCTGCTAGCAAAAGGCCCTTTTTACTAAAATGTTTCAATCATTTGCTGGAATGTAACAATCCCTCTTCTGTTCAGCACAGACCTTGAGGAACACACCACGCAGCCCATGGACTGGCTTCAGCAGATAAGAAAAAACCCTGGACACAGCAAAGAAGACGTGTTCTGGGAGGTGCTGCAGCACGATAAGAGACACACCAGGGAACGGAAAGTGCTGGGAAGCCGAAAGGCAGGACAGAAAAGAGAATGCTGCTTTTGCTAGGCAAGTGACAGAGTGGATGATAAAAGTTATGGAGAATCACACAGAGATGTTCAAGTGTTTGATTCAGCTGCAGACTGAGCAGCTTCATGGTCGACGTCCACTGCAGCACATGCAGATGCACAATTCTTTGCCAACCCCACCCCCCTCTATGCCCACACATTTCTTTTCACTTCACAGCACTTCTGAGTTTCCCCATCACTCCACCCACTCTCACAGCTTGCACAATGATAGCTGAAGCTACACACAGTTGTGAGGTTTTACCCTTTTTAAGCAATAATTAAAGGCTAAGGTATTTAATGGTACAGCCTTTTTATTCTGTGTTCTACAAAAGTGTATAGCAATCAATTGACTCTTGGAAACAGGCTTCTGAAGCATTGTGTTGCATGGATCTTGGGCCCCAAAATTGTGCATGGATGCACCAGGGAAGCAACTCCAAAGCAGACGTGTTACTGCCCCTCATTGTCAAAGTTGTTCCTCAAAGCCTCTCTGATGTTAATAGCAGCCCTCTGGGCTCCTCTGACAATCCAAGCATCTGGCTGTTCAAAGTGTGCAGCCAAGTGCTCTGCTTCAGTGCTCCACACCCAAGCAAACATTTCACCTTTAGATTCACACAGATTATGCAAAGTGCAGTATGTGGCTATGACCAAGGGAATATTATCCTCGGTAAGGTCTAGCCTGCCATTGAGACACCTTCAGCGAGCTTTCAAACGACCAAAGGCACATTCAGCTATCAGGTGGCACTTGCTCAGCCTGTTGTTAAAGTGCTTCTTGCTGCTGTCCAGGTGCCCTGTGTAAGGTTTCATGAGCCAGGGCTGTAAGGGGTAAGCTGGGTCTCCCAGGATTACTGTGGGCATTTCCACATCCCCCACTGTGAACTTGTGGTCTGGAAAGAAAGTCCCCACCTGCAGCTTTCTATACAGGCTACTGTTCCTGAAGATGTGTGCTTCATGCCCGTTTCCAGACCAGCCTACATTGGTGTCTGTGAAATGCCTCTGGTGATCCGCAAGCGCCTTCAACATCATGGAGAAGTATCCCTTCTTATTGATGTATTCAGAGGCAAGGTGATCTGGTGCTAAAATTGGGATGTTTGTGCCATCAATTGCCCCACCATAGTTAGGGAAACCCATCTCTGCAAAGCCATCTACTATTTCATGCACATTTTCCAGAGTCATGGCCCTATGCAGCAGGATGCGATTTATTGCCTTACACGCTTGGAGTATTACAGCCCTATCAGTGGACTTTCCTACTCCGAAATGATTTGCAATTGACCGATAGCAGTCTGTATTTGCCAGCTTCCACACAGCGATTGCAACATGCTTCTTTACTGAAAGAGCAGCTCTCAATCTGGTGTCCTTGCGCTGCAGGTCGGGGAACAGCTCATCACATAACTTCATGAAGGTTTCTTTACACATCCTAAAGTTCTGTACCCACTGCTCGTCATCCTACACCTGCATGACAATGCAATCGCACCAATCAGTGCTTGTTTCCCTAGCCCAAAAGCAATGGTGTACCACATGCAGCTTCTTTGGGAATGGACAAAGCATTGATAAGTTGCTGCCGTCCATATCACACTCAGGTACCTGCAGTTCATCCTCTGCAAAATTTGCAAGTAATTCTGCAAGTAACTGTGCTGCCATATGCAATGTCCTCACGACTGCTAACAGCGCATAGGAGAGACATGCGGGATCCACCCTCTCTGCAGATCCTGGTGCGCAATACAAAAGAATGACAGTTGGAAAAACGGTGCAAAAGGAAGCCAGAAACCTTTGGAGGGATGGGACACAAAGCCGTGCATGACAGTCCATTTTTCACATCCCTGGATGCGCCGCGTTTCTGCATTTTCACAGCACCTAGTGGCGCAGTCCATTGCTCTCGCTGTCAACAAAGGTGCCCCGAATGTGGACAGGATCTATCGACAGAGGGAGCAAATGTACACACTTTGGCGACTTTGCTTTTGTTGATTTCCCCCCTCCGCCCCGGTGACATTAGTTTCATTGAAAAAACTTGCCAGTGTAGACAAGCCCTGAGCCACAGTAATGTGTGTTGGTGTACATTTAAAATCACATTTTAAAGTAGCACTCAGTAATGTGACCAGGCTGACACAGCTGAACACACATCCTTTTGGTGTGTGTGTGTGTGTGTGTGTGTGTGTGTGTGTGTGTGAGAGAGAGAGAGAGAGAGAGAGAGAGACACACACACACACACACAGAGAAGTGTGTGCCTTGGCGGAGAGTGAGTGTGTCAGCATGCTGTCTCTCTAAGTTCAGGCAACAGCCGGAAGCAACCAATCCTGAGTCTGAAGCTGGTGCACAGATAGCTGGTGTCCCCCTGTTCCCCTTCTCCCCACCTCCAGCTCAGCAGAGATTGGTACACCAGCAGGGGGAGAGGGACACCCCAAATCAGCCCCCACCTCCCTTCCTTGCTCTGCTCCTCCCCCCCTCCCCTGCCCAGAGCAGCAGCCTGCCCTGCCTGCTTGTCACTGTGGTCCTAGTGCTGGGGAGAGCTGGATTCCACGTTAATGTTTGATTCCGTGACTCCCTCCGAGTTCTCCCACATTCTCCTCTCCCCACAAACCAAGGAGATCCACCCCCTCCGCTGTAGTCCAGGCAGGAATGCGTTTGCTGCTGGGAGCTGGCATGCTCAACTGAGCAGTCGCTATGTGAGCTCTCCATACTGAGCAATTTCAAAACTTCCTGGGGCTTTGAAAGGGGATGGGAGCACGTCTGTGAAGTTGGATGCAGGGCAACAGGGTTCAGAGCTGTGAGCCCAGCAGTCATGGTGGGTATTGTGGGTAGAATGACCAGATATCCTGATTTTTATAGAGACAGTCCAGATATTTGGGGCTTTTTCTTACATAGGTGCCTGTTACCCCCCACCGTCTGTCCCGATTTTTCATATTTGCTGTCTGGTCACCCTAATTGTGGGTTACCTCCTGGAGGCCAGTTATGGTGATGTAATGAATGGAGTGTCTACACTGACACTTTGTCGATCTAACTTTGCCACCGAAAGCTCTACGCCTCTAGTCAAAATGATTTGATTTTGTTGGCAAAGCGGGAGAGTTTTGTTGGTAGGAGGAGCATTGTGGTACGTGCATCTCCACTGTTTTGTCGACAAAAGCTGCCTTTTGCCCACAGAACTGTGTTGTGTAGACAAAGCCGTACTTAAAGCCTCACTTCCTGGAGATGAATAATTATGTGAGAATCCTTTTTTTGTTTAATACTAAAACCAAGTCTCCAGACCTCATGGCTGAAGAGAAGAGTTGGAAATGTGACCTGCATGCCTCCTAGTGGCTCAAAAAGCAAATAAACTTTATTTATTATTCATCTCTTGATTGTTGAACATGTTGGATCGACAATTTTACGAGTATATTTTATATATCCGCTGAAATGCATAACCCTAACTGCCTCAACAGTGCTGGGTTGTTTGACGCGTCAGTCCTGCAATGAACTCCATGCAGGAGGAGACCTGTCCCTGCATGGAGCCAGCAAAGTCAGTGGAGCTTTGTTTGATCACGGGGTTGTCTGTGTGCAGAGCTCATTGCAGGATCAGGGCCTTATTTTATAAATTAGATACCTTCTCTTCTGCTTTGCATATCTAAGAGAACAGCTTGTCAATGCTGGCAGCTACTTACCTTTTTTTTTTTAATTAAAAAAAAATTAGGAACTATTTTGTGGAGTAGGAGGAAGCTTCTCATCTAGCAGCTGTTTTGTTTTATTTTTGTGTCTTCAGTTTATGTAGCCAACTATATTTACTTGCAACACAAGCCTTGTTCTTTTCTATGGTTTTTCATAAGCCTGCAAACTAAAACATTTAGTTACAGACTGTAGGCAGTAATATTCTTTGTGAAAGCAGTGTCATGTTACCTATTGACATGCTCATTGTAGGGTTCTGCTTGAAAAAGTAATGTCTAGACCTGCCCAGAAAATATATCTCCACAGTTATATTTCCTCTGGTTGGGATCGTAAACACATCAGATAATGAAATAATCACTTTTAATCTGTGTGTGTAACCTTGAAATGTTCGTTAAAATTATCACATTGAATTTTATAACATATATGCCCCACTAACATGCACACCACGTTTAAAGGCAGAATGTCAAAATGCACTTGATACCAATACCTCAGAGTTTCCTTGCACTTTGATCTTTTGTTAAAAAAAACAAAACTGTAGGAATAAATTACAACACTGTGTGAAATTGGTGGAAGTATGGGCAAAGGACATTGTCAAACATCGGTTGTAGTAGTTGGTGTACAGAGCTTATTTAAACACAGATGTGTTGGTTGACACATAGTGAGAAATTACAAGGACACATTCTAAGGGCCAAAGGTGGTGGTGGTGGAGAATATAATAATAATAAATCAGACAAAATATCTGGCTTTCATGCCTGGTAAGCCTGAAAAACTGATTATTCTGTCCTTTTCCTGCCACTGTGGGGCTGCAGCCCGTTGTATTTTGTCCAGTCCTAAATGAGTGAAGAGTAAGAGTGTGAGCCGAGAGTGAACACAGTTTGAAAGATGTACATTTGAGAGTTGTATTATTTAGACAATGACCTTTTGAATGAGACAGTTGTAGAGCAACATAATTAAATAGAGTGGGTACAGCACCTGGTACAAGAGATACAGATACAATTCAAAATGTGGACTCTTTCTAATGCTATGTAAAGGCTAAGTACTATTGTGTTAACAGATACTGTAATACATGTAATATATTACATTCTAATACAGTGAATATGTACTAAAATATCTAACAATTGAACTGTCAATCTATTTTTCCTGTTTGACGCATTCAGTATCTCCGTGACCATGAATGATTTAGATGCGTGTCATGATTAGTTGCCTTGGTACTGCAGCATCTCAGCAAGAAGCATAGTCTGCTGACATAGGTAACAATTCCAAAAAGCCTTAAACATGCTGATAGTTCTTACTCCTGCAGCTAGTCTCATTGAAGCCAATTAGGCAGCTCATGTGGCAAAGGTTTGAAGGATCAGCACTGTACTTTGACAAAGGAAGTACTGCTCTAAAGTTTAATACATCAAAGAGGTGGAGACTTTTAACAGCTCATTCTAAGTTAATTCTTTTGTACTGAAAATATAAAATTATCCATATTAAACAAATGTTAAATTAATTACAGAAAATCTAGTAAACAATAGAATTGTCCTTAAAATAATCTCCAGGTTTTCTCGTGTTTCGAGGGCTAAACAATACTTCCTTTGTCACATATTACATCAGCAGACAACTATTACAAGTTCCTGTTTCACTAATTATTTTTTATCATGTTTAAGATAAAAGAAAAAAGTGATTTACTCCTCTTTGTAATTAGATGAAGTGATTCTACAGGTTTTACTTAACCTTTTGATTTTTTTTCTTTTGATACTTTAGGATATAAATTCCTTCTCTCCCTCCTCTCCCCCTCCACCTTCCCTCTCTTTTACAAACAGACCTTCACCTTTCTACCTCTGTGAAATTTCCTCAGGCTTGTTTAGCCACTGTGGTGATAACCCTCAGGCTAGGAAAACATGAAACTATTCCTCTCTGGGAGACTATTCCTCTCTGTTCAATAGCTTGTACAACTGGCAGAGCTAAATGAGTTGTTCAGCTGTAATGCCCATTTAGGTCCTCTGACCCAAATTCACATGCAAAGACCTGATCCGGCCATTTGCTGAGTGCCTCCTATAGAATGCCTTTCTGCTGACTCTACAAGGTGCTGACACCTCCTAATTCCATTGACTAAAGTGGAGATTGAGAGCTCTGAGCAACTTGCAGGTATGGTGCCTAAGTATAGCAGGCCAGCCTTCGGCTGCAAAACATGCCTGAACTGGTTTTCTGGTATTTGAGATGCATAGTTTGTTTGTGGTTCACATCCAGGTAAGAAGTTTGGAATATGCAGGTACCTTATATAGTGGGCATAAGGTTTTGTTTGTTTGGTTTGGTTCAGCTGATTGTTTTTTGAAGGCAGCCACCATGCTTTAAAAGGATGGGGGGGCGTTAGATATACTTTTTTCTGTTATAACACTTCAACATTTTCAGATGAGATGCTGTTAGTGTGAAATTGCCTAGGCTGAACATAGTTGAAGAGAAGGGACAAGTTTCATATGTGGTCATGAACAGTAGATAAGAATGCAAGGTCTCTGACCTCTAGGAGCCCAGAGTCATTTATGAAATCTTCTGATGCTATCAGACATTGCCTAGGGCATGAACAAGGTGCCACTATCTCTGTCTATCATGGGCTGCTCTTTGCATGTCTTCTATATTGTTAAGTCCCATAAGTTTTCCCTCTCTAAATACTATTTGATGTAGGGATTCTTTTGGTTGGTTCCTTTTACAAGTTCTTCCAGCTGTCTAATAGTTTGCTAGCCATGCTGCACAATCTTTTGGTCTTGGCTTGTTTGTTGGTTGAGCTGTTATTTGGGGTTTGTCTACACTGCAGGAAAAAAAAATGTTCTTAACTCAAATTAGCTAATCCAGTTTAAAGTAGCAGTGAAGCCACAACAACTTGGATTAGGATCTTGAGTTGAACTATAGGCTTTAACTCAAGCTGCTAACCTGCTAAAAGTCGAAGCACTGTGTCTTCGGTACTTTTTATTAAGCCATGTGATGATGCCTATGCTGTATCCTTCCATACTTTCTTATAATAAAGTCTATGGCAATGTCAAACAGGAGAGCTGGGAGAAGGTTTCACACCACTATTCACTCAAGTCTGTGTTGTCTTTAACTGGGCAAGTTGCTACTTGATATGAAGCCTTTATGATACTAATTATTTTTATTTTCACAGTAGTAATTTTCTTTACATTGTGATTCTTCTCTTTTCCTAGTTGCTGTAAGAGAAGAACTCAGTTCTCACTTTTTGGTTGGGTGCAGCAGAGTCAGATACTTTATTCTGTTTAGCAGCTACAGCAGGGAGAGAGTGCACTAGGACATAGTCTTCCCTTCCTAGACAGGTCTCTCAACAAGTAAACAATGACAGCAAGCATTTATACTTTTATTACAGACAACAATAAGCAACAGCTGCATTTTGTTTATACATAGGTCATCCTGATATCTTGTTTTTCTCACTTAAGAGACTCCAGTCTACATTTTGTATTATCTACACAAGGTTGAAACAACTTCTCACACAGTTCTTTTCCACTCGCCTCACACAATCCTCGCTTCTACAGATCTCGCATTAGTAGGGTTACAGCTCGCCTAAGTCTTGCTAACAGAGACTGTCATGAATTAAGATCCCCTGCAAATCCCTGTCAGTTCTTTCTCTACTACCACATTACTAAGGACTTGTCTTCACTGTGGGGGTAAATCGACCAAGTTATGCTACTCCAGCTACGTGAATAATTTAACTGGAGTCGATGTAGCTTAGGGTGTCTTCACTGTGCTACGTCGATGGGAGATGCTCTCCGGTTGACTTCCCTTATTCTGAGAGCTGGAGTACTGGGGTTGACCGGAGAACGCTCTGCCATCGATTTAGCGGGTCTCTACTAGAGAAGACCAGCCCTAAGTACACCAGACCTTGCTAGAATGCATGTCTATATAACGCAAATTCGGCTATAATGCGGTCGCGGCCATGGATCCCAAATTTAAGAATGGTACAGTACAATTTTTTTGAGTATAGATGCGATAAATCGACCAATGAGCGCTCTCCTGTCGACTCTAGTACTCCACCAGAATGAGGAGCACAAGCGCAGTCGACAGGAGAGCATCAGCTATTCACATACTGTAGCTGAAGTTGCGTATCTTAGATCGACCCCATGCGGTAGTATAGACAAGCCCTAAGACGATTTCTGTAGTCCTAGAACATCATACAAATGTAATGTGATAAAAATTTACAGGTATTTATTTTTTTAAAAAATGTTGGGCAAAAAGAAGGCTTACTCAGTGCAGGAGAAATTGGATACCATCGAATGACTTAGAAACGGCAAAACCCAGGCAAAGATTAGTCGCGATATTGGCATTAACGAGCCCACCTTTTGTGGATAGTTAAAGAATGTTGAGAAGCTCGGAATTTACATTCATAACCTGGATGAAGAGCATAGCTTTCAAAAAAACGAGCCCATTTAGCGAATGATGCCAATCTTGATTCTGCAGTATACACGTGGTTTGTGCAAGAACAGAAAAAAGGCGCTCAGATCTCTGGTCCACTTATAGCCATGCAAGTGGAAAAATTTGACCAGGAACTTAACTGTGAATTCAGCAATTTTAAGGCGAGTTTGGGTTGGCTGTTGCAATTTCAGAAAAGACATGGAATCTCTCAGATTGCAGTTTCAGGAGAAAAATGCTCTGGTGACGCCAATGCCGCGCAATCGTACCCTGCGAAGCTGAGGGAAATGTTACAGGCAGAGGGTTACTCGGAGGAACAGGTTTACAATGCAGATGAAACAGGAATTTATTATAAAATGTTGGCCGATAAAACCCTGGCTGTCAGAACAGATTAAGGTGAGAAAGGAGGATATAAACAGGCAAAGATCACCTTACTTTTATTGTTTTGTGTGAATGCAACAGGCAAGCATAAATTAAAGCCATTATGCATTAGAAAGTCTCACATGCCTCGGTGCTTTCATCATGTAAATGTGAATTGCCTGTCATTTTCATACAAAAACTCCAAAAATTCCTGGATGACGAGAGATTTTTGAACAATGGTTCTTCACCAAATCTGTCCCTTCAGTGCGAAAACATTTGCAGGTAAAACACTTAGTTGTGCCAGCAACTGTCTGGGCTTGGGGTAACTGTTCTACCACAAAATATTGAGTCCTGGATAAGAGGTGACGATGAAGCAGAAGAATTTTGTCCTGTTGCTGAAAGTCTAATGGATGACCAAATTCTTCAGGCAGTACGACCAAACAACATTCCAGAAGCTGAAGAACTGGCCCTCGCTGTGGAAGAAGAGCAGGAAGATGAAGTGGGATGGAACATCAGCTGCAACTGTAGCTGGCTTAGAGACTACTTTGAGATGGTTTGAGATGCAAGAGGTTGAGCCTATAAAAATTATGCAGCTATGTATTCTTTTGCAGTTTGCTAAGTGGAAGCAGCACAGCAGCAAGAAGCAAAAGCAACTCACCGACTTTAAGAAAAACTGGACCTGTTTATTGTAATGTCTACTTTAAATCTCCAATAAAGCAACATTTTTTTCTTGTTTATTGTTTCCTTCAAGTAGGAGTTTATTTTCTAAGGTTTTCTATACTTTATGGATGTGACATTTACTGAATACACTAATTTCATTTTAACACAGTCCGCACTATAACACGGTACTTAGCATGGATCCCAAATCTCGCATTCTAGTGAGGGTCCGGTATATCATCATTTAATCCGTGTAGACCTAAAAAGGAAATGTTTAGTAAATGACTGGTTGAAATCTTTTAGGTTTTTTTTTTAAATCAAGTCTATAACCATTGTAACCATTTAAAAACAAACAAAACTTTTGAATCATCCTAACTGGTTGGTTGAATTGAGTTGCCCAAGTTATATTTTGCACCTGCGCATTCCTGCCTCGGTGGTAATTTACACAGCAGAAAGCTTTGCATTATACCTACAAGATTGTCAAACTCTGACAGATTATCAGAGAGAGCAGGTTTCATAGACGAGATCTTTCAATGATAAATGCCTGGTTGAGGTTTACAAAGCAGTGCAGGGGATTTAGCCACACATCATTCATTAATTTTAATTTAATGGAAGAAATGTGGCTAAGTTCCCTGCTCAGGACTGAAAAATCCTTACAGCCCACTGGACCTGGAAAGGTAGTTTCCAAGTATTGACAACATGAGTACCACTACCAGTGTGCCTCTCTGCTTACATTTAAATCTCTCAAATATTAGAATCTAGTGCTTTATAATAAGAATTAAAGGTGAATTGGGAATTTATTTTTTATTTACACAAAACAAACCTCTCTTAAATCCTCAGATTATAGTGATATTACTCTTAATAGTTCTGTTTTAAAAAGCTGTAAATCCTTCACCACTGGCTCTCTTAGAAGAAGAAGAGGATCTTTAAAATAAATGCTTTGGAAGAAAAAATGAAGGGAATGTGGGATGCATTAAAGTTGTGGATTCTCAAGTTGTGGTTTACTTAGCTTTTGGTGGTTGTGATCTGCAGAATGAAACGTTTTGGGAAACAAGAAGAAAAGCATTAGGGTTGATGGTGAGGAAATGGTCCATGAGAAGATCCTGCCCCTACAGAGGTCTGCAGATAACAGTTGGAGAACCACTGCATTAAAGTATGAAAATATATACATTGTTCGAATATAGGAAAAGGAATTACAATTCAATCCCAATTTTACTCCCCCACCATGACTTTTTTTTAAAGTAGACAGTTCTATGCTGCAGTAAATCAAAACCAAGACAGTAATTGTCAACAGTTCAAAATATCCACACATTTTTATATCTGGTGTTTTTTGTTTCCACTGAGCTGTACACACTGTCACTTGCTTATGACTAACCAATAGCTTTTTACTTCTTGTGGACAGGAAAGCTGTGTTTATTGCTTTGTAAAATGGCCATCGGCTCCTCATTTTTATCTCTATTCAGCATAAATTATTCCAGCAAAGCCACAGAACACTTTTGGCCAAGATCTGCAGGTGACCCTCATGGATCACTGTTTGGGGATAAAGGCTTAATCTTAATGCTTGTCTTCCCGCTTCTTGAGGAACACTAATCCTGAATGACAGGAACCCACAGTTTTCTCTCTGTGGCTGACAAACTGATTTGTTTTCTTTTTAATTTTTAAAATTAACCCATTCCTGAGCTGAAGTCATATAATCATATTCTCTTACATTTCAGCCTGGAAATTCAGCATAGACTGCCATTTGAATATTTCTGGAGGGGAATTCAGATCATAATTACCAAATTAGATGCACATTCTGGTTCTTTGGCATGATTTCACTCCTGACCATCTGTTAGGTTGGCATTGTTCCCACTCACAAAGTAGCCTACTAGTTTTAGCACAGCAGAGGATCCAACCCAAGATGGGTTAAGAGGGACAGCCTGCAGAACGCTTCATGTTCAATCTCTCCTGCCAGAAGAATCTCTCCTCCTGTTTGCGAACAATGCCACTTTAAGACCATATGTTTCATTACACGGGATCACATCCATCTCCACAGATGTGGACATACAAATACAAATGACCCTTGATAGGGAAATGTAGTATAGTTGCCTAAACCAGGCACCATTGCAAGTTTCTAAGGCCCTGTCCTTACTGTTGATTTTTTATTTTATTTTATTTTATTTTATTTTATTTTTGTTGGAGTACTGCTATAACTATTCCAAGACATTTCACTGATACAACCGCCCAGTGTAGATAAACTTCACTGGTTGGTGCAAGACTATGCTTGCATCAGTGCAATGGATCTATACTTAGGCCTGGTCTACACTTGTGGGGCGGCAGGGGGAAGAGATCAATCTAAGATATGCAACTTCAGCTATGTGAATAACATAGCTGAAGTCGATGTACTTAGATCTACTTACTGGGGTGTCTTCGCTACAGTGAGTCGACTACTGCCGCTCCCCCATCAACTCTGCCTGCGCCTTTCACTGAGCTGGAGTACTGGAGTCGACAGGAGAGCACTCGGGGATAGATTTATCGCATCTACTGCCCGCTGATCTGGCTGGTAGGAAAGACAAACCCGTAGGATTTGCATAAGTAACTACATCAATGTGGTTATTTCAGTGCAAATTTTTGTTAGTCCAGGCAGGTCCTTAGTTCAATATCCCCTTGGTGGGCTCCTTTTTTGAAGACTGAGTTGCCAAAAGTGAGATGCAGCACACACTTTTGTTGGTATCAGGCATGGGGAGGGTCCAATGCATTTTCTTTCATATCCCCTTGAGGAGTTGAACCACCAAGTAAGTGATCTACCAGAATGCCTTTTGAAGAACTCAGTACTAATAGTATCTTTCCCAATATTAGTATGACATAAATACCCTTTTCATGCTTCAGGAGGATGTAATGTCTCCTCTGGTGCACTACAGCCTGTAGGAAAAAACTGTTGCCTACCTTGCCAGTTTATGCTGGCTTTTCAGATGAGGCCAAGTTTTGGTCCATAGCAAAGTCATCATTTTTCCTATCAGCCTGTACTATTTGGAGGGTCACAATAACTCGAATTGTAGTTTTCACATTGCAGTTTACTGAAGCAAATCAGGACTTTAAAGCAACCCTACCAACTTAAAATCTAGTCAGTTTTTAAAATGAGCCAAAAGTAGTTTCAGGGACTAAGCTTGCCCTTGAATCCTCCTGCCAATTGCTGTATTTTGGTTTACCATCACACTCCCCTATTTTAAAAACTTTTCTCCCTTGTTGCTGTGTTAAAGGCACACATGACCAGCAAGAGAAACTGCATGACTGTATAGACAGAGCCAGTCCTAAATAGGTGTCAGACTTGTGGCTGCACATGAAGCCTTTTAGGCCTGTCACGTGGAATAGCAATGGCATGTACAACCTCGTCAGAAGAAGTAAGAAGGGACCAGAGCCTCCTAAGAGGAGTCCATGGTAAAGAGCAAAAGGAAGAGGGATGCCATAGGATCCCCAGTCACCAGCAGCTGCCCAAAGGCGGGGAAGGAAGGCAAGAGCTCTCCAGCAAAAGGAGCTTGAGCTGGCCACTGCTGCTATTTACAGGAATCTTTAGAGCTGGTAGCCTCAGGTGCCTGGGGTGTTTCTACATTAGCTGCTTAGAAGCTGGAGGTTCAAGAAGCTATAGAGAGAAGCCTCTCCAGATGCCACAATATGGAATAGGCGATGGGCAGTAAGCTGTATTGAGCCCTCCTCTGTGGGTGGAATGGGGTTTGGGAATGATGTTTGTTTGAGAGCCAGCTTCTCTGTGTGGTGGTACACATTCAACAATTTGTGGAGTGAACATGGGAGAGTCCATTATAGGATCTGCTCTTGGGAAGGAAGTGGTACCTCTCAAGCAGTTCTCTGATTTCCTCTGAAAATTGGTAGGACGGGGGAAACAATGAAATTGACTATAGACTAGGGTGACCAGATGCCCTGATTTTATAGGGACAGTCCTGATTTTGGGATCTTTTTCTTATATTGGCTCCTATTATCCTCCACCTCCATCTCGATTTTTCACATTTGCTGTCTGGTCACCCTACTATAGACAAGGCTGTCAAATGACAAAGTAAACGGGAGGAAAAAAATCTTTTCTCTTTCCTGTATAGTCACCTTTTGTTGTTAATTGTAACAAGAATATGTAAAATATTTTCAGACAGAAGTGTGATTTGTCAGGCTGAGAGTGTCCCTTTAATTCTCGTGTTTCACAATAGACTGAATTTCTCTTTCAGTTCAAAACATATTTTATTGGATATTCTCATGTAATTGTAAAATTTTACTCTGAATAAATAAATGCCATTATAGATTTGGAAAACAAATGATATAATTTTTTGCATAGCATTTTAAGATATTTGAAATATGTAGCTGTGCTTGGAGACTAATATATGTTAACACTTGACAAGTGGAAAATATACCTTTCCCGAAAAGATAGTCATTAATTTATCTATTGAAAAAAGATAAGTTCCCCTTACAAGCATATATTACATTTTCTCTCATCTCTTTTTAAGGGGATTAGTATCCGGTGTCCCCTGTACTGTGAACTGTTTTCAGCTTTTTATCCAATTTGTCTTTTTGGAAAATATTTAATATATTTAATTACATATTCAAGTATAAAGTGGGATTTTCACTGATGCGGGAGTCAGCCTCATTCCTCCAGGAAACTGTCCTTTCAGACATTCCCTTGTACAGGCAAAATGTAAAACACTTTTAGCTTCTATAAGGAGGTAATTATGGATTGAAAGAAACAAAGTTCATTTATCAGATTTAACATTGAGGCTTGACAATTTTTGAAGAGTAAGTGATTTTACAAACTTGATTAATTGGGTTTTAATTTTTGAGAGTTTCCTCATGGAGGAGAGATCCTCATTGTTCAGTGATTTGAGCCCAGTGTTATACCAGGCCATTGAGGAACTGGCATACTTATACAACGGAGGCTGATTTAGCTGAGCATAGTGAGACCTTCACTTGTTCAACAGAATGCTTTTCTGTACAATTTATTCTACTTTTATAGAATTGACTGACTATAGCTTTCAGTGTGGACAAAATAATCTTCCTATCTGTAACAGAGCACTTTATTTTTATGTTTGGATTGTGATCAGAAACCACCTCCTAAGAGCATGGTTAAAGATGTAAAAGTTGCTTAGGCTGCATGTATGGTGGTTATAGGATGTTGAGATTTGAGACTAATCGTGGCCTGGGTTCTGTTTCTGAAAGTCACTAACTTGCTGTGTGTTATTGGGCAACTCATTTGAACTTTCTGTGTGGGTCTCAGTTTTGCCATTTATATTGTGGGATTAATACTACTTACCCACTTTTTGTAAAGCACTTTAAGATCTTGATGTGAAAGGTATTAAGTGGTTGTTTCTTCTGAAATTACATTCTGTGCCTGTTTTTCTTTAACAACGTTCCAACTTCTCCAAATAGAGACACTTTCCTACTTTATTTTGAAACTGCCTTAGTTGCTGCAAACTGAGGAAGTATTTACAGTTTCTGATAGCTATATGGACTGTCTATTCTAAGTGTATGGCTACACTTGACAGCGCTTTGAAGTGTAAGTGTAGTCGGAGCGCCAGCACTGGGAGAGAGCTCTCCCAGCGCTGCATGTAAACCACATCCCTTATGGGTGTAGGTTGCAGAGCTGGGAGCTGTGCTCCCAGCGCTGCGGCACTGATTACACTGAAGCTTTACAGCGCTGTATCTTGCAGCGCTCAGGGGGGTGTTTTTTCACCCCCCTGAGCAGGAAAGTTGCAGCGCTGTAAAGTGCCACTGTAGCCGTGGCCTAAACTACCTGTACTGACATTTCATCTAAACTATGCATACCACATCATGTACCAGTATTCATCTTGTTACAGTGCTAATCTGCTAAGAATTGGAAAATCAACATGGCCATATTAAACCATCAATTTTACACATATATCAGTTGTATGCATTTTACAGAGATTATAATTTTTATTGTTGAAATGGGACATTGGGGACAGTCTTGTAATTCATTATCAAGTTGTATTTGACCTATAAAGTAGTGGTTCAGTTTACCTTGCTGTAAAATTATTTCTGGAGTTACAAGGATATATAAAACGCATTGTTGCCACTAAGTGATTTTTTTTTCTCTAGTTCCAGGATAGCTGCTTCAAATTATTGTATGGATAAAGTAGAGAGTAGGAAAGGTGAGGATTCTGGGAAGTGTGTGTGCTGTGTTAATGATGACATTTCTATACATTATAGACTAATGTCAGTGGGAGTTAGCTTGTTACATGAAAAACTATTACTGTAACTTCCCTGTTTTTCTGAGCAGCTAGTCTACCTTACTGATTTCTTCAGAAGACAGCAAATTACTTATCCCACTCAGTAACGTCATTAGTTGCTCTTACTTAGTTTTGTGCATTACTAGTCTTTGTTGTTGTTGTTTGTTTTTGAATATTTTTGCAGCAAAGGGCAGGGCCGGCTCTAGGTTTTTTGCTGCCACAAGCAAAAACATTTTTGGCTCCCCCTCTGTGCTTTTTTTGGCTTTTACACGTTTGCACTTTGCAGTTTTGTTTTGACTGTTTAAAATTTTTTAAAAATGAAAAATCGTAGTTAGTAATGAGAATGTGTAGTTAGTGAAATAAAACAATTTCCGACTAGTGTAATTTTAACATTTAATTTTAACAAAAACACAATTACAAACAATTTGAGTTCAACTATACACTGTAATGAAAAATGTTAATGTATTCTAGTTTCTCATAAATTAAAAGATTTTACATGAACTGAATTTTTCTGGTTTTTTTATACTTGCGTAGTCTTTTAATAAATCAGTGAAATCTAAATTTTTTTGCAATGGTACTTTTAATTGAAATTAATGCAAGCCCTGACATATGATTTTGAGACATGGTGAACCTCAAATAATTTTTTAGTCATTTCAGTTTTGAGAAACTGCACTCACCAGAAGCCACTGATACTGGTAATGTTAAAAGAATGTGTACTGCTTTAGCAGTGTTTGGAGTGAAAAAATAATTTCTTGCTATAAATTCTAATACTTTTCGAGGAGCAGTTTTAGGACTTATTAGCTCAGATAAAGCTATTAATTCATCATACAATTCCACTATATCAATATCAGCAGCATTATCAGTACTGAGTGCTAAATGTAGGTCTTGGCACTGCTTCATGAGGTCTTCTTTGGAAAACTGATTTTTAATATTTCCAATATCATATTAAAAATTCAAAAGTTTCACAATGATCGTGCAACTGACAAAATCTTTCTTCAGTGGAAGTTATAGGTACATCCAAAATACAATAGAAACATTCAACTTTAAACCTTCTGTTTGGATCGAGAATGGGATCATCATGAGCCTCATAACAAAACTGTCTTGTTTTTTCTGAGGACGAATGAATTGTTGAGGTGCAAACCTCAGTTCAAAATCAAGATCCTCTGATATTGTTGCTTCTTTGACAGTTTCTTCAAATCATTCATCTGAATGATATTTTTTTAAATATTCCAGCGTTTTATTCAAAATCATCTTTGTCTCAGATACGTCTATGGTTATATTCTGCATATCTTTGCTGGTCAAATTTGATTTAGAATATTGTGCCAAATAACCATGCAACATGAAAATTGAAACTTCATCATCTTCTGAGCCAATGTTTCACCTTCATGTCGAAATGAAGGATCATATGACAAGTCCTGGCTTATTTCAAATAGTGCATCATAAATCTCTCCCGATGAATATCGAAATGGTCTAATAGCATCTATCCTGCTTTCCCACCTAGTTTGACTTAGAGGTTTAAGTGTGAGTTCTTGTCCAAGATGCTTCTTCAGGACTGCCCAATGGTGTGTGGAAGCACTAAAAAGAGTTGTAAATTGCTTGCACTGTGGTAAAATATGAAACGGCATCTTTAGATGATTTGGTGGCATCACTGACAACCAGATTGAGTGAATGTGCATGGCAAGGAATGAAAAAAATTTGACTGTTTAAATTCAATATGTTTTGCTGTACACCTGCATGTTGTCCTCACATGTTTGAGCTATTATCGTACCCTTGGCCTTGCATATTTTCCAAAGGTATTCCATAGTGTTCCAGTCTCTGTAGAATTACATCTGTGAGCACTGTCCCAGTAGTTTCGTTCACTGGTATAAATTCACAAATTTTCACTTCTGCATTTTCATCAATTTTCAGAAACCGTAAAACTATTGAAATTTGCTCGATTTTGCTCAGATCTTGAGTACAATAAACTATAATTGAGTAATATTTGGCATGTTTCAAATTTGATAAAATTTCATTACGTAGTCCATTAGAAATTAATTCTATTCTCATTTTGTGTATTTTTACTCAAATAATCGGTGTGAATCTCTCCATTTTTCACTCTTCGTACATGTTCAGCCATAACATTATCAATTTTTGCCAATAACTCAACCAATTTAAAGAAATTTCCATTGTTATTCTCATATAAAGTATCCGAGGATCCACGGAATGCGAGGCACTGTTCGGCTAGGAAATTAATGATTGCCTGTAAACGTTCCAACACCGCTTGCCAACGTAGAATTTCTGAATTTAGCTGACATTGCTGTGCCACATCGATTGTTGTACCGGAACGTAATCTGTTTGACAGCTCAATCCAATTTGTCAATGAGCGTAAATGATTTTTTTATGTTTTATGTTCTTTCAAATGCTGATGCAAATTTCGCCAGTCATTAAAACCTGCAGTTGCCAGAAAAATGTCCAAGTTACAGAACAGTTTGAAGCAAAAACAAAAAACTACGTCTTTGGTCTGTGAATACACTAACGACGATTTATTAATCTGTTCCCCATTTTTCATTTTTTTCTTCATACCGGATGGCATAAATCGACTCTTCAACTCATTAAATGAGTATTCAAATGTAGGATCTAATTTTGAAGGACCTTTTTTCACAATAATCATTTGTATTGCATCAGTAATTGTCGGCCATGTACTTGGATCTATCCTATGTCCTTCTCGCCACCTTCCAATAATTGTTCTTCAGTTTTAGATTTGGATAACAGTTCTTCAGCTGAAGAGTCCAGAAATGTAGTAAATCTTTGAATGGATTGTGATTGTTCGTCTTTATCAGTTAGCAAAGATAATCTTTGGTCAGATTGTTGTTCATCTTTATCAGTTGATAAAGGTAATTTTTGGTTCGATCGGTCTTCATCAGTTGATGAATAATCACCTTCAATGCATTGCTTAGCGCTTTTTCCTTGATTGTTGACTTCTTTAAAATACCTTTTGCCTTTTCTCTCTTTGTTGCCGGTAAGCAGCACTGGAAAGTCATTTTTGTTTTTGTCCTGGCATTTTAGCCCTATAACCACTGGCACCGACGCAAAATGGAAATTAGCGCAAGTGGTGCCTACAGGGCAGCACAGTACACACACGTAATTGTGATTTTAGTGACTATCACAATGTGACATATTTTTCATGTCACGCTCCTGTTGCACTACTGTACTTGCCATAGATAAGGCACTAGTCATTGGGGCGAGAGAGCTCCCCATGAGCTCAGATACACACTGGACCCATTTCCCAGTGCTGAGGCCACCCAGCTGGAAGCCCAAGGGGCATGAAATGGAGAGAGTTCTGGGGCTGGAGAAGCCAAGGAAGAGGTGCTGGGCTTGCTGGACAAATGCTGCCCCTCTCTGCCAGGTCATTTACCCCCTGTAGGAGGGGAGGCAGAAGGAGACTCCAGGCACTGGAGTGCTGTGAGGGGCTGGGGAGGGAGGCAGCAGCCTCTGGGGCTCCAGCAGGCAGAAGCTCCCCAGGGGTCCCAGGGACCTTCCCACCCGGCCCAACTCTTACCTTGCTGCGGATCTGGCCCAAGGTGGATTCATCTCACTCCCAGGGTCAGGGGTTGGGACTGCTGCTGGATCCCAGCACCATTCATCCTTGGTCTTCGCCTTGGCCCCGGCACAAGCTGGGCTCAGCTCGGGCTGCCGCTCCTCTCCCCTCCCCAGCAGGAGGCGACGCAGAGGGGAGGAGGAGGAGTCAGAGGCGGAGACAAGCCAAGGAGGAGTGGCCTGCCCGGGCACCATGTTCCCCCCATCCTCTGCAGCCGGAGCAGGGCTGCACTACCAGCTCCTACCTTGGGGGTGGGAGGTGGCCGCTGACCACAGGAGAGCGGCGTGGACAAGCCATAGAGGCGCATCCATCCTCTGCAGCCAGGGAAGGGCTGCGCTACCGTTTCCCGCCGCTTTTCCGCAGTCAGCAGCCACACCCACTCCCCAGGCTGCAGAGGACAGGCTGCTCCTCGGCTTGTTCGCACTGCGCTCCCGCGGTCAGCGGCCACTCCCACACCCCCCTCCCCCACGCCGAGCCGATAGTGCGGCCCTGCCCCGGCTGCAGAGGACGGGCCACTCCTCAGCTTGTTCGCACCGCTCTCGAGTGGTTAGCTGCCACTCCCACCCCCCACCCAGGCAGGAGCTGATAGCGCGGCCCTGCCCCGGCTACAGAGGATGGGCCGCTCCTTGGCTTGCAGCGGCGGGGACAAGCCGAGGAGGAGCGGCCTGTCCTCTGCAGCCAGGGCAGAGCCGCGCTACCGGCTCCTGCCTGAGGGGTCAGGGGTGGCTGCTGCCCGCGAGAGAGCGGCAGGGACATGCGGCTCCCTGCCTCGCCGCACCCAGTGGCAAAACAACAGGCTGGTTACTGCCCTCCAGAGCGGTCAGGATCCAGCCCAGGACGCCACTTCAGGTAGGAGCTGGGGCCCCAGCATTATGCTGCCTCATATATTTTGCCGCCCTAGGCACCTGCTTGTTAGCTCGTGCCTAGAGCCGCACCTGGCAAAGGGGTCAGTGACATGGAGTTTTCTGGGCATTTTAGCTTGAATTGACCTCCCCTTTCCAGTAATAGAAACCAGTTAAGGTGGAGTAAAGGATTATTGTCAGTTTGTATTCTGCTTTAACCTTGAGGCCTCTTTCCCTCGCTCTTCACTTCAGAGAGGTATCCTTAGCACACCCTTCTGTTGCTATTAAAGTTATATTCACTGTAGTGAAAGCTGAGCTAGCCTATGCCATTCTATCAGTGCTGGGGGCTAAGAATCCCAAATTAACTCTAGAACACAGGAATCCAGGTGAGCTAAGTTAGTAGGCTAACTCTTGTGGTTAAGCATCAGCAATTTAAATAATTCTGAATGAACGCAATGATTGGTGACTACCAGGCTGGCCACTTTGTGAAAGTACAATGCTCCATCAGGCACCTACAGGGTATATCCCGTCAGTCGCTCTTGGTGCATTTAGATATTGGGAGCATTCTTGTATATTCCATTTCCAATACCGATGATTTGATTGAGTCAATAATTTGACTGCTGATCTACAGTGCTTAATCACTTATTCTGAAAGGATCATTTGCCCAGCCCTCTTTACTAGAAAATAAGTGCAACAGTGACAGCCTGTCTAGAAGAAAAGAATGAGGCAACTTTGCAATACCATTTGGACCTGCTTGCAGATCAAAACAATCTCCTCTGATACCAGGGAGTACTGAAGGAGATTCTGACAGGTGGGGGATGCTGGGACTCACTAAGCAGGTGGTATATGATTGCTGAATGTATTGAATACCTGTGGAAAGCAATTAGTTGTAAGAGCAAGTTACTTTTTCTTTCTTTTGGAACTTGTTACAGTTTAAAAGAAAGGAGTGTAACAAATAACTGGCATCACTGAATTCACCAAAAAAATGAAGATGGCACCTACTTTGCCATAACTGATGGGTGGAGAATTGCCAAGAGGAAGATCTGTGTGAAAAGAGGATTGTCAAATGATATACACATTTAATTTCTTCCCCCCGAATAATTTTCTTTTATGAGACAAGACCTGTAGTGACTCAGTTAATTATGAAAAGATATGTTCTGCTCATGACTGTTGAAAGACTCAAAGTGATTAGAAAGAGACAAGGTAGGTGACACAGTATCTTTTATTGGACTAACATCTGTTGGTGGAAGGCACAAGCTTTCAAGCTACACACAAAGAAGATGAGCTCTGTATAGCTTGATATCTTGTACCTTCCACCAACAGAATTTGGTTTAAGTAAATATATATTTATATATTACCTGGGACCAACACATCTACAACAACACTGCAATCAAAATGACTATGGCACTGAGTCTGAGGATTAACCCTACCAGGCTACTATAGACACCTATAGACTCTACCTTACTGTGATCATTTGTTTACAGTGTTGGAAGAGGAGGAGGAAAGAAATGTCAGTAGCCAGAGGGTTAACCTGAGCAACATGCCAGATTGAACACTTTATCTCTGGTGAGTCATCTGCTAAGAATGAGATGGTGGTGGCTAACTGATAACTACAGTTACTGATTCACTAAAACCAATTGGGGAATCTCAAATAGGAGCAGAGAGATTATTTTACCTCTATCTGGCACGGTGTGACCAGTGCTGGGATACTGTATCCAGTTCTGGTGTTCACACTTAAAGAAGGATGTTGAAAAATTGGAGAGAATTCAGAGAAGAGCCACGAGAATGATTTAAAGGATTAGAAAACTTCCCTTAAATGGATAGACTCAAGGATCAAAATCTGCTTCACTTAACAAACAGAAGATTAAAGAGTGACTTATCACAGTCTATAGCAGTGATTCTCAAACGCTGTATTGGTGACCCCTTTCACACAGCAAGCCTCTGAGTGCTAGCCCCCCCCCATAAATTAAAAACACATTTTAAAAATATTTAATGCTATTATAAATGCTGGAGGCGAAGTGGGGTTTGGGAGTGGAGCCTGACAGCTCGTGACCCTCCCCATAATAACCTCATGACCCCCTGAGGGGTCACGACCACCTACCCTGGTCTGTAGGTAACTATGTGGGGAACATATATTTAATAATGGATGCTTCAGTCTAGCAAGGAAAGGTATAACATGATCCAGTGGCTTGAAGTTGAAGCTAGATACTTTCAGACTGGAAATAAGGTGTAAATTTATACTAGTGAGAGTCAAGAATTGGAACAACTTACCAAATATCAAGGTGGACGCTCCATCACTGGTAATTTTTAAATCAAGATTGGATGCTTTTATAAAAGTTATGCTCTAGGAATTTTGGGGAAGTTCTATGGCCTATACTATACAGGAGGACAGACTAGATGGTTACAGTGATTCTTTCTGGACATGGAATACATAGATCGAGAATTTACAATACCTAACTCTTGCAGGCTGAAAATAATTGTAAATCTTAAATGCCTATCAGTTACAAACATTAGCACTAAACAGGCTGTGTTATAGTTCTAAAGTATAATTAATCATTAATATTTGCTCACCTATTGAGCAACAGTGATTGTTTCTAGCAAATCTTCCCTGCTTTTTCATATCTTCGGGTTTTTTTGTTTTTCCTGTACACTTTCAAACTAGCGTAGCTGTAAGTGAGTCAAAATTGCCAAACCTGGATGCCTAAAGTTAGGTTCCTAAATCCATATTTAGTATCTAAATAAGAGTCCTGGTACTCAGAAGTTCTCAGCACCTTTGAAAGTAAGGAGACTTTTATTTATTTAATACGCATCATCTAGTTTAAAACTTCAGACCAACCTGCAAACATCAAAATTTGGTTTTGTGGCCTGTGACAAAATGTAAGGTGGTTAGACACATTCAATGAGTTAAGGTAATTCCTAGTAATTTTGTGGACACTTTTTCATCATAGTTGACACTCTTGTTGGCAGTTTCATCAGACAGGCCAGGCTCTGAATGTATATAATGACTGATGAAAGATGCATCTATCCTTCCCTTGCTGTCCTAAGTGCAAAAACTCTTTTATGTGCTTTGGTGGCTGTGATGTTATCCTTTCTGTCCTTCCTTCGTCTCTTCTGTTCCCTCCAATATCTCAAGTGCTAATAATGCTTTAACTGTTTCTTGTACTGCACCAAGCAGTTTGGTTTAATACATTTAGAAGTGAAAATTGCATTCTTATTTTAAAAATATTGTGTTTGGGAGAGTATACTGATTTTTTTTCTCTCTCATGATTTACAGAGCAGTATCGGTGTACCTTCTGGTGTATTGGAATTGACATTGGCTTAAAGGGAACATAAGGGGTGCACATCAATTTTGAATATCTTCAGCTACTGTTTGCATTGTTGATATCAGGGTCTCAGCTGTTAACTTCTCAAACAAAATTACTTCTAAACTATTTATTAATTTCTGGACATTAGTCTCAGTGTCTTGAGCTACAATCCCAAATTCTTCCCTAAAGCAACTTTTAATTTGATTAAAAAAAGAACAATTAAAAAAGCTCTGTCCCCAACGCAACAAACAGAGACTGAGTCCAGGTACTATGGGGACTATGATGGTGAGTTACCAATATCAGTCAAACGGGGTTATGTTCTGCACTGAGCAGTCCTGTTGCACTTGTCTCGGTGGGAATGCATAAGGTAGAAGTCGAAGCAGCTTTGGCCTAGTGTCTCTGGAACCAGCTAAATGGAGAAATGCTATATGAATAGAAAACAGAAGAGAGGATAAATTATGGGGGGAATAGTAGCTACGTTATCCAAAGACTAAAATTGTTTTGCATTCCAAAGCTTAATTTTCTCATATTTGCTTTTGAGAGAGAGCAGAATGACACATCCCAGTCAATTAAAATTTTTAATAATCCACAGAAAATTCTTGTAGGTAACGAACTATTTCAAAACAGTTTATGGGCCTAATCCTGCTACCGTTTGCTCATGTGAGCAAAGGGCTGGAGGACTGGGGCACTAAGCAGTTTCTAAAGTTAGGCTCCTAAATCCATATTTAGTTACCTGAATAAGTGCTCTGATTTTCAAAAGTGCTGAGCACTCAACACCTCCCACAGACTGTTGTGTGTATAGTGCTTTTGAAAATCAGGCTACTTCTTTAGGCATTTCAGTATGGATTTAGGAGCCTAAATATGGATTTAAGAGCACAACACAACCTGAAGGTACCTCTGAATTATAGTGTGTGTTCATAACTGAAACTGGCCCAGTGCCTGAACTGCTCACAAGGCACACTTTAATACTATTCAAAGCACCTCTGAGAAATCATATATACCAATGATGGAGTTGTGCCAGTGATGAGTGCTGGGAGCTCCTGAAGGAGCCCTACAACTTTCTAGGCTAATTAAAGTTCATTTCCTCACCCCTTTAGTTCTGGCATCAGTTTTCCAACATGGATATTACATTTATAAAACTGTTTTCTAGTCTGACTTTCTATTCCAGAGCCTCTTTGCATACTGTGGTCCTGCATTTCCTGTTTTTTGTTTTTAAAAAAATTTGGCTTAAGTGTTTTACTAAAAGCTCAGAGACATGCCATTTTGGACATTATCAGAAGCAATGTTCATCGCAATGGTAGTTTGGATACAAAAGTTCTGTGACAATACACATAGCAAAGTTTTGTGCTGGATTCACCAATAATTAGTCACTCTCAGATTGTGGTATAAATCTAAAATTTTACTCATCACTTAGACTACTTATATATGGTCTCTGTGTGTGTATGTATAATATAATATATTATCAAAACTATAAAATTGGTTAGGATATGGATTCTGTAGTGACTAATTATGAATCCTGCATACTACTACTACTGTTTATGTATTTTGTAAACATTTTTGTAATTTTTGGATGAAGTTACACAAGTATCAGTTGAGCATTCTGAACACATACTGCACAGGGCTTTTAGTAAATGAACAATGTAGGCTTGCATTTTTAAAACAAGCATAGATTGAAACAGATTCCAGGCTGTAAAAGCAACCACAAGCAAGCCAACTTGTGCGTGTGTGTTATATATCATTTCCCTTCAGGAATTAACATCATACCTTGCAGTACTACTTAATTTGATTGCAAGAGCAAGAATCTTGCATGCAGAAGAATAAAAACACTTAGACTCTAATCTCTTAATCTCCATAAAATGTTTGAATGTTTAGTTTTGATAAAGTATGAAACAAATCTGGTGGTCCGTAACATTTCTGAAGTGTATTCCCTTTTTGAAAACAGAAGAAAAACAAAGCAGACATAAAACAACGTATGATAGATGGGTTGATGTTGCTAAGACTTAGCTCTCAAGCATGAAGGAATTCCGTGGCTGTAACTGTGTCTTTTAATAATTGAGTTGAAAGGCATTGTGGTGGTTTGAGATGATGATGATGATTTGCTTTGTATATTGCAACTTTCCACCACACGTATCCCCAGTCACTTTGCTAAGTTTTATAGGGTACTATCTGTACTACAGAAAAGACAATGCAAGGAAACGCTTTATAAAAACAAAGGTTTTTTTTAAACTGGCATGGCTTTGTCTGTAAGTATGGACAAGACATCATACGCTTTTCAGAAAATATTCTCGAGAATAGATATTAGTCTCAGCTCAAAATGAGGCACTTGGAGTGAAAGGTTCACACAACAGTTGTGGATGCAGCAGTTTCCTTAAAACACTGGTGTCATTTAGGTAGAAAGAATGCACTTACCCAAAGTAGAGAAAGAAGAACTTGAGCTTTGGTGTAGCTGTTTTCTACTTCATTAATTGTTTACAGTAACTTACAGGAGCTCAGATTCCACAGTGGTTTGGGCTATCTAAGAACATAATTTGAAACAAAGAGCCTCCTTGTCTCCTCAGTCAGAATAACCTGCATAAAGGAGCAAAGAATCTCTGTTAGTCTATAAGGTGCCACAGGATTCTTTGCTGCTTTTACAGATCCAGACTAAGCCCACGTTCAGACTAACCCGCGGCATCGGCGGGTTAAAACTGATTGCTCGGGGATCGATATATCGCGTCTAGTCTGGACGCGATGTATCGATCCCCGAGCATGCTTACATCGATTCCGGAACTCCATCAACCCCAACGGAGTTCTGGAATTGACACGGAGAGCAGCGGACATCGATGCCGAGCCGTCCAGACGGGTGAGTACCTCGATTTTAGAAATTCGACTTCAGCTACATTATTCACGTAGCTGAAGTTGCGTATCTAAAATCGATTTTAATACCCTAGTCTGGACGTGGCCTAACACGGCTACTCCTCTGATACTTGTCTACATAAAGGAGTGGAAACTGTAGGGAACTCCATGAGTTGAAACACTCTTCCAAGGGGGATGTGGAGTTGATTTGAGGCTCTTATGCAGAGGGGTGAAGAGTACAGGATGCTAATGAGACAGAGCTCCCTTTCCTCTTGCCTTCCATTGGCAGCCACTGAGGAGAGTATTGAGCCCGAAATTTGTGCCAAATAGATGTTTTAGATATTCAATACTGGTGTAAGTGTTTGCAACTCCATTGAAATTACCTACTTGCACCAGGGCTGAATATAAACTATTGGGGTTGGAAGTACTTACTTTCTCCTGGATGCTGCCATCAGACCTTTGTATTTTTGTTTTTGTAAATATTTCATACAAAAGCTGAATACCCAACTGAGAAATATCAAGTATCTCTCTCAACATAGGCATGGAATAAATGATTTGGAGACTTCCCTCACTCTTCTGGTGGACATTTGTCCATTGTACTAAAACAATTGTAGTCAGTTTCTTTCTTGCCTACGTTGACCCATACTGAGCGTTTTTAAAAATGGATCCAACATAAAATTGTATTCTGTGCATGAAGAGTGCCTGCCCCAGGGAACAAAGGAGCTCCTATGACATAATCAGAATAACAAACAAATGCAAAGACATTGCTGACTAATGGTTAGATTGGGCAGGAAATAAGACTGGAGAGTCACTTACACCTCTGTGCTAAAAACAAATCCTCAAACAGTTTAAAGAAATGTCATAATTTTTGACCACATCTTCAGTTGTTTTACTAGACGGGAGAGATGTCATCAGAGGACTTATAGGTATCATTTGGATGCAGAGATCACACAAAAGGAATACACAAGTACTATCAGAGTCCCTGATTAGATTCCTTGGGACTCGTCAACCTCAGTGCACTGACTTAACTTTCTCAATGACACAATTTGCCTGCAGGCAGCAGTAAACCATCAGAAATATAACAGGATACCCTGCCATGACAAAAAATCGTAGAGCTCCACATGTCCAAAGGCTGTGGCTGGCTGATACAGGGTCAGTTATATCACCAAGTAGCAGGGCCGACTCTAGCCATTTTGCTGCTCCAAACACGGCGGCACGCCACGGGAGGCACTCTGCCACTCGCGGCTCCGGTGGATCTCCTGCAGACATGGCTGCGGAGGGTCCTCTGGCCCCGCGGCTCCGGTGGACCTCCCGCGGGCGTGCCTATGGATGCTCCACCAGAGCCGCGGGACCAGCGGATCCTCCGCAGACACGCCTGTGGGAGGTCCACTGGAGCAGTCTTCCACCCTCCCGGCGACCGGCAGAGCGCCCCCCGCGGCATGCTGCCCGCCCCAAGCATGCGCTTGGCGTGCTGGGGCCTGGAGCCGCCCCTGCCAAGTAGAAGTCACAGTTCTAGAGTGAATTAATTCTTTTTGTTTTAAAAAGAAAAAAAAAAGTTCTGATCTCTCACACACTAACAACTGCTCGTCCAAGATAAGAAATAGCAGCAGCCAGAGCTTTAGATTTATTGACATAGTCAGTTTCCTGTTTTTTAATAGGATATGATTTCTCCACTTCTAAACTACTGAGTTGTATCAAAGAGACCAGATCACATTTCAAATGACCATGCCTGTCAGTTCTTGAACATAAGCTTATGACCTGGGTCCTAGCTCTCTAGGTTTGGCATTAGAGCTTTTATTCACTGACCTTTTACCCTTTGGCCACAAGGATCTGGGGTCTTTGTGTAACATGTGTTCAGTCAGCACTGTTCCTCTTTAATTGGCCTAGAGTCTCTCCTGTACTGAGATCTGCTTGCTGTGGACCGAGGATACAGCAATCGCTACCTGATTATCAGGGTGCCCTGGCCTGTTGGCATAATTTCTGTGCTGGGGGATTCTCTGCTGGCCATTCAGAGTGAGGTTCTGTCACTTTGCCAGCACAAAGAGGATGGAGCAAGGAGAGTGAATCTGGCTGATAAATTTCTAGCAAGTTGAAATGCAGAAAACAAAGCTAGGCTTTGAGGGGGGAGAAGGAAAACGCTTTACATCTTTTGTCTTACTTCACTTATATCTTTTTCACTGTTGTTTTCTTGATCTATTGTTGCTCATTTATGTTTAATCGCTAGGGATGTGCTAATGTGAGAAGAGATGTAATGAGGGCAGCCTCGTATGGAAGTAGGGGATTAGGCTGTGAATTAACTCCCCATATTGGCCCACTGGTGGGGAGGAGGAGGAATCAGTGGGCTCCTGATTTACAAGGTCCATATAGGATTAAAGCATCCCAAGGAAAAGCTTTGTGCCTAAGGACAGCTCTGCTTATGATGATTAAACACCTCATTGAAAGCTTTTTGCATTTTTAATGTAAATGCCACTCTGTAAGCGAAATTCATTATTGCTGAGCAGCTAGTTCTACAGCCCAGTAAGATCACAATTAATAATTTTTTTTAAGACTACTCTTTTTAAGACTTTAAAGACTACAATTTTTTAAATTATTTTTTGTTAATACAAATACAAAATTCCTGGGTTTCCAGAGGTCTTTTGGGTTTTGTTTTGTTTAGCATCAGGCCAATTTTAATTGCACCATCATTAATGGGTAATCCAAGTTTAAAATTTATTGTTTATGCATTTTCTTAATATTGTTAAGATGGTCAGATTGCTCAGTTGGCTGAACATTCATAACGTAATTAAGAAAACATACATCTCATACAATGGGACAGTTCCAATAGGACATTTCTATTGCATTTGCTTTGTAAGGGCAGGGAATAAAAGTAGCACTGTTCTGAGATCTGGGATTTGCTGCATTCAGTCCTGGACCGGTGCCAAAAGGAGGACTGTTAAACCAGAGGATCAGATACCTCAGCTTTTCAGTGATAGGAATTATTTGTTTGTGCACATGGAAAGTCTTGATAAGTGGGATCTTTTAAGATCATGGTGATCTGATTACTGTTTTGCTTTTTCCCATTTCGCTTTGTGTTGAATGTCACAAAAATTAAAAACTAGTTTTGAAGATCTGGAATCACTGATATATGAACTAATCTGCAATGGTTGAAATTTATGAGCTGTTAAGAATCATGTGATAATTGAAGTGTAGGATGGGGAAGCAACATCAAAGTGATAATGCTTTTAAAAGTCCATATGACTTTGCAGGATAAGAGACGGTTTGGCCCACTAGTGCAAAAACTTTCAGGATGAGTAAACGTTTCCTGCTGATCCTGGACATGTGATCAAAGACATGAGAAACAAAATTTCACTTCCGAAGGTGAGATGGCAATTCTTGCTTCAAATATTAAGTTAATTATTTTTTTTAATAATGTAACAATGCTTTATAAATTGCACAACACAACCTGAAAGTACCTCTGAATTATGGTGTGTGTTCATAATTGAAACTGGCCCAGTGCCTGAACTGCTCACAAGGCACACTATAATGCTATCCAAAGTACCTCTGAGAAACCATGTATACCAGTGATGAAGTTGTGCCAGCAATGGATCCTGGGAGCTCCTGGAGGAGCCCTACAACTGTCTAGGCTAATTAAAGTACATTTCCTCACCCCTTAGTTCTAGCATTGGTTTTCCAACATGGATATTACATTTATAAAACTGTTTCCTAGTCTGACTTTCTACTGCAGAACTTCTTTGCATATTGTGGTTCTGCATTTCCTCTTGGGTACCTTTTTTATTTGTTCGCTGGGCCTTAGTTATGCAGAAGCAATACATACTCAAGTGAGCATAAATATTTTGTTTGAGGGCTGTTATTATGTTCATAAGCTTGCATAAAACTGAAGTGGAAAATGAACTTAAATTTGTAGTGATGTATGATTTGTTTTACATTTAGAAGAATGAGGTAGTTCATATATGTTTATCTTTTAAAATATTTGAAAATACTAGTGTCTCAAGAAGCTTTCTGTACTTGTAATTATATCACAGAATGCGTGCTCCCCATGGAAGACTCTTTCAATGCCATTCATTATCAAGAAACTTTTTGATGGCTGAAAGTTCTTGGCTACCTGCCATTCAGCCTGCCATCCTTTTGCTTACAGCTAGTTTCTTTACAAGTGGAGCTGAAATCCTTAAGAATCGGAGCTTTCACTGCCCAAGTCTCATCTGTTTCATCACATCACCACCTCGTTTTGGGAAGGGGAAGAGCATGTAGCACTCGCACCAGTCAGCTTACCTACCAGCCTGTCTCTTAGAATGATGGATTCTGAATTTCTCTGCCCAGTACAGAGCCAGCTGGGTTCTTATGTGAGTTTTCTGCCTTGAGCATTACAACTGAATTTTTTACCTAAGAAGAAAGGCAACAAATTTGAAATAAGGACTTGTGAGGGTTTTGGTCTATATTTCTCCTCCTCCTAGTAACTTCTAGGTATAATTTTAGATACTGGATTTCATTTCCTTTTTGTTGGTAGCACTAGTAAGGAAGGGTATTATTACACCCAGCACAATATATATTGTTCTCTCCTTCAGGTCCTGAGTATGAACAGACCCTCAAACAAGTTTACTAAGAAATCTGGCCCAATTTTGTCCATGTAAGCATGGCTACTGGACAAAACAGTGTATAACTACTTGCATGCTTTAGAGTCACTGTCATGCAGTTAGAAGCATGCCAGTCTCAGTGCTTATACTTGTGGGATGAAACCTGAAAATGTGTGGAAAACCTTTAAGGCAGGGATGGGCAAACTATGGCTCTGTCCCTCGAGCTCCTGCTGGGGAGTGAGGTCTGGGGCTTGCCCTGCTCCTGCGCTCCAGCTGGGGAGTAGGGTTGGAGACTGCTCTGTGTGTGCATGCCGAGGCTCCTGGAAGCAGCAGCATGCCCCCTCTCTGGCTCCTACATTTAGGGGTAGCCAGGGGGCTCCATGCACTGCCCCCACCCCAAACACCACCCCTGCAGCTCCCGTTGGCCGTGAGCTGCAGTGGCGGCGCCTGCAGACAGGGCAGTGCGCACAGCCTCCTGGCCATACCTCCACATGGAAGCCGGGGGGGGGGGGACGGGACGGACATGCCGCTGCTTCTAAGAGCTGCTTGAAGTAAGCACCGCCTGGAGCCTGCACTCCTGACTGCATCCTGTGCCCCAACTACCTGCCCCAGCCTAGAGTCCCCTTTCACACCCTGAACTCTTTATTTCTGGCCCAACCCCAGAGTTCTCACCCCCTCCTGCACCCCAACCCCAGTTTCATGAGCATTCATGGCCCACCGTACAATTTACATACCCAGATGTGGCCCTTGGGCCAAAAGTTTCCTCATCCCTGCTGTAAGGGCATCTTGGCTTTCCTCAAAGAGAGGATAGGTAGCTGGCTTCTCCAAGGTCTGCCTGGCTCAGCAGGGCATCAGAGCAGTGCTTCTATACAGTGAAGGATGCTTTCTGCACTGAAGACCTTCTGAGCTGGCCAGCACACTGTATAAACACCAATATAAACACCTTGATACTGGTGTGACTGAGGCCACGTTAGGGGGTTGTCCTTATTTAATTAAATTAGTGCCAGGAGCTGTGTGTAGAAGCCCACTTTTTTCCTTTTGTATGGGCCTAAGTGCAGACCTTTCAATCTATTTACTCATTTATTTGGCATCTTTCTGTTGCTGCCCAGCATGCTGACGTTCACTATTTCCAGTTCATTTTAACTGCAAAGTGTAAATGACCCTTTTCTCCCCAGCATGTGTACTTGCCCTAGTGCTGCTAGTTCTTAGTCTTTTAATACCTCCAGTGCCCTATTCACAACATATACCATGACAGCTCCTTCTGTATGATTCTTAGCAAGTACTCATTTCCTATCATCTCTTTTTCAGCTGCAGCAGAAGGAGAACTGTTTGTATTTCTAAATTTAGATATCCATGGATACATATAATATTTTTCTCTGTTTAATCTTGGCAGTTTAAATTGCATATGGAAAAGAAAAGTGCATTCAACTACAGAAAGTCTGCATGCTGTACACTTGATTTGCAGAAGAATAAAATGTTACATGAAATATTTCACTCATTGTTTTGTAGAAAAACATGCCTAAAATTAGAGGCTTGCACTATTGTTTGTAGATTAACTTTCCCTCCTTATTCTGTTGCACTGTATTTTGACTATCACTCTTGATATGGGAGCTGGCTGTATTTCAGTGGTTCTATTTGTATACAGCTGTAAAGCAGTTTGGTTCTCATGTAATTTAAAATAATTTCATTATTGCTATCAAATTCCTCCCTCCATCCTTGTTCATCAGGTGGACCAATCTTAATACAGAGGTTGTCTTATGGACACCTCCCTTCTCCTTCCTTCTGTTCACAATAGCATGAACTATTTCCCATTCCAATAGCACATACCATCTTCTTTTCCATTCACAATTGTGTTACACCTCGGTGGCAACTACAGCAACTGGAAAAGTAACAGTAGGAAAGTATTTCTATATTTTTGTTGAGGTTTGTGAATTGTTCCTTTTATTTTCTAGCACACTGCTAGATAGACAAGGCACAACCGAAAAAATGAGATGTATTTGGCCTTTTGCATATTGTTGCCAACTCTTGCAATGTTATTGTTAGTCTCATGGTATTAGGTGTGTTACTTTAAGTCCTGGAGACTCCTGGAAACAAGTGGTCATATGCAAATCTTACTTTTCTTTCTCTTTTTAAGTAAGTTTCTGGTCCTCAAGCTTATGGAGAAAAGCTTGAAAATGTGACCTGAGTGCACTTTAGAGTAAATAAAAAGAATCATTATTATTATTTACTGTTTATTTTATTTAAAAATTGCGGGATTTTTAAATCAGTCATGTGACTTTGTCGGGGGCTGACCCATGATTTGAATGGTTTAAGTTTGCAATACTGCATATGTTAGTCTAGATGATCATTTACTTTCACCAAGCTTGATGAAATTTTGAGGAGCAAAGGAACAATGGTGGAGGAGATTTATAGAGACCATAGGTGACCGCAGCTCAAGTGGATTAGAGTTTTTCATGATGTGTGCACTTTATTGTTGGTGTTAAAGAGGGGACCACTTTGGTGGGAGACTAGTTATTCAGTCCTGCTGTTGGTACTCCTATCTCTGTCACATATGAAATAGATTATATGAATTAGACAACATTTGGTGGTCCTTTCTCTCATGTTTAAGCCTGGAGTTCTGACAGTGTGTTCAGAATGGGAAGCAAGGGAGGAAGGAAGGAAATAAGGTTCCCTAGCTTAGGAGCTTACAGAAATCTTGGGAATTAATGGTCACCAATTATAAGTTTGACCATCAGCTTCCCCAAGCAGGATATTAATTGGAGTGTTTTCTAATGATTAGAGAATGGAATTAGAGTCAAGACTCTTGGATTCTATTTCTAGATTTTCCATTAATGCAGTGTCAGATCTTAGGCGTGGTCAGCTGCCTTTTCTGTCCCTCAGTTTGTTTATTTGTGTATAGCAAGCTCCTTTATTACACAGGGGCGTAAGATTTAATTAATGCTAGTGGAACACTTCGAGAACTTTTGGACAAAGTTTCTGTATATTTGCAAAGTATTCTTCATCTTATTATTTATTATTTTCCCCAGAAAATGCCTTGCCTGTTGATTACAATTACCTGAAATAGTTGTACCACTTATATGTTAGAACCATAAGAGTCCTCTGATTACCCATGGCCACCTGCCGGATAGATTTTTTTTTTTAAACTATTTCTCTAGATACAGTTTTTTTGTGAAACAGTCTCCTAAGCTTGAATTCTGTTTTTTGTTTTTGAGATGATATTTTCATGTTTAAAAGCCTGCAGACAATAAAGTTCCAGAGTTCCAATAGATTTAGATTCCCCCTCTCTCCTCGCAACGGTTTCCATTCATGATGATCAGCTTCATTACTTCTCTGTCAATTTCATATTTCTGAGTAATACACTGATAACAGGTGTAAGATTGTAGTTGAGGAGCAGTATTGATAGGTGCCAATAATAATAAAGCCATGAAATCATGTAAGAATGCAAAAATATTTCACAAGCTTTTTTGTGTTTGAGAGTGATGAAGACAAAAAGCCCTGGAAATAGTCTGTTAAGCAAATGTCATATTCTTCACCAGCTTCTACATACTGGTTTGTAAACATTCCAGGGCATGCTAACAGAGTAGTGATAGTTCCAGGGACTTCCTAAGTTTGACATGCTAATATGTTGCCACTTTCAACATGACTCTAAAAAACTGAGCATGTTTTTGGAGATGGTTCTTCAGAAGGATTCTTCTGTTTTCCCCACCATTGTATACTGATGCTTTGTTTAGTCTTAGACACTGGCTGTACTCTCGGGAACTAGTCTAAGGGCTGGTCCACACTATGGGGGGGAAATCGATCTTAGATACGCAACTTCAGCTACATGAATAATGTAGCTGAAGTCGAATATCTAAGATCGGATTACTCACCCGTCCACACCGCGCGGGATCGATATTCGCGGCTCTCCCTGTCGATTCCGGAACTCCGTTGGGGTTGATGGAGTTCCGGAATCGATATAAGCGCGCTCGGGGATCGATATATCGCGTCTAGATTAGACGCGATATATCGATCCCCGAGCAATCGATTTTAACCCGCCGATACGGCGGGTAGTCTGGACGTGGCCTAACATATTCCATTGCGCCCACCAAGGGAAGAAATTATTGGAGAAAAATAGTGTGTTCCTTCTTTTACAAACGTGAGACTAAGTATGCTGCCACCACAGAGATTCCACTGGACCTGAATTCTGTCATCTGCCAATCCCCTCCTGTGGCAGCATATTATGCTTCCACTGGACCATAAGGCTCCTCAATGATTAAATAAAATATCCACCAGGAAACCAAACAGTTGTTTGTGGTATAGCTCTTCAGTTTGTTGGCTTCTTAAAGAGTAGACTGGTACTGCAGTACATACTTTAGGTATCGTTTTCTGAAACAACCTTCATATTGATTATATTAGTAGGGCTGTACTGAAATTTAGCCGCCGAGGGGTAGTCACCTGAATTATGGCTAAAGTTTATAACATTCCCTTTCAGCTAAATAGCTTTTCAGATGCCAGGAGGAAGAGGCACTGAGCTTTCCTTGTGGTATCTGCAACATTGTTGGCGTAGTCACCACTTCTTCTCTCCTTTGTGGCCAGATTGGATGTAGGCCCAATGTGAGCTGGGAGGGGAGGGTAAGATAGGCAATCAGGCTCCACGTCATTGGCTATTACATCTCCCCTCTTTTTGCGGCCTATTATCCGATTCCCTCTTCCATTCAAGAATGAACTCAGGAATTCCGGGAGAGTGCAGGTTTGAGATGTGCCTGCAGTCTCTGGGGAAGTTGTTTATTCCTTACTCTAAAATGACTATTTCCCCATGGTTTAGCCTTTTAGATCAGTGTCACAAGTAAGCACATTATAGGGTCTTCACTTTTTTGAAGTGCATTAGTTCACCTTAAACCTTTTTAAAAACAAAAAGGATATTTTTTAATAAAAAGCAAATAATTCTGTTAAGATTTAGCTGTCAAAACCTTATAACAGAAAATGGGAATAGCAACCATTAGTGACAGTTAGGGGTTCAGAACTGAAATTCTGGTGAACCTATTTTAATCAAAAATAAATTGTATGCCATGGGGCAGGGACTGCATCTTCCCATGAGTGATGGAAATTGCCTAACACAGTGTAGATGTCACTAGAAGACAAATATAGAACAATACATTTTTATTTGCTATGCTTTTCTGTTGCATGATAATTATGCCAATATAATAGGAAAAGTAATATCAAAATATGTGTTCTGTTTTGTGATGATATGACTGTTATTTTCTTATTCCCAACATCCTGCCTTGGTAAATGACCCGGTGTAATACAAGTCACTATCATTTATTGCTCTGTCCACTATTTGGTTTCGAATTCAGCCAAAAGCCATTTACCAGTAGTTGTCCAAATACTGTAATTAGATATATGGTTATAGACACTGATCAACACATTTCAAAGCTGTTGGGGAGGTCACATGACACCACAATGACTTCAGTGAAGTTGTGTATCTCGAGTTGAACTTGGTGATTGAGGTCTCTTGGTTATGCACCATTGACTACTTTTTATAGGAGAAATAGTTGTCACGGAAGCTGGTTTCCTTTTGATTTCTTTTTTTTCTTCTTCAGTAGATACAGATATAAGGCTTCTTACCCTCTAATTTGTAGATTGGGGGCTTGCTATGCTAAATCATTTAGCTTCTTTAAGACACTAATGTATTCTGTTGCCCTCGTCCTTGTTGATTTACAAAGGAATCTACATGTCAGGCTTCAGGTCAAAGAATGCTCTGCTTCCAGCTAACTAGCTCAGAATAGAATTACAGGAAGAGCACTGTCTCATGGTCTTTCCGCACTTCACTTTTGTTTCTTCTAGCGGTATTCCTTGGATTCAACTTACTCATTTGTTTCTTAGACTACTAAGAGTGCACTTATGCCAGCGGTGGGAAAACCTTTTGGCCCGAGGGCCACATCTGGGTATGAAAATTGTATGGCGGGCCATGAATGCTCATGAAATTGGGATTGGGGTGCAGGAGAGGGTGAGGGCTCTGGCCTGGGGGGTGGGCTCTGGGATGGGGCCAGAAATGAGGAATTCATAGTGCGAAAGGGGGCTCTGGGCTGGGGGTTGGGATGTGAGGGTGAGGGCTCTGACTGGAAGTGCAGGCTCTGGGGTGGGGCTGGGAATGAGGGGTTTAGGGTGTCGAAGGGTGCTCCAGGCTGGGCCCAACCTTCAGCTTTGCAGCATCTTTAGTGCTACTGTCAAAACCAGAAATCGAGACTGACTTCTTTATTTGAATTATTTAAGTTAACTAATGTGCAAGAAATGCAAATGAACCATAAAATGGGGAAAATTAAATTACCTGTTCTTTTTCTACAATTTTAATATTCAAATATGTTGTCTGCAGATAAGAAAATAGGTAGCGCTAATTCATTATTGCATTGCTCCAGTTTCATGCCAGTTATAGACGCCTCCTCCTCCTTATATGCAGTTATATACTGGTATAAAATTGAAGTAACTGGTGATACAAGCTCTGTATTTTAAAATAGGATTTCTAGCTTGCCCATGATTTTATTTATGTAAAAAATGTATGTAAAATGTTTTTCCATGGACTGTTTTGAAGGCAGTTGTTTGAATAGCAAGGTCAGTTAATAGAAAAATGTAAGCAACGACAGCAGGTCTACTAGCCACTTTCTGTGAGACGATAAACTTTAATCTCATTAAAAGCTGAACTTTTTTTTGAGGTGGTGCTTCGGGATGGCACTATATTCAAATGCCAAACATCATGCCAATTTCTCCTTTTGACAGTGGTTGTAGAGGGCTTACATATCCTTATAACATGTTACACTCAGCAGTAAATAATATGTCACACTTTTTTCAATTGATTTTCAATAGTTTTGTGTACAGTGCTTTTTCAATTTACAATTTGTATTCCAGATTATTTTTTCTGGCCTTTACTGCAAAACTGTTCTCTTGATAATAATTAAAGTTGAATAATATATGTTAGAGGAGGTAAAGTATAAACAAACTTTGGAACTGGAATGGGCAATTTATTCTGATCAGCTATAAGAAGTCATAATTGAGAAGGACACTATTGCATTAAGAAACAGTACGTAATTACAACTTATACAGTTGCCTCATCTGTAGATGAGGATAACAACACCTATCTCGTGGGCATTTGGAGTCTAAATTCATTAATGTTTGTAAAGCGTTTTAAGATCTTTTGATGAAAAATGCTCTAGCACTGAAGAATTACTATTGTTTATTTATGCAGTTGTTGTAAAGGAAATCCTAGCACTTTCTCTGTTTAACATTATTACAGTAATGGACATCTGTTTTCAATAACATCTACATTCTTATGTTCCATTCACCCCTACTGATGTCCATTTAATTATTTTCAAACATTGTTTAGCAATATAATTATATGCAGTGGAGATGAAGGAAAAATGTAAAAGGCTGTTCAGAGAAAGGGGTCCTTTTGAAGCTTTGTAATTCTGAGACACCAGTCAAAAAAGTCAGTCACTTCAAAGGAAGATCCCCCTCATTTCAGCTATAAATCTTCCTGCTAAATAATTTGGCCATTTCAGGCTGGAGTTTTTAAGCCTACACAGAGCAACTGGAAAATAATCCTATCATACAAAAAGAACTGTACCATTAGCTCATTTCCGACTGCTAGTCAGTATTGCAAAGGAGGTGTTGTTCTGTTATGTGATTTGAAACAAATGCAGTTATTCATAAACTGTTAACGGTATGATTTACATCAAGGCTTTTATTCAATTAAAGATAACAGATTCACTTTCTTCATGCATGCATACACAATATACACTTTCTCTGATGGGACTTTAAAGATTTTTTTCAGCGATTGGTACAATTCACATTTTGTTGAGACCAGGTTGAGACTTTGCCACTGCTACCCAAGTTCGAAAGTTCATGTTGTGAGTTTGCACTAAATAGCGACTTATCTAACTTAAATTAGGTTTAATATTTGCAGTTTAAGCTCCTGATGGTGGAGCCAGGCTCTGTGATCAGCCTCAGATCTGGGCCCAGGGAACCCCCGCCCACCCCCAGTACATCAGCCTCTTAGTGCCCTTTTGACCTCTGCTTCTCAGTCAATAAGATTCTTGACAGAGAAGACTGCAAAAGGTATTGACAGGCTTCTAAGAAAAGTACTACAAGCTCTGTGAAACACTGTTACCGGTTGTACTTTGGTACTGGCTCCAGCTCGAGTACCATTGAGGCATGATAGACCTAGCAAAGTCACCAAACATTCTACTTCACGCAAGCCTGTACCGTTTTCACACTCCTCCCTGAAGAAGTATCCCAGACATTGGCACCAGTACAACAGAGACTATCTACATCCTTGGTATGTAGGTCATTTAATAGGCCTTTGTCTCTACAATCACTGCCTTCAATACTTGTCCCATCTTCCAAAATGGGACCACCAAAGCAGACAGTCCCTTTAATATCGACACAGATTTCTGTGAAGCCTTAACTGACTTTGGCTCATTTATACCTGGTACCACAAGGATTTAAATAGTCTAGAGACTTGGTCATGTCAGACAAGCCATAATCCCGCTTATTAGTGGATACGCCATGATTGTCAGTACCAGGATCTACTGGGTCACCAAGATGGTATCTTTCACCGGTACCTTCTAGCTTTCTGATACTCATCACAATGGACAGGCAGTTGCATTTTACTTTGGACAGTGCTTAATTCGTAATTAAAGAGGTGCCAGGGCTCAAGCAATTAGATGCTTGGGCTCATACAATTTTTTTGCATTCATAATTGATGCAGCAAGTCCAGAGGTGCCGCGGCTATGAACTGTCAAGCCTAGAGGTGCCAGGGTTCATCCCTGGCCAGCGCTGGCACAAATTTAAGCACTGTCTTTGGACTATGTTGAGGATGATCAGACTCTCAGATTTTCATATAGGGTTCCACTGACTATTCTATAAGAGACATTCCCCCATATTTCTATCCTCAGAGGGAAATCTCAAGATACAAACAATCTCATGTTCTTCCTTATTGGCAAGACCAGCATTGAATACTCTTTCCTTTGCCTTATGATCCGCCTCAGTGGCCCTGCTGGGACCCGTAGGCTGTATACTGCCTGCAATGCTCAAAGTCTCCCAGTTCCTCTCGTGGGGATCATTGAGGGAGACCCTCCCTGTCTCATCATTCACTCCTCAACAGCCTCAGGAGGAGTCTTTTGCAGACCAGTAAGCTACAGCGGACAAGGAGGTGACATCGCAAACTAATATTTCATCATCTTCACCAGACAAGACTTGTAATACCTTCTGTTGCTGATGACTTTAAGCAGTTTCAGGAGCTGATGATGAAACGTATTGCTAAATCATTACAGATTGTGCTAGTAGAGGTCCAGGACTCTCAACATAAGCTTTTGAACATTTTACATGTATCAACTTATGGCAGAGTAGCTCTACCAGTGAATGAAGTGATATTTAATCTTGCCAAAATCATCTGGCAAATTCCAGCCACTGCACCGTCTACTTGCAAACAGGCAGACAAAAAGTATTTCATATACCAGTGAAAAATATTCTTTCATCCTTAGTCAAATTCTTTGGTTGTAGAGGCAGTCAGTGAGTGTGGCAGACAACACTAGGTGAAATCCACATTCTCTGTCATGGACTAAAAGCATCTCAACTGATTTGGATGCAAGCAACTCTGAATCACTAATTATCAAGTCTTGATGGCAAAATATACCTACAGCATTTATGACACATTCTACAATTTTATTCATCACCTTCAAATGGAACACCAAGAACAGTTCAAACCATCATTGACGAAGTCAGCTCTTAGCAGGAATCTCTCTACAAGCTTCCCACGTAGCCCACTCCATCTCAACTGCTGTTGTGTAGAGCATCTTGGCTGTGACTGTCCGGCTTTCCTAGGGAGATACAAATACTGTAGAAGACCCTTCTTTTGATGGGCTTAAGCTCTTCTCTGAGTCCATGGATGAATCCTTTCACACTTTAAAAGATTCTAGGGCCACACTCAGGTCCCTTGGCATTAATATTCCTGAAAATAAGAGATAATTTAGCAGGTTGTACACAGCACAGAGATCTCATCCAGCTCAATACTCATCCTACCATAGATCTGCTGAACCAAGCAAGAAAAGTATTGTTAAACAGCTGGAAGGCTTCTGCACAAAATACTTACTCTCAGAAATGCAAGAGATTTCACCATTAGGGTCTGTGATGACAGACTTTTCCTGTTTTTACTCTTCCCTTTCCACTGTTCTCAACTACCTGTTGGAATTAAAAAAGTCGGTTCTTGCTATGAGATCTGTCAGGGTTCACTTGGTGGCTACCACAACCACTCATTCATCTGTGGAGGGTTTTTCAATTTTTGCTTACCTCATGACAGCAAGATTCCTCCAAGGACATATGAATCTTTTCCCACAGATTAAGGAACCTACTCCAGTGTGAGATTTGAACTTGGTTCTTAATTGTGATATGAAGCCCTCTTTTGAGACACTGGCTACCTGTTCATTACTCCACCTTTCTATGAAGACAGCCTTCCTGGTGGCCATCACTTCTGCCCAAAGGGTTGGAGAAATGGGGATTCTGATGGCAAACCCTCCCTTCACAATGTTCTTCAGAAACAAAGTTTCATTATGTCCCCATCCTAGATTTCTACCGAAAACTCCTTCTGAATTCCATATGAATCAGGTTATTCACTTCCTAGTTTTCTTTCCAAAGCCACACCAGACCATAGAGGAAGCTGCCTTACATTTATTGGATGTCTGAGCAACGCTGACCTTCTATTTAGACTTAAGCAAAGATTTTTTCAGAAAGTCTTATAGACTCTTTTTGTCAATTGCTGACAGATCCAGAGGTTCTGCAATTTCATCCCAAAGTCTCTCAAAGTGGATCGCTGGATGTATTATCTCTTGTTATGACATTGCCAGTGTTCAGCCTCCTTCTCTGATCATAGCCCATTCTACAAAGTCCTAGTCTATTTCTGTGGCCATATTGAAGGATTTCCCAGTTATTGAAATTTGCAGAACTGCAACCTGGACCTCAATACGTACTGTTCCCAAAAATTATACTCTGCTAACATCATCAGCTCTAGAAGCATAAACCAACATAGTCTTCAGTGCTAGATCCGACTCTGAAGCTGTCACCACCATCAGGGGTAATTGCTCGGGAATCACCTGAAATGGAGCATCTATAGGACACTACTCAAAGAACGAGGTGAAGTTACTCGCCTTATGCAGTAATTGGAGTTGTTTGTGATGTATGCCCCCCCATGGGTGCTCCATTACCCACCCTCCTTCCCCTCTGCTCCCAAATCTTGTCTCTTGGCTAGAGAAGGAACTGAAGGCAGCTGTATCTATCCTCAGTACAGGGCACGGGGAGGACTAGAGCGCACGTGTGATGAATTTCTGATGAAAGGTGCATTGGTGCATGTGCACCTGAAGTGGAGCATCCATAGGGACCTGCATCTCAAAGAACTCCAGTTACTGCGCAAGGTGACTAACCTCTCCTTCCTACATTCCTGTTTAAGTGAGAGGATAATTCCTGTAACTTTATATCCTTCAGAAATGTTGTATTTAAAAACAAAACGTACAAGCACTTTTTTTTTCTTTTACACAACTCTGAATGGTAAAGGCTCTGCTGTATTTTCTGTGTAGAAATCTGGGCACAAATGAGAGTGAGACTTCAGAGCACGTTTGGAATCTGTCAATTAAATTCATAGCTGGTACCAGGTTCTTCCCTTAGACCCAGTTACTTTTCTGGGGGGTTGCTCAAGTGATCGGGAGTGAATTTAGCCTATTTTTTCCAGATGTTAAATTACTGTTTGGGCTGATAAAATGGCAGAGATTTTTCAGAAAGTCTCTTAGACACTTTGTGTTTGGGCTGATAAAATGGCATGTGCTAAAAGTAAGTTGTAAGCACACTTGTGGGTGGTGGTGGTGTTGTTATTGTTCCCATTTCCATTTGGATTAATACATTTTAGAGATTAGAGATAATTTTTGTACAGGTTCATTTTTAGGTTTATATCCCAGACTTCTATAGTTGTACTGCAGTACTCACTATCCTGTGTTGGCTGTAACTGGGATTATGGAAGAAGTTGGGTTTTCAGGAGGGATTTAAAAGACAAGGAATAGAATCTAGGATCAGGAATGACACTCCAGGCATGGACAGCATCCATGAGACAAAGGGACAGGAGGAGGAATAGGAACAGAGGCGTCATGGAGGATTATGGAATTGGCAGTGCGTTGGTTCAGAATAGGAGAGAGGCATGATGAGACCACAGTAGTGATACCAGTACAGAAATTTTGATAACTCTGTTGGTTACATGAAATTATGTGACACACATTTGTAGTCTTTTCCCGAGAATTTTAGTTGCTGTACTCTTAGGCAGGAAAGCTCTGGTGGTTTATAATGTCTGAGAGCCACTTGACAAAATTTCAGCCTTTTAATGGACAATTGAATATGCAGTGAACTTTTCAAAAAAAATTGATGATGATTTTTTGGTCTAGCTTTGAATTCAGCAGCATAGATACTGTTTGGAAATTTTGGCTATATGATTTCTAATTAACTTTTGATTGCATCAGCTGAGACTATGCAACATCTCAGCAGCTAACTCCATTTGTACTGTTTTTTTGCTCATTCTCATACCTGATCCAACTGCTTGATTCTTCAAAAAATTTATTGCCTGGACTGTTCATAGCACTTCATTAACCACATAGTATTATTGACTTGCATACAACATGGGAAAAATTTTCTAACTTGGGTGTCTAAAATTGGCATCCAAATCTATAAATCACCGAAATACATCTAAATCAGTTGCCGCTCCAAAGATCTAGTCTTTCAAACTTGGATGCTAAAGTTAGGCACCTGAATAAGTGGCCCAATTTCTTCCCCCACCCCTCCAAGGGGCTGAGCACCCACAGTTCCTGTGGAATGTAATAATAGTTGTGCATGCCCAGGCCTCTGAGTCAGGTTTCTAAGTTTGGCACCCAGGCTTGCAGATTTTACTTGTGTAAGAGCTGGCTTGGATTTGTGCAACTTCTCCTTTGAGTATTTTTTTTTTAATTTATTTTCCGAACCTGTAGTCCTTTGTTCTGTTACTGATAATGATTGGTTTGTTTGTTTTAGATTGTAGATTCTTTGGGGCCGGGATCTTGACTGTTTGTCAAGTTACATGCACACCGGTGGCAATATATTAAAAATGTGTTTATTATTATTAATTGAATTGCTTCCTTCTTATGCTCTTTCTTGTAACACGCTCTGATGAAGGGCTGCTGCACTTTAACTCTATATATGGTTGGTAGGTGATTGGTGTTTTAAAGGCATATTCATTCACAGAGAAGATTTTGCTTGTGTCCTTGCAATATGAAAGAAATGTGAAAACAAACACCTGAAACTATTCTTTATTCAAACACCATTTTGTTGCTGTTCTATGTTTTTTGCACATTCATTAATTATCTTAATCAGGAAATAGAATCTCTTATTTATATAGCACCATTCACCCTGAAGGATCTGAAAGCAATTGACAAATATAACTAACCGAAATACGAAGTCTATGGCAGGAACACTTCATTATGGTTGAATGTAGCCACCCTGAAGTGGAATGTGGAAAGGTTTTAGCACTGAAGCATATGTTATCCAATTGAAACCACAAGGGAAATTTTAAACAGGCAGAACGTAATTACTCAAAATTATCATTTGGCCAGGCCCCTGGGGATTACAGCCCTCTCTTCTTTGCAATAGGACAGGGGGATATACAACAGACAGATGGTCCAGGATCTTCATATTGTGTCTTATCGGTAGATGGTTAATGGTACCTCCAGCAACACAATGAGCCATCATGCTACACTTTAGTTTGAGAGAATATAGTACGCCAGACTTCAGAATTGCCACCCTCACTTCTGCAGCACCAAAAGTCTTGTCTATATGAGGAAATTGACCAGAATAGCTATTTCAGAACAAGCTATTCCACAATCATTATTCCAGAACAGATCTCCTTGTGGCCATTCCATTCTGGAGCAGATCACTTAATTCTGGAATAATTAGTGCACTTTGTGAGCACACTGATTAATTGGGAATAAAATATGCCCACCAGAACACACGGTGAGCTGCTGTGGAATAGCTTATTCTGCAATAGCTGTTCTAGTCAATTTCCCCATGTAGACAAGCCCCAAGTGTTCCGTAGAGGCCCTCCATCCAAGTACTGCCATAAGTGCTGGCACTGGGAGTGCTGCTCCACCCCCTGGCTTGAAGTGGTTTCCACCCCATACAGGGTTTACAGTTTGGTTCAATGCCTCTCTGCACCCCCACTACGCAAATTGTTCCAGCACCCAAGTACCAATCAGTCTCACCCTTGCTTACTTTGAGATCTGACCACATCAGAGCTTATAAGGTTATAAATGGTTAACTCTGCTGTACTCTTTAGCATTGCATAACTCTCTCTAAAAGAGGTGGAGTTGCTAGGAATGCATTCCTGGCATGAACAGGCAGAGTATGCGTATTCAAGGAGGAAAACAATTCAGGGTATTTTTTCCCCACAGATATGAAGTCGTACAAGTTAGAGAGGCAAGAAGAGAAAGTTCCTGCTTCATCACTGGCAGTTTTAAAGAGATTTCCTACTCTAATATAAAGAAAAGCAGAAATTAATTACAAAGACAACTTGTGTCATTCACATGGATCACTTCATAAAAGTATTAATGCTAAGGTGACCATCTACTCAAATCCAAGAAGAGCTCTTTATGCTACAATGGAATCACAATAGTTATAGACTGGGGGGATCGAGTGGGGTCACACATCTCACAGCTTCTCACAACCAAACTTATTGCATACCGTGGGGGCTCCTTGCATCCCTCCATTGCACCACACAGACTCCCTGTGTGCCACGTTTCCATCCCCCTCAATTTCAAGTACTCCCTGTAGTGCTATTCTCCACCCTTCTCCTACATCAGGGTCACCCATTGTGCCTCCCCCCCACCATGGCTTTTTACATGCCTTGATTCCCCCCATTCCCTCTATATCCTGCCCCCCTTCTCCCTTTTCCTCTTTTATTATTATTCATCTGGGAGATAAGTCATTCAGTGTGTTCACATCTATTGGGAGGATGAGCAGGAGTATTGTTATGCTGGAAGGCATTAATGGGTACCATCAACCAGTTGTTTAATCTGTAGACCATCAAGAGGTGTCTAAAGCTGCGGCTGTGCTAAACAGATGTGGGTATGTCTACATTGCAATTAGACACCTGGGAATGGACCATGCTGACTCAGGCTAAGGGGTCGATTAATTGTGGTGTAGACTATCTGGTGCCAACTGTAGCCTGAGCTCTGTGACCCTTCCACTTTGCAAGGTCCTAGAACCCAGGCTCCAGCCCAAGCTCAGATTTAAAAATGTTATTAAAGGAAATGTTTGAAATGAAATATACACAGGCTGAGAGGCAAGGTACTGTACTTCTGGGGTCAGGCTTGGGTTATGGGGGGTTACAGATACCATTTGCAAGGATGAAGAGGTACATACATATCACATAACCGTCATAGACCCAGATTGGGGTGCAAGGGTTTTTTAAAGTATCAGTGAATAAGTAGGCTCGGGTTCACCATCGCCACCTATGGAATGAATAAGGAGTCCATGTCAGTATCGGTGGAGCAGATAGGTGCATGGATGGGGTGCGTCCCTTGGTCCCTCAGGGAAGGAAGTGGGTTATTTCCCTGGTTGGCTGTCTCAATTACTACACTGCAATTAATCAGCCCCACAGCCTGAGCCTTGTGAGCCTGAGCCAGCTGGCACTGCCCAGATACGGCCTTTTAATTGCAGTGTAAACCTACTCCATGTGTCTTCAAACTTTCTCCCTTTTAGTTTTCCAATCTTTGCCCCAAATCAGTAATGTTCTGATAGTTGATTGCTTAAACGTTCTCTGAAATGTTGGCATTGATCGGATGCAGTGTTAGAAATGTCATCTAGTTGATCTCACGGCCTTCTCAAGCTCAGCTAATAAAAAAGACCTGTTAGGTTATTGAGTCCATCCCCCAGCAATGAGGAAGAACGGTCTTGTGGTTAGGGCCCTCGTCTGATGTTTGAGAAATATAGGTTCAGTTTCCTGTTCTGCCACAAATGTCCTGTGTGACCCTGTGGACGAGCCATATAGTCTTTCTGCTTTAGTTTTTCATCTGTAGAATGGGCTAAGAGTACTTCCATACAATGCAGGGGTGTTGGGAGGATACATATATTAAAGACGGTGAGGCACTCAGATACTGTGGTAATAAGTATCATATAAGTATGGTAGGTAGATAGAAGGCAACGGTAGGACACTCACCAATAGAGGACATGATTAGATTTTTGAAAGGATGTGATATTTGATTTTAGATGAAAGGTGAAAAGATTAACAGAAAAGTGACATTGACATAATTGAGGGAACCTTTTTCCTCACTTAACATTTTGGCTAACATTTCACTTCTTTTCTGGTCCGTTATCTTATCTTCTCGTCACCTTCTAGTCTTCTCTTAAAAATAAAAATTAGGAGAAACAAATGATCAAATTCTAATGTTATGCCTGTATCAATCTAGAATGATTCAGTCGTCTTCAACTGACTTATACTAGATCTATAATGGGGTTACCGAGAACAGAGTCTGGCCTAAGGTAATTTGTGTTAAGGGAAGTGTGGTAGCTGCAAAGCACGGAGAGCATAGGGTCTGTTAGATGCCTCAGTGGCACAAGGTCAGTCAGAGGTGGAGGTGGCAGTGATAGAAACTGGCTGCAGTTTCCGTTGTGCTAGGTGATGTAGGAATCTGAAGAGGACACCAAAAATGGGCAGTGCTGGCTGGGACACTGTATGGCTTGGGTGTCCAAGTAGAGCAGGGGTAGGCAACCTATGGCATAGGTGCCGAAGGCGGCACACGAACTGATTTTTAGTGGCACTCACACTGCCTGGGCCCTGGCCACCAGTCCGGGGGGCTCTGCATTTTAAATTTAATTTTAAATAAAGCTTCAACATTTTGAAACCTTATTTACTTTACATACAACAATAGTTTAGTTATATATTATAGTCTTCTAGAAAGAGACCTTCTAAAAAAGGTTAAAATGTATTACTGGCATGCAAAAACTTAAGTTAGAGTGAATAAATGAAAACTCGGCACACCACTTCTGAAAGGTTGCCGACCCCTGAAGTAGAGCATTGATTGTATGTATCTTCTCAGGAGACTGTGCCATTAGAACCACTATGGAGTACCTGACATGAGTTAAAGAGCCTCCTATGGGAGGGCAGAAGTCATGGTCCCTCCACTTCCCATCCTTTGGGTTGGATTCCCCAGTGGAGCGAGAGAGCCATGCTGGTGCAGACAGGTGTACAGTGAATCAGGCCTAGAGAATGTTCAATGGTACAGCTCCTGGGTAAAATGCCATTTTAAATGTTAAAATGAAACAAAATGGCAAGTTGACTTTTTCCATCAACCAGAAAAGTTAGGTGTGGATATTATCAATTGTGTATTATTTGTTTATATTATGGTACCACCTAAGAACCCAATCTCAGATCAGGGCCCTTTGTGCTAGGCATTGTACAGAGAAGAAACAAAAAACATAAGAATGGCTTTACTGGTCAGACCAATGGTCCATCTAGCCTAATATCCTGTCTTCCGACAGTGACAGATGCCAGGTGCTTCAGAGGGAATGAGCAACAGGCAGTTATTGAGTGATCCATCCTCCATTGTGCAAGAATACAGTCTTTGCCCTTGGGGACTTACAATCCTAGAGGAAAAACATCATTTGTCCATGACTCTATTTGAGTGTTGAGCATGTAGCAGGGTTTATCCAAATCCCACCCACTTTCTAGCATGGAGACACCTCATCAAATACAAAAATTTATTCTGCCTTGGCTGTGTTACCTGGATAGACTATAGTGTAAAACTTCTGCAGAAAAAATTCACATGACAGTGGTTAATCAGTGGAAAGAATGTTGTCTCTTTCAAAAACCTATGAAAGAATTCTTGTTAGGTGAATTGCTCCAGGTGAGTCCTGTCTCCTTTACATTTATTTTTACCCTTCCCTAAAACTGCAAGCTCACACAGCATAAGCAAGTTGCATCAATTAGTCCTTTCTCATGCCCTGCCCAGGGTTAATAACAGACCTAAAAGTGGCAATTCTTCAACAAAAAAACTTCAAAAACAGACTCCAACATGAAGCTGCAGAGCTGGAATTAATTTACAAACTTGATACCATCAGATTAGGCCTGAATAAAGACTGGGAGTGGTTGGGTCATTACAAAACCTAAACTTAATTTCCCCAATAGTAATTTCTCTCTACTGTTACTCGCACCTTCTTGTCAAATGTCTGTAATGGGCCACTCTCTTACCACTTCAAAAGTTATTTTTCCTCCCTTGATGTTCTGCTGTTAATTGATATATCTCATTAGACTGACCTCACACTTGGTAAAGCAACCCCCATACTTGCATGTATTTATACCTGCTCCTGTATTTTTCACTTCATGCATCCAGTGAAGTGGATTCTAGCCCACAAAAGCTTATGCCCAAACAAATTTGTTAGTCTGTAAGGTGCCACAAAGACTCCTTGTTGTTTTTGCTGATACAGACTAACACAGCTTCCACTCTGAAAATAGTTCTGTTAGGTGTGCTGCTGCTCAGTAATATATGGAATGCTGAAATTGTTCCAGAGGCTGGTAGTAAATACAGACTGCAGTTTTACAGTAATTGTTTTCTTCCTGGAATTTTAGAATTTAAATTCAAAAGCAAATGTAGTAGGAAAAGTATTTTTAATATTATTTAATTACACATGTTAAGTGATCAGTTTTTCTCCTTAGAATATAGTACATTAAAGTAGTTGAAGCCTATAAGAAGAGGAGTAGAGCATATGCCTGGAATATCGTGAGAATCTTTTTGGCCTTAATATATAGACCCTCCTTCAGTGCTGGTATTAAATATTTTTAGGAGAAGTGAGAGAACTTCCTGTGATTGAAGCAGCAGTTGCTTCTGTGCCCTTAACCACACCAGACTTCAGCTGCTGACTCCCTGTACTCCAAATCCAGAGTTTTCCATTGCTCTTGCCCCATCAGTTTTAATAAATAATATTTTTTGGACTGCTCTTCCCAGACCCAGAGTGCTGGCCATTGTGGAGCCAGGGCAGCAGTTTCTAAATGGAATTGATCTCCTTGGCCTGTTCATATGCACATGCAGCAATGGGTGCAAAGTATTCTGTTATGTGTCCTTTTTGCTTAGCATAGGTCCTTTATCAACTTTGCTCCACTGTAGTCTTGGACAGAGAAAAAAAAAAGCATCATGTTGGAAAGATAAATTTGCATCTGAATCAGAACTTAATCAGGAGTAACCCTAGAAAGTGATGTATGTTGTAAATAAGGCTGACAGAATTTATCAGAAACCACAATTAAAATAGAAATGCCCCAGAGCTACGAACTGAATTGTGAACTTCTATTTAGTCCTCTCACAGGCATTTGGCCTATTATTTGCATAATCATGGTGCTCTAAATCAGGGATTCTCAACCTTTTTCTTTCTGAGCCCTCTCACCCCCTAAAATGCTATAAAAACTCCATGACCCACCTGTGCCACAATAACTGGTTTTCTGCATATAAAAGCCAGGGCTGGCATTAGGGGTTAGCAAGCAGGGCAATTGCCTGGGGGCCCATGCCACAGGGCCCCCTGCAAAGCTACATTGCTCAGGCTTTGGATTCAGTCCTGGGTGGTGGGACTCAGGGCTTCGGGCTTCAGCCCCATGTGATGGGGCTTCATCTTTCTGCCCCGAGCCTAAGCAAGTCTAATGCTGGCCCTGCTTGGCGGACCCCTTGGGCCCTGGACTCCTGGTTAAGAACCACTGCCCTAAATACAGGCTACTTTTCCTCAACTTTTGGTTAAGGCTTGAGTTTTCCTTTAGCACTATCTTTGCCTTGAAGAAGAATGCTCTAATTATGCACCCAGATTGTGTTTTGAATAAATTCTTCAGTTTTATCCAGGAGGTTTTATTTCAGCATACCCTTCCCTCAAAATGTATTATTTTCTAGTATATCACCTATGAAGTATGGGTGGATATAAAACATTGGACTTGACTAGATTGTCTAGAAACAATTTCCAGCAGGAAGAGGGAGCTAATATTTTGCCTGAGTGCTAAGGTAAAGAAGAAAAATGCACTTTGTGGTTGCTGTATATCTTTATATTTCTCAGCACCATATGTATGCCCCCTATTCCTTTGGTCAGACAGTTTATACGAGTTCTACCAGTCTCAATATACATTGAAAATTTCCAGATTATATGTTATGTGGATTAAAAAGTAATCCACCACTTTTAAATTCTAGCTTGTTAGGAGTCCACATCTGCAAAAAGAAAATAAAGCCATCTATCTCTTCCATTTCAAGGAGGCCAAATGACCTGATGTCATCTTTAAGTTAAACTCCAGCAGATACACACAAGAGTAGGAAAATGTGCTCTTTGCAGTGAGAACCTGCAGATTTGTCTGCACTATAGGTTATGTCAGCATAATTTATGTCACTCAGAGGTATGAATAAGCCACCCCTCGAACAATATAAATTACACCAACCTAAGCTCTGGTGTGGACAGCACTGTGTCGGTGGGAGAAGTTCTCCTGCTGGCATAGCTACCGCCTCTCGCAGAGGTAGTTTACTTATGTTGACAGCAGAGCGCTCTCTCGTCGGCATAGAGCATCTTCACCAGATGCGCTACTGTGGTGATTGTAGTATAGCCTAGTCATTCTCTAGGCTCTGTTCGCGTAGAGGGGCTATTGTAGTGTTCTTCCTGCAGAAACACCTAGGATTTAGGACAGTAGGTCCATACTGCCTTTTTAGCGATTAGAAATATGCAGCAAGCCAGTTGCTGCATGCACCACTGTCATTAATGGGAATAGATCCCAGTGTCTTCAGCGCCAAACAAATAAGCCTAAGTTACTTGACCCAAAATAGTAACTCACCAGTGAGGAGGGAGGTAGTTCTTCCATGTGAGCCAGCCATTGAAGGGAGACACAAAGGCATGCAGAGTCAGTACAATAATTCTGGGTCCAAGTGCTATTTTCCATTGTACAAAGGGTGACGGACTGATATCTTTCCACTCTCATTTGGATTCATTTATATAAAAGTAATGACTGCAAGAACATTGTCCCCCTTTTTTGAAGTGGGATAGTAATAGTAGTGTTTCGTGTCAGAGCCTACGTCCACACTACAGCTTTAAATCGATATTAGTAAAATCGATTTTACGCGTCCACACTAGGGCACATTACTTCGGTGGTGTGCGTCCATGGTCCCAGGGTACCATCGATTTCCGGAGCGGTGCACTCTGGGTAGCTCAGTAAAAGAATAGGACCAATAACTTCGATATCCGTCCACACTAACCCTAAGTCGATTTAGTAATATTGATTTTAGGGTTACTCCTTTCGTTTAGCTGGAGTACAGAAATCAATTTTAAGACCCCTTAAAATCGATTTTAAGTGCCTTGTAGTGTGGACAGTTACAGCGTTAAATCGATTTAACTCTGTTTAAATCGATTTCACGCTGTAGTGTGGACCTGGCCAGAGTGATGGAAAGGGTACTAGAGTAATTTAGTGTTTCTGCAGTGTTCATCCAGGTTATTGTCCATGTGTGGAAAGTATTCTGGCAAGAGTAAAGAATGTGTGATAGCGAGGTGGATGAACAGTCACATCTCCAGGAGGACATGGAGTCCAAAGTTAGTAGCCTGGAACCTGGCAGAGGTCCAGTAAAAACTATTAAGGGATTTTATTTTGGATTGGTAGAGGAGACTGTTTGGATTTACTTTGTACTAAATCTGTTCTCACACTTTATCCCCCAATGACTTTATCCACATGGCTTTGCAAGTAAATAATATGCCATATCCAATGTAATATTCATGGTTGCAATGGATTGGTTTAATTATTTTCTTCAACATTTCTTGGTTTAATCTTTTCTGTCTAGCTGAAGTTTCTTATGCTTCACTGGGTCACCTCTAAGATGGTGTCTTTTCAGCCTTTGTACTGAATGGTCTGCGTTCGGGAAAGACATTCTTGGATAGGTTATTCCAACTTTATGGATGACACATTTGGCATCAATGTTTTACAGAGGTTTGGACACAATATTTTGCAGGACATAGTTAGCTTCTTCAAATGAGTAGATGCCTAAAAGTTTTAAAGTTTAAATTGAAGTCCGTGCACTGTTCTGGCTTAGCGCTGAACCTAAAAAAAAAGTGTTTATTTTTAATATAGCGCCTTTCATCTTCAAAAACCTTTGCAAACATTAAATATAATGCAGTAATTTGGTGAGGTTTTATTATCCCCATACATATTTTAAAATTTTTAGTGCCACACCATTTCAAAGGGACATCACTTCAGCCTATAATTTTGGGACTTCAGTTTTGAGTTAGCAATCAGTTGCAGGCGCTAGTAATAGAATTTAGACAGCTTACTACTTGAGGATTTAATACAAACCCCAATTCAGATTAGCAGGATTACTGGAGTGATATTTGGGGTCTTGGTGGTATTGTTGTTTGTCTTCCTTTTGTCAAGAGTCTGACAACTTTTTCCTAAACAACATTTGAACAAAATCTGAGTCGGCAAAACACTTTTTTATGAGAAACAAAACTTTAAGTAAAGAACACAAAGAACCTCCAATTTTCATTTAGATAGATAGATAAATAAAGTTCTAACCTGTACACTGCCTTTCCCACCTGAAACATATATAGGGTATGTCTACAGTGGCAGAGTTACATCGCCAGCAGTTAAAGCGCCGCTCAGAGAGCGCTGATGGGAAATAGCTGCCCAGAGTGCACCACTCCAAATACTGCTGCAAATGCTGCAAGTGTGAACTTGCTTTTGTGCAGGCAGCTGACAATGTGAACACACAACAGCGATCTCACAGAGCATCTCTTCCTCTTCTGCCACTAAGAGTTGTGGGAAGGCGGAGTTGGTCGCAGGGCATCCTGAGTCCTTTCCTAATGCCCTGGGATGTATTGCTTCACATCCCAGCAATCCTCATGCTTCCATCCGCATTTGGCGCCATCTTTCAACGGTTTGTGTACTGCGCGCTCTGCCTCTTCGGTCTGC